>NC_056744.1:1226268668-1226583668 GCF_019279795.1 Protopterus annectens
TTAGTTCTCTGGGCACATAAAAAGGTTTGCATTTCAGAATCAGAAATTCCACATTTACTGAGCAATGTTCATTCACAATGTTACAGCTTTTGCACCAGCTATCATTAACAAAAATGCACACTCCGCCTTAGCTTTTCCACACAGAGCTAGGCTCCTATCAGCTCTGAACAAAGTAAAACCTTCAAGGCTTACATCACTGTCACTAATCCTGTTATTTAACCAAGTCTCTGTACAGATTAACAGACAGGGATTTCTCACCTTGTTTGTGGTGGTGAGCTCTAGCCTGAGCAAGTCCATTCTGTTGTGTAATGAGCATACATTTGCTAACAGAATAGAGGGAAGTGCAGGCCTGTGACGGTTTGTTTTCAATCTGGCAGCAATTCCAGCTCTGCAGCCTCTTTTCCTGGTTCTGTTACATCTCTTCCTTTTGGGTCTCATCCTGATTATTCCAGAACCTTCCATTCCCTGATTTAGGTACTTTGAAGCTTGTTTGATTAGGATGTTGAGTTCCAGCAGTTCCGTGAGTGTTATAGGGCCCAGATGCCCCGTAGTAAGCAGGGAATCCAGCCAGAACAATGACACAATTGAATACTTGATTTCCAGAAGTTTCTTTCTGCTATAAGTTACTGTATCATTTAAATGACTGGAAAATGATTTTCTCATTTTTCTGCCAGAAAAATAAGACAGATTAAGCAATCCTGCATCATGAGCTAACACAGCCACATTCTCCCTGGTGCTGCCATTTTTTATATAGGGGTGTGTGTGTGTGTATAAAAAAAATATATATATATATATATATATATAAAGAGAGAGAGAGAGAGAGAGAGAGATATTAATTACACACACATCCTGCAAATGGGTTCCTTTCCCCTTGCGACCACCAAGTACTAGGGAAAAGCTCCAGCTTCACTACAACTCGGATCTTGATAAGTCAGGAAAAGAAAGAATGAATGAATATTTTAAACAGAATACAGTATGTACTGAAATTGGGTCATTGTACTTTGTTACTTATTTAGCCTCAAATTCAAAGGATTTATCTTCAACTGTCTCAGTGTTTGATATAAACAGGTCAATATTGCACATAAAAACTCTGTAATGCATAATTTGTTCTTTGATATATGCACCATGTGTGTTAACAGCTGCTACTTGATGTATTACACATTTTGTCTTGCCCTAGTGGCCCAGTAATGGCTAAAAAGGGTCTGCCAACCAGTCTAATTACCAAGTTAAAAAACTTCAATTTCAGTGTGATGGAGTACAGTATAGTAGTATCAGTGGTGCAACTCACTTTTGATGCAGAAGGCTATGATTTCGATTCACACACCAGGCAGACTGATTGCTGACACTGCAATACAGTATAAGGGTGTTCTGCACTCCTAAGTATGTTGTGTTTTGGATGAGATGTCAAACAGAGGTCCAATCTGCCCGAGTTGGTGGTAGCCAAGGTGGATGTAAAAGATCCCATGGCCTCGATCCAAAAGAGTAGGGTGTCCTTTATTTTACACATTAAAATACATCATTTACATATTTACAAAAAGTAGATATTTATAGGCACACATATACACACTTCTATTTTTGCCATTTATCATTTTTTTAACATTGTTATTGATTGATATTCTTCCATAACTGACCCCCACTTCTTCTTCCGCAACCATAATGTAATATTTTTGCAATATATCTGCCAACATCCATTTTCCATTAAACAAAATTTCATTTAATCTTTCATTTCAAATAACCCATATTGCATGAAATTCTTAAGTACCCTTCTCACATATTCTTTTTACTTGTTCTTATAATATCCATAATTAATCATATTCACATTTATATTGTTTATGTGACTAATATTCTCAAAATATTTTCTTCATAAAGCTTTCTCCACAGTTTCACCACACTTTTAAAGTTAAAAAAACATGCGCGGTTGTCTCTCTCACTCCACAAAATAAACGCACTCTTTTAACTTTCTTTTTATATTCTCTACTATCTTAGTACATCACTTTTTCCTGACTTTACTGCCTTTAATCACTTCTTCTGGTAAATTTTCCCATGGATTTAAATAATAATAATATTGCATCATCATATTATACCACATCCTTCTATCCTTCTCTATATCATCAGTTTCTTTTCTTTTCTAGGTTAGTATTTTTTCTTGATACTTTTTAATGTCTTCATTTACATATTTTTTTCTCTTTCTCTTATTCTCATCACCTCCCAGAATATTTTCTACTTATATTTAAACATTCTTACTATTAATTTCTTATTTTCTTCCTTTACACAATAATACTCTATACAAGTTTTAAAAGCAAAAAAATACAACTGCATTTAGTAACCCCAATCCCCATTCATCTTCACTCATATACATTATACACTCTTTTCACTTGGTTTAATCTTGAACCGCATATGAAAGAAAACGCCAGTTGTTCAATTTCCTTTACCTACTTTTTTTGGATTTTATATATATATATATATATATATATATATATATATATATATATATATATATATATATATATATATATATATATATATATATATACACATGATCATATATATATATATGTATGTATATGCATGCTATTCTTCCCATGAATAGATAATTCATAAATAAGATAAACCTTTTTCCTGAATGCTAATCTATATATCCTCCACAGAAGACATATTTCTTTCTTTAATTAAACCCTCCCATTACATCCGTTTTCACCACATTACCAAACCTTTACTTTTATCTTTATTCAAGGTCATTCCCATTTCCCTTAAACATCCATTCAAACAAAACAGCACTTCCCTCATCCATATTTTGCTTTAGCAACTACAGCTGTACAACTATTTTGTCTGCATATGTCAAAACTACTGGAATCACCATTTCCTTTTGCATCACATATCTAGCATCTTTCACTTTATAAGCTATTTCATTCATTATCACATTCATTACCAGTGCAAACAACATTCCACTCATGGGTTTATACTTGTCTTATACCACACTTCATGCATGTTTCTTTACACAGCCATCCATTCTCTAACACGTTCACTCTGTTATTATGATATGGTGACATACACATTCTCTTAATTCTATTATCTATTCCATACATCTCCATATCATCCCACAAAGCATCATGTCATAGTGTATCAAATGCCTTGCTGATATCACCTAAGTTTCACTTCCTTTTACTTATATCATAATCCACAACCTCTCTCACAACCAATAACAATTCTTTACATCCCCTCCTTTTTATACCATATATAATTTCTTCCATAATAGCCCTCACTCTTCCTTCCATTCTCCTCTATATTATTCACATAAATATTTATATGTGTTATTCAGTGTGACGGGTCTCCATTTCTTTTATTTCACTCTTCTTATTTTTATTCCATATGAATTTTAACTGAACTCTTCATTAATAAACCCTTCTTCCAACCATTCATTCAGTACATTTACAAGATACTCTCTTCGATAGTCCACTAATTTCTTGAAGATTCTATACCCTACACCCGCGCCTGATACTGCATCAACATTTACTTTCCTAATGTTCATCCTATTAACAGTAATTCTTTTTCAAATGTTTCCTTTACTCATTCTGGAAATTACTTTTACTTTCCATTCTCTCTCATTTTTTTTCCTCTTGTACATTTTCCACATGCTGTACTACAATACTGATAATATGCTTGTGTGTTCTTTTTACCTCTTCTTTTACACCGTTCATTTCCCTCATTATACTAATATCCTATTTTATTATTTTACCTTACTATGCACATACTTCCCTCCCTTGTAAATAATATTGCTGCCTAACGAGTAATGCCTTATTTTTTTCTTGATTTCTTTTATATATTTCTGTTTCCTATCATAACACTCTTGTATACATTTTTCCATACTTCACTTTCTCTTCCTTTCTTACATCATCATGCCATTGGGGAAAAAAACACTTTTTATACTTCTTTTTAAATTGAATCCATCATTCAGACCATTTTTATGCATTTTTATAGAGGTCCTGCACGGCTACATGGTCCTTACAAATCTGTAATACTTCTCATGCTCCAATTTCATCCCATAGTCTCAATCTCTCATTTATTTTGTATGTCCCTTTCCTATTTTAATATCCTCCCTTTCTTCCATCACCTCCATTCATATTGCTAAATGGTCTGAAAAATTTGTCACACCTATATCACCATCTGCTACTCCCAAACCTTCTGATAATACAAAATAACCAATTTCAGATCAAAGTGCCCAATTCTACAAGTCCATTGACTTTTGTTCCACACAGTTAATTTACCAGTTTATCACTCCCTGTATTTTTAGATCATTCCCTTTCTTTTTACATGTTCCCCTTAAATCACAATTAAAGTACTCCACAATTAAAATTTTCATGTTAACTACCATGTAGTCTAACATTTTAATATTTGTTGAAACATATTCTCTCTTTCCTTACTAGTTATATATGCATATAATTCTGTAAGTCTAGAAACATGCTCTCTCTACCTCACATCCACAAAATGTTACCTTCCTATCCTCATCAACATTGCATTTAGTATATTCACTATTTTTAAACAACACAGCCACTACAGAACAATGTTCACTTCCTAAGCTCCATATCATATTTCCACCCTGCAATTTTTCTGTTTACTGTCTTTCTTCACATGTCAGAAATCTTAAAGCAACAACATCCACATCACATTTAACACATCATTCCAGTACCCCTGTTCTTCTTACAATATTAATATTGTTCACATTTACTGAAAATACTCTAAAGTTGTCAATTGTGCTTTTTAAGTTTAGGGGAATACTTTTACATTTTAGTTTTCTTATGTTTACCGTTCCCCATTTGAATATCTTTTCTTGGGTTTACGTACAAATAATTCTTCATACCTAGAATCAGATTTTGACTGGCTAGACCTTCAAAAAAATAAGTAACAATCTCTTCACCTGACTTCTCTTCCTGCATGCACTCTCTCTCATTTAGCCCCTTCTACATTTTTTTGTTCACCTATTTCATCCACTTCCCCAGCTTAATGTTGTTCTTCCATGTGCAAGTTTTCTTCTCCTTTCATACGTTCATAGGTAGGTACTAGGCTATTGGTCCTAGGGCCTATATAAGCCTAGCCAAGGGTACCCTGGCTTTCACCACCCAAGAAAATTATTTTCCTGTGCCACTGTCGAGCAGAGCCACAGAAGTGATCCCTGGGGTGAATATCCTATCTCCCATCCAATCATCAAGATTTTTCTTGAACAGTGCTAATGAGGAGCTTTGTTTGATATAGATAGGTAGTTTGTTCCAGAGTATGGGAAGTCTCTGGGACAGGAATCTATCCCTCCAGCATGTTCTGTTTATTGTGGCGATGAGGTTTAGGTCCCAAGAGCGTGTAGCTTGTAGGGATTGGGATTTCTTTAAGTGGAGCATGTCTAAAAGCTCTGGGTTTGACATAGCTTTGTGTGTTAGGCAGAGATCGCCTCTGAGTAGGTGATATGCAATGGAGTAAAGCTGCGTTTTTTTGAGATGGTCTGCATAGGGCATCCCTTTGAGGCAATCCTCTTTGTGAGGTATTTCTGTTGCCTTTCCAGTTGTTGTAGATGTCTTGTGAGGTACATACCAAAAGGGGCATCGTACTCTATAATGGGTCTAATGAGTGACGAGTAGTGGGGAACAATGACTTCTTTTTTCCTGGATGAGAAACCTTTTGTGATGAGGTATACCACATAGAAGGATTTCCTGACTACTGTGGCGATGTGATTATCAAAGGAGAGACTACTGTCCACCTGTGTCCCAAGGTCTCTTATCACACTTTCAGTGTTAAGTAGACTACCACCTAATGGGTACTGAGTTTTTACCAAAAGGAATGACAATGCATTTTTTAGCATTGAGCTTGAGGCCATGGCTTTAACACCAGGCATCTGTCTCAGCAAGACCCTTTTGTAGGATGTCCACATCTTTTGGAGTTTTGATTATGGCTCCTAGTTTGCAGTCATCTGCAAACTTCATTAGCCAAATACCTTCTGTGTTGGCCTGTACTTCAGAGAAGTAGATACCAAACAGAAGAGGACCCAGGACTGAACCCTGTGGTACTCCACTTGTCACTGGTCTGAAGCTGGATTTGGAGTCTGCTACTTTCACAGTGTGGTTTCTGTCAGTGAGCCAGTTGGCAACCCATCTTGTGACATAGGGATTTATATTTAGTTTAGTGAGTTTATCTATAATTCCAGAGTGATGGTGTCAAAAGCCTTAGCGAGATCTAGATAGGCTGTGTGAACCACCTTACCCTCATCTACGGCTTTGGTGACTGCTTCAAAGAAGTCTATCAGGTTTAGGAGACATGATCTGCCTTTTACAAACCTGAACTGGGTGGGGTCCTGAGTTTGGAGATTACCGATGTCATTGTTTATAAGTTCCATGATGATACGCTCCATAGCCTTGCAGACCAGGCTCATTAGGCTAATGGGGCGGTAGTTTCTGGGGTCTGTGGTGGCTCCCCCTTTGTGGAGTGGGATAACTGTTGCTGTGCACCATTCAGTGGACACATAGCCTGAGGTGAGGCTATGATTGAACATGGTACTTAGGTGGGGTGCCAGTTCGTTCTGTAGTTCATGTAAAACACAGCCTGGGATGTCGTCAGGTCCCATGGATGCTGTGTTCTTGGCTTTGGATAGTGTGTTTTTTACCTGTGCAGCCGTGATTACAGGAACTTTGCATTCTTCTGGTAAAGAGATGGGCCCTTTAGGGGATGACAGAGGGGTAAAGTTAGCACTGAACTATCTGCCAGAATGTTGGCAATATCCGTTGGTTCTGTATATTTAGTGCCATTGTGCTGTAACTCAGAGCAGATCTGAGTGTTGCCATTGAGATTCTTGACATAGCTATAGAATGCTTTGTGGTTGTCTTTAGTCAGTGGCGATTTTGTTTTCATAACTAGCTTTGGAGGATTTTATGAGGGATCTCCGCTTCTTACTGAAGCTGACCAGGGAGTTTCTCCAATCATGAGCTTTTACTCTTTTTTGCAACAGTCTCTTTTTTCTGTTGTAGAGTTTGTTTATGGCAGGGGACCACCAGATTGGCTTCCTTTTTTTGGAGGATAGCATCTTGGTTCTGTTAGGGATTGCACAATCCATGTACTCGTGTAAGTGCTTATAAAGTGCATTTGTGTAGGATTCAGCAGTCATACTTCTATTGTCCATCAGCATGGGTGTCGTGAAGTTTGCCACTTCTGTCTTAAGAAGCGTGAAGTTAGCTTTGGAGAAATGTTTTACTGTGGTTTCCCTAATGGGGGGTGGGGGAGGGATGTGGATGTCTACGGTGATTAGCTTATGGTCGGATCTGACCAATGAGGAATTGACCTCTGGTGTGGAGCACCAGTTGCCCATGTTGGTAATAACCAGGTTTAGGATATTGCTGCCCCTGGTGGGGGTATGAATAAGTTGATCCATGGCATTGGAATTTATGAATTCCAGAAAACGTTGAGCACAAGAGTTGGTACATGAGTAGTTTTCCCAGTTAATGGTAGGGTAGTTGAAATCGCCCATTATTAGGGTGTTAGGTTGTACCCTAATATTTTCCAGTGTATTAACAAATGAGGAGTGGGAATCCTGGGGCATGGTGGGGGATCTGTAGCAAGCTACAATTTGGATTGCGGTCTTGCCCAGAGTTAGTTGCACTTGGATAATTTCGGCTGCATTATGCTGAGCAACTAGCCTGGAGGTGTGGATATCCTTAATGAATATGGACACGCCTCCACCTTTAGTGTTTCGGTCCAGGTTAGGTGGCCGAAAGGTGTGGTATGAATTATAGCCTGGTAATGCAGGGGTACTCTCTGGAGCCTTGAACCAGGTCTCTGTCACCGTACAGATGTCGATGTTCTCCATTTTAAGGAGTGCTTCGAGAGAGTGCATTTTGAGGTTTAGACTTCTAGCATTGAGTAGCAATACCCTCAGATTCTTCTTGCCTGTACCTGTTAGGGTGGTGAATTTGTCATTTGAACCTTGCCTAAAAAAGGCACTATAGGGGTTTCCCTTCTTTGTCACTGTTTAATCCATCCAAAAATCAGTGCACCACCCAGCAACAGCCCCTAAGGCAAAACAATGTACCTAACACTTTAGTCATAGGTGACTCTATAGTCCGGCACACTGATGTCCCTCTCACCAGGTTGAACAAGGAGAAAATTACAGTCAGCTGCCTGTCGTGTGCCAAGATCTGCCACATAACGCATGCACTCAAGTCACTCCACAACAAGTACAAATATGACAATGTCATTGTCCATGTTGGAGTGAATGACTTGAGACGTACCTCCCTGGACTACATGAAAAGAGACATGGAAGAGCTCTTGGATCATGTGGCCCAGGCAGGTATGACCCTAGCCCTGAGTAGCATCCTGCCTTCGCCCAGAATGATACCACAATATAAGGACAAAATGATTGACTTCAACAATTGGCTAAGCTTCTGGTGTCATTCAAAGGGGATCCAGTATCTGTCTGCCAGGGACGACATGATTGACAGACCACGATGCTTTGCCAGAGATGGTCTGCACCTGTTGCCTCTGGGATTCAGGTTACTGGCTAAGGTTCTTGCCACCCCTATAGTGCCTTTTTTAGGCAAAGTTCAAAGGACAAAACCACCACCGTAACAGGTACAAGCATGCAAAATCTGAAGGTAATGCTACTCAATGCTAGAAGTCTAAACCTCAAAATGCACTCTCTCGAGACACTCCTAAAAATGGAGAACATTGATATCTGTGCAGTAACTGAGACCTGGTTCAAGGCTCCAGAGAGCACCCCTGCAATACCAGGCTACAACTCTTACCACACTTTTCGGCCACCAAAGCAGGACCGAAACACTAAAGGTGGAGGAGTGTCAATATTCACCAAGGATATTCACACAACCAGGCTAGTTGCCCAACACAATGCATCTGAAATTCTCCAGGTGCAACTAACACTAGGTAAGACTGCAATCCAAATTGTAGCTTGCTACAGATCCCCCACCATACCCCAAGATTCTCACTATACCTTTCTAAACATACTGGAAAATATTAAGATAAAACCAAACACCTAATACTTGGTGATTTTAACTACCCTGCCATTAACTGGGAAAACTACTCATGTACCAACACCTTTGCTCAACGGTTCTTGGAATTCATAAATTCCAACGCCCTGGATCAACTAATCCATAGTCCCACCAGGGGCTCCAATATCCTAGACCTGGTCATTGCCAACATGGGAAATCAATGCTCCACACCTATGGTCACCCCCTCATTAGTCAGGTCTGACCATAAGCTAATCACCCTTAACATCCACATACCGCCCCTCAGTAAGGAAACCTCCATAAAAAACTTCTCCAAAGCCAACTTCATGCTACTCAAGTCAGAAGTGACAAATTTCATGACACCCATGCAGACAGGAACTGAAAGTTCAATTGCTGAATCCTACACTAAGGCACTGTATGAGCACATCCGCTCATGCATGAATCGTGCCATCCCAAATAGAACCAAGATGCTCTCATCCAAAAAAAGGAAGCCAATCTGGTGGTCCCGTGCCATAAACAAACTTTACAACAAAAGGAAGAAACTGTTGCAGAAAAGAGGAAAACCCCAGGATGCAAAAAACTTCCTTACCAGCCTCAGTAAGAAACTAAGATCCCTCATAAAATCCTCCAAAGCTAGTTACGAAAATAAAATTGCCAAAGATTCCAAAGACAACCACAAGGCATTCTATAACTATGTCAAGAATCTAAATGGCAATGCTCAGATCTGCTCTGAGTTAAAACAGAATGACATTAAATATACTGATCCCAAGGATATTGCCAATATCCCAGCATATCGATTCAGTGCCAACTTCACCCCCCTCTCACCCCCTAAATGGCCCATCCCAATACCGGAAGATTGCCAAATTCCGGTAATAACGGCCACACAGGTAAAAAACGCACTCTCCAAAGCTAAGAATACAGCATCCATGGGACCAGATGACATCCCGGGCTGTGTACTACATAAACTACAATATGAACTGGCACCTCACCTAAGTGTCATGTTTAATCATAGCCTCACCTCAGGTTTCGTGCTCAATGAGTGGTGCAGACATACAGTTGTCTCACTCCACAAGGGGGGATCCACCTTGGATCCTGGAAACCACCGTCCCATCAGTCTGACAAGCCTGATCTGCAAGGCCATGGAGCGCATTATCATGGAACTTATAAACAAAGACATTGGCAACCTTCAAACCCTGGACCCCACCCAGTTTGGGTTCGTGAAGGGCCGATCTTGTCTCCTGAACCTGATTGACTTCTTCGAATCAGTCTCCAGAGACATGGACAAGGGTAAGGTGGTCCACACAGCCTATCTAGACCTTGCCAAGGCCTTTGACATCATCCCCCACTCTGGAATCATAGATAAACTTACTAAGCTGGGCATTAATTCCTACGTCACCCAATGGGTTGCTAACTGGCTTACTGACAGAACCCACACTGTAAAAGTAGCCAACTCCAAATCCAGCTCCAGACAAGTGACAAGTGGAGTACCTCAGGGTTCAGTCCTGGGACCGCTCTTGTTTGGCATCTACTTCTCTGAAGTACAGGCCAACACTAAGGGACTCTGAATAACAAAGTTCGCAGATGACTGCAAACTGCCATTATTGAATCCCCAAATGATGTAGATACTCTACAAAAGGGCCTTACAGAAACAGATGCTTGGTGCCAGAGCCATGGGCTCAAGCTCAATGCCAAGAAATGTATAGTTATTCCCTTTGGGAAAAAACATGTATCCGTGAATTACCATATAGGTGGCAGTACACTAAACACCGAAAGTGTGATGAGAGACTTAGGGACACAGGTGGACAGTGGTCTCACCTTCGATAACCACATCGCCACAACTGTCAGGAAATTCTATGTGGCACACCTCATCACTAAGGGCTTTTCATCCAGAAAAAAGGAGGTCATTGTCCCACTGTATTCATCCCTCATTAGACCCATTATAGAATATAACGCCCCGTTTGGTATGTACCTCTCAAGACATCTGCAACAACTGGAAAGGCAGCAGAAATACCTCACTAAAAGAATCACAGGCCTAAAGCAGATGCCCTATGCTGACCGCCTTAAAAAACTCCAGCTATACTCTGTCGCATATCGTCTACTCAGAGGCGATCTCTGCTTAACATACAAGGCCATGTCAAACCCAGAGCCCAATCCCTCAGAGCCACGTGCTCCAGGGATCTAAACCTTGTCATCACAATAAACAGAACATGGTGGAGGGATAGGTTCCTGACCAGAGACTCCCCAGACTCTGGAATAGATTGCCCATACATGTCAAGCAGAGTGCCTCTTTGGCCCTCTTCAAAAAGAACCCTGACGATTGGATGGGAGAAAGGAAATTCACCCCGGGGATCTCGTCAGTCGCCCTGCTAGACAGGGATCCAGGGAAGTAAATAGTGTGGGAAGAAATAGCCAGGGAATTGTTATGGCTAGGCTTGTATAGGCCCTAGGGCTGATAGCCTAGTATCAACCTATGAACCTAAGATTCCAGCACACCATCAACTCCATAAGATTTTCTCATCTCTTTCACAATATTATCAACAGCTAAACACAGACCTTGCATGCATTTTTTAACACCATTTTTTTTCAGTACATCAGTTCTAAACTGCAAAGTAACATTTAAGTTACTACCAGACAACAAATAATTGCTCCATGGATAAATGCCTTTCTTTTTTCACACAGTTCCAGAAATGTCATCATCAGTCCATCAGTTTCAAATGTTAATTCACAGAAAGTAACTGTTACAATATGTATAAAAGACTGAATATCTGGCCCAATTTGTAATGAGTGATAAAGGTATGAGCAGATGCCCATGTAGCTACTGTACAAATGTTATCTAAGGAGGCTCGGGCATGAAAAACTGTGGAAGCAGCTACAGCTCTCGTCGAATGAGCTTTTACAGAACATGGTGGTTGAAGTCCCTTTGAAGTATAAATAAAAATAACGCAATCTCTAATCCATTTAGCTAATGTAGCCTCAGCAACTGGGTTATCTAGCAAAAGTGAGGAAAAGGCAAAAAACTGGTCAGACTTCCTGATATCTTTTGTTCTGTGAAGGCAGAAATGTAACTGTCTATGGACGTCTAATTAGTACAGGCAGTATTCTCCCCTATTGGAGAAATTAGGAAAAAAGACTGGTATGTGTAAGGTTTGACAGATATTGGATTCCAAAACAACCTTTGGTAAAAAGGAAGGATTAGTTTTGAGAGAAACCCTGTCTTTGTGAAATATTAGATAGTGGGGTTTGCAGGACAAGGCTTGAATTTCTGATTCCCTTTTGGCCAAAGTAATTGCTATTACAAATATAGTTTTCCTGGTCAAAAATTTTAATTCACAGGTAGCCGATGATTCAAAAGGAGGTAATATGAAGCAAAGAAGGACCAAGGGTAAATCCCATGGGGTGCTGGGTTCTTTAAAGGGTGACCTTAGCATGAGTGTTCCTTTTAAATAGGCCTTACACACTTTACAGGAAATTAGAGTAGATCCATCAAAACTGATATGAAAGTTGGATATCACATTCAGGTGTACTCTAATGTGAAAGCTGAAGAGCCAGACTGATAAAGAAAAGCCAAAAATTATAGAACCTTATCCACAGGAGCTGCATAAGGGTCAACATCCTTGTCAAGAGCCCATCTGGCAAACCTTTCCCATTTACTATTGTACACTTTTCTAGCTGAAGGCTTGTGATGAGCTATAATGATTTGCTGGACTGGTGATGTGATAGAAGAAAGCCTGGCAATCATGGGAATTGCAGAAGCCATGGAGTGAGCTTGAGATTCGGATGAACCATTCCTTCTGGGTGAGATAGCAGATCTGGAGCTGGGTCCAAAATCCAAGCTTTCCAAAGTAGATGAGGCCAAAGGAAGGGGAACCATACCTGTCAAAGCCAAAATGGAGCAATGAGGATTATTATGTTCATCAACCTCTTGGCTTTCTTTACAAACTGAGATATCAGAGCAGTCGGAGGAAAGGCATACAGAAGAATGGTGGTCCAATCATGGAGAAGAGCATTTCTGGGTGACTCCCCTGTATGGGGGATTAGGGCAAACTAATTGCTGCACTTGTTGTTCAGAGGGGAAGCAAATATTATGCAGTAAGGCTGGCCCCAGTGCTGGAAAATATTTTTCACCACTGACGGATTGAGAGACTACTTGTGAGGTATCAGGATAGATCTTTTCAGTTTGTCCGTTATGTTGGAGCTCCCTGGAATGCGTGTTGCTGTTAGAAAGTGGTTGGAAAAAATCAGCCATTGCCAAACTCTGAGGACTTCTCGACAAAGTGGATACGATTTGGTTCTCCCTTGTTTGTTGATATACCAGACTACCGACATATTGTCCATCTGAACTGGCACTGTTGCCAAGGGGGGGGGGGGCATGTTGAAATGCTTGCAATGCTAACACCACCACCCTCATCTCTAAAACACTGATGTGGAAATTGGCCTCTGTCTGAGGCCAAGTACCTTGGACTGTCCTTCCCAGATAATGCCGCCCCAACCTATCTGGGCAATGTCCATGGTCATTAAGGCTTGGGGCTCTGGAATGAGATATGGACGGCCTGAAAGGATGTCTCTGGACTGAATCCACCATAACAGGTCTTGTTTGTAATGACTGGTGATCAGAATGTGATTGGACTCGGGTTGATTTGTTAATGACCATTGGGAGGCCAGAAGCCATTGAAGGAATCCGCATGTGACACCTGGCTAAAGGAACTAAGGTAATGGAAGCTGCCATAGATCCCAGAGCTTGCAGAATGAGCTTCACTGAAACACTTCTGTTCTGGGTAATGTGATTTACTTGTGTTTTGATCTTCTGGAGTTTTTCTAATGGAAGTGAAGCTATTCCCATCATGGTGTTCAGTCGGGGTCCAATAAATTCCAACTGCTGAGTGGGTTCTAGATGTGACTTTTCATAATTTATTGTCATTCCTAAGGTAGTACAAAGATGGAGGGTGTAATCTCTTGCCATTAGGAGTTGATGCTTGGTGGTAGTAGTGAGGAGCCAGTCATCTAGATATGGAAAAACTTGATACCCTAGCAGTCTGAGATGAACTGCCATGCATTTGGTAAACACACTGGGGGCTGGGGTGAGACCAAAGGGCAGTGCTCTGAACTGATAATAACTGGCTCCCAGCTGGTAGCACAGGAATCTTCTGAAGTCTTTGTCCACTTTTATGCGATAATATGCATCCTGAAGGTCTACTGAGCACATCCAATCATCTTTTTCCAAGAACGGATGTATTGACTGAACCGAGACCATATGGAATTTGGTTTGTTGAACTGACTTGTTGAAGTGGCTGAGATCCAAGATGGGTCTCCAGTCTCCTGTCATTTTGCGCACTAAAAGAATCTTTGAGTAAAATCCGGATCCCTTCTGGTCTGGGGGGATTCCTTGGATGACTTTTGTCGAGCAGTTTTTGAAACTGCTGCACCCCTGATACTAGGTGGAACATCGGATTGGTTGTAAGGAGGAATGACATAACCTCTGGAAATGATCCTCTGCACCATTTGTCCAAAGTCACTTGTAGCCAGGTGGATTGGTGCAGAGATAAATGTCCCCTGACTGCCCCCAGAGGAGGGGAATTTGGGCCTCCATTCAGGAGCGCTGGTAGGAGTTTCCAGAGAAGGAATCCCTGGACCCCTGGTTGTGCGGGCCACTTCTGGCTCTGGAATGGCATCTTCCGTTGTTACCTCCCCCTCTGCCCTGGGAGAAGTCTTTGCCATGTCAGTCCTGGAAAGGCCCTTGGGAATTTTTAAACCATAGCCTCCCACTTCTCTGGTTCCTAGAGTAAGACTGTTGAGGAGTGGAGAAGCATATACCCACAGTAGAAATAGTCTTCCCATCTTTCTCACATCTGGTTACTGTATTCTTCACTTTAGGTCTGAAAAGGGATGATCTGTCAAACGGAGTGTTGATGAATGAAAATTTAAATTGCTCTGCAAAGTCACACAATCACATCCAGGCATATTTCCTGATGGCTACACCTGAACCCACTGCTCTTGTCATCCCTTCAGCTGCATGAGCAGTGAGCCTTATGGACGAGTTGGCTATTGATTCAAGAGTGACAAGCTGAGAGGCAACTTTATCTCAAACCCTTCAGCTACGGCTCCTGTGAGAGTATCTGATGGCTCTTTCATTAGATCTCTCTGTACTCTAGTGAAGTGTGCCATATAATTCAAAGACCTGAGAGCGAAGGATGATGAACCTTAAACATGCTTCCCAATCAATCCATTGTCCTAGACTTCTTGTTAGGAGGATGGACAGTAGAACTCTCTTCTGCAAGTTGCTTCTTTGTGGTTGCCGCTATCACCATGGCATCAACTGGGATACCCTCGGCCCAATGTTATTCATCCTTAGGAGCAGATAGAATTCTGTCAGGTGTCTTGGGAATCGGTTCAGTGGAATTCAGAATCTTCCAGGCCCACTGAACAATAAGATTGGTAAGGTCATCAGTGGATGGAGAGATCCAAGAAGTAGAGGGCTGGGCATGAAAAGCCTCCAGGTAAACCAATTCCTCCAAGGAAGTCTGAAGGGAGGTCCAGTCACCCCTCTGTTTTAGGATTTCAAAGATGTCTTTGAAGGAAACATCATCAGGGAGGTGACTTTGAGGAACCTTCCCCTTCATCGAAATCAGTGTCATCCATGAAAGACTCTTCAGGGGAGTCTAAGTGCTTCGTTGTGCACTATTTCTTCGCAGGTACTTCCTTGGTGGGACGGTCCGGAGAAGTATCCAAAGAGGAAACCACCAAAGTGGGTCATTCCTAAGGCTTTGGTGCCCCCTGTCCCTGGGATGAGGCTGGAGTGAGCTCTGGTCGAGAGGATAGGGATGATGCTTGACCTGACAGGTGTGGCAAGAACTGTGGACAAGGCCTTCGCCATGATCTGGAAGGCTGGCCCCACCACAGAGGGATGGGAGCCTGGAACTGAAATAGACTCCTTTGGAACCATGATCCCATCCCACACAGAGGAAGCTGCCTCCGAAGCAGAAGCCTGGGTCAAAGTCAAACTTACGAATGCTGAGGCACTGAGAAGCACGGATGGCTCCAAAATAATCAATGCAGAGCCCTGCCCCTTGGAACCAGCAAAGAAGCCTCAACCCCGGGAGTTCTCCAGTTCCGATAACCAGGAAGAACTCAAGGCAATCCTTGGTTCCAATAAAGAAGTTCTAGCTGGTGCTGAGACAGTCAGATCCAGGAGGGTCAGTGCCAGGGGCTCCAAAGGCTCAATAGGAGTTGGAGGAGGAAACTGCATCAATGCCGATGAAGGAGCAGTTCAGGTGCCAAGTTGGCTTGGAACCGAAGGAGGATGCAATCCCCTCATCATCATGAGCTGATTGACCAGTCTCATAATGTCCGATTCCAAAAGACTCTTAGTGGATCAAACAGACAAAACAGATGAAGATCTTGGAGGCCTTGGTTCTAAGAATGGACTGGGTGGAAGAAATCCTTGGTGAGATTTGAAATGAAAATTGCTTTGGTACCAATACCATTTCAGATGTCTGTACCAAGGTTTTAGATGTAGTCGAATCATCTGTGCATGTCAGTGCTGGAGAAACTGTTGGTACCAAAAGATGTTTTGTCAATTTTGTTGGTGGTTCCGAGGAGCTGCTCGGAGCTGATTGTTGTCTCTTTTTTGATTTGGAAGAGGAGGAGGGATGATGAGGATGAACTGGCTTCAGTTCTGGAAGCAGAAATGGCTTTCTCAAAATCCTCTTTCAGAAGACCTTTCAATATTAATTTGTTTGTCTGCTCAGTTAAAGTCCTGGCAGAGAATCCATAGCCAATTGCGCAGTCTTCCTGGATGTAGAAAACACCATGACAGTACACGCAAAAATCATGCCCATCTGAATTGGGCATTTTTCAATCGCATTTTTTGCACCTCTTAAAACCTGAGATGCCCTTCAAAACTTTATCTGCCATGTTAGGTAAATAAGGGGTCTAGCACTCAAGTGATACACACACACAGAGAAAGAAAGAACTTTTTTTTTTTTTTAGAAGAAAGTACAGAACAGTAAAATTACCAACTATGGTAATTAAGAAAATACCGATGATTGGTAACTAAAGAGGGAAAGAAGGGTATCAACAATGGCACTTGACAGGACTACCAAACGGTAGAAAGAAAACTCACACACACTAAACACTAGATAGAGGAGCAGGTGGTAAATACAAGTAGAGATGGATAGAAAAATAGACTGTATCTAAGAAAGGAGATTAATAAAGAGAAAAGAACTTACAAAATATAGCCCAAGCTCGAGAGAACGGATTGGATACATCTGATACTACGAAGTGGCAAACGAGGTCTGAGGTAATTTCAGAGGAGCATCATGGGTAGTGCCTAGCTCGAGAGTTTTGGAAGGCACAAGCTGAAATAAATGGCCGAGTTGGTTCCGAGGCTTGGAACCGAGCCCACACTCTAGGATGACGCGAAGACTGACATCAGATCAAATATTTCAAGCATGGGCATTAATGCCCTTCTAGCCTGTCAATATACCAAAACACTTGTTCCCATAAGTATCCAGGCTATTCTTAAGAATATAAAAAAACAAGTCCAGGAGGATGAGGTGCCCAAAACAAAACCAATAAACAGGAAAAAAGCACCAGCAAGCCATAACCACCTTAAAACATTTAATGTGTTCCACAGCAAGTAAAGCACAACACAGCACACAATGATAACGCTGAAACTACCAGTTCGTTTTCATCTCCAACTTCATCAGAAAAATGCTGACAATCCAAACCCCTCCCCATTTATACCTTTGCACACTGCCAAAACTTAAAATTATATGACACTTAATTCAATTTTAACCCTTTCCTAAACAAACCTTAAAAACAGGCATAATAAATACAACTTTTCCCTGTTTAAAACACTTTTAAAAATATCTAAAAACACACTTTCAAAACCTGTAGTAAATAAACAGATGGATACAAAAATGAATGCATGTTAAAAATGAATAAATGAATGTAAAAAAAATCAAATAAAATCACTCTTGTTGAACAATATTTCAAACCACGTGTGTGAAATTCATAACTTCGCTGCTCTTAATTTTAAAACTGGGGCTAGGGAGACCATGTCATTCAAACCCAGCCACCTATTAGCTTCTAATACCAGTTGCCAGTAAACCTTTCTATGTTCTTAAGAATATATAAACTAGTACTTGCTTTAATTTAATTTGGTAGTCTCTTCCATGCATCACCTGTTCTCTCTCAGAGAAACAATTCCTACTGAATCTTCTGCATAGGTTGCCTGATAATTCTCTAGTACTTTTTGATAACACCAAACATTCCCAAAAGACAGTTGACTCTCAATGCCCTATATACCTGAACAAGACCTCTTCTTAGATATCTGTGAGACACTGTACAAGTTCAGATATTTTAGTCTTTCATATTAACTTAAAATTTCACACCCATAGATGTCCTTGGTATATTTCTACTGTACTCTTTCCAGTTTACTCAAGCTTGTTTTCTTATAAGGTTTCCATATTGTTATTCCATACTCAAGTTTGGGTCTAATGTAACAAACAAACAATGACTTCATCATTTCTTACTTCCTAGACTTTATAAATCTTTTTATACTTGCTTACTTATGTAATCTCTGTAAAGAGTCGGTTTGTAATATGTAATGCTGGTATTATGTAATGCTGTATCTGCTTACCCTTGGAGCTTTTCTCCCCGGGCCTCCGCTGAAAATGGACATGCATCCAGTCGGACTATCCCGGTCAACAAATGTAAAATAAAAAATAAAAAAATAAATACAACCTGTAGTTCTATAATTAGGAGTTATGGCCTTACCATAACCTGGTATCTGTGTTGTCCCATTTCATTATTCCTCACCACTGGATCTGATATCGGATCTGAACCGGCCATTCCAAAAGTCTGATACTACAAGTCTCAAGCTCCTCCCACTGCTATAGTGCATCTCCTCTAACTACTAATTTTTTTCTGAATTCTCACTCTCCGCCTCTAAACTCTCCATAGCTTTTTTCTCCTCCCCCATCCCGCGGCTTCCCTTAGGCCTCTTCCTTGCTGCTGTAGGAGCCCTCCAGCACCATATAGCAGCTCCAAAGAGTAGGGGAAGTTCCCTGATGCCTTTTCCAAATTTACCCTAGTAGTGTAAATACCACCATGGGTCTCCACCCCCGAGAAGCTGGTACTAACCTAGTGGGACTAACCCAGTCAACAAAGGATAAATACATACAATAATTAAATAAATGATTAACATTTAGCAGAGTATATAACGTTTGCTTTTAACATTTCTATTGAGCTAACCCTTTACATGTAGAGTTGCTTAAAATGCCTTTACCAAGTACCTTTGTGAATCTGAATGTTGTACATACCCTCTCAAACTCTTAGTGCTAGGAATCTGGACAAAGTCTGACATAATGGTGGGGGTGGGGGGGAGGTCAAAGAACTAAAAATTGGGACAGATTTTAAATATTGCTCTTATAAACATGGAAACTTGCTAGGATAACATAGTTTGTGTTAACATGCATTTTCTTAAGGATTTGAAGTCTGAAACTTAAATGTACGTCATTATTTAGTGACTTCAGTCCTCAGATTATCCAAGTGATTTGCCAGAAAACCTCAACTTTTATGAGGAACAGACCAAAAATATGAGTCAAAAATCTGGACGGTTGAGAGGTATGACAACTCCCAAAAAGGCATCTATCTTGAAATGCTGAGTAAAAATATGGATGAATGATCAACTGACTTCTTCCAGAATAGCTCTTGAATCTAGATTCGTGAAAAGGGCTCCTAAAGAGGCAACAACTCTAGCAGAATGGGTTTTGACCTGTCTTTGCCAGAATTTTCCATGGAGAGAATAAAAAGATATAGCATGAAAAATCTACCTGGAGATAAGTCTGTTCTGACACAGGAGAAGCAATCTTTCTTTCTTCAAAGGAAAGCAAAATGTAATCAGATTTTATGATGGTCTTTGTCTTGTACAAATATAATCTAAGATTCATAGGCAAGTACTAGGTTAGCTGCTCTTCTGGACTATTTTAAGTCTAGTTAATTTATTTTGGTGAGAATCAAACTCTATCTTTTATGTGTGAGATGAGCACCTTAACCATTATGCCAACCCCAACAGTTGACTGAGCATCAAGCACATACAGAATTATTTCTGAACGGACTTGGTTTAAAGACATATAAGAAGGATTATCTCTAAGGGTCAACACTGTCTTCATGAAAAATCAAAAAGGGTGGGGAGCACATAAGACCTTGCTACTCTGACATCTCTTTTGTATGCACATTGAAGTCACCAACAAAACTGTTTTCAAGCACAGAACTTTAAAGAAGCAGAAGAGGCTAGTTCAAAAGGGGGATGGGTTACCTCTTCCAGTACATATTTTAGGTTACAAGGAGGAGAAGAAGGAAGAATGGGTTTTCTTGGAGGCCACATATGAAGGATGCCTTTAAGGTACTTTCTGACCTTATAAACTGAGGAAAGAAAACAGATTCATAGACAAACAAGACGAACTGGACAATAGATGTCCCTTGACAGAGGAATATGCCCTGAATTAAGCAGTTCAAACAAATATTTGAAGATGATGGTGATTCCTAGAAGATAAGATTCCTGTTCTTTCATGGCACCACATAGAACATATTTTCCATTTGGAAATCTAATATTCTTAACAGGTTTTCTAGCCTCCTTTATTACCTGTAGCACATCCTAAATGTAAAAGTGCCAGAACAGGATTAGAAGTCTATCAACCAAACCAACAAGATTCAGATAAATGAGTGTGTCATTTTGCTGTGTAAGCAGGTCCAGCATAATAGGTAAATTACGAATTGCCCTGACTAGATGAAAGAGAACGGAAAAAAAGAAGCTATGCACTCACCATAACGTTCCATGTGTGTTGCCCATCTCGCCTTCATTCTGTACTGGCTGGGTTTGGAACATATCCTCGGGTTCCAACTCAGCCGTTTAGAAAGCTTGAGGTCTTCAACTATCTCGTGGCTTACACCCTATCCCATGATGCCTTAGGATATTCCCCATATCTTGTTTGCTGGTACACTAATATAAGCCTGTAAGAATTTAGGGTCAGAGAATACTGGATGCCAACTAAATCCTCTCGGTCCTCCAGAAGCCAAAGGCTGGGGGAAGGAGGGTGGGATGCAAGAATGAAGGCGAGATGGGCACACATGGACTGTTATGGTGAGTGCATAACTTCTTTATCTGATGTAGTCCCATCTCGCCATCATTCTGTACTGGTTGGGACAGCGTCCCTAGCACTATTTTTCTTGGGTGGCTCAAGGGAGAATATTCTTCAGAACAGTGGACCCAAAAGAAGCCCTGTCCCTGGAGGTCAAATCAACTCTGTAATGAGTAATAAAGGTATGAGGTCTTGCCCATGTTGCTGCAGCACAAATGGTATCAATTGGCAGTTTGCCCCGAAAGGCAGAAGAGGTAGAAATAGCTCTGTTAGAATGACCTCTTAACTTTATCGGGAAGTTGCTTGTTTTGGGATTTGTAGGTGAATGCACAGTAATCTGACAACCATCTGGACAGAGTGATCTTTGTAACTGGAGCATCTTTTTTTGCAGTCTGAGAAGGACACAAATAATTGGGCAGTCTTTCTAAAGTCCTTCGTTCTAAGCAGGTAGATACGTAATTGCCTATGTACATCTTGTTGGTGTAACATATATTCTGTCTTACTCCCATACCTGGGGAAAAAAAACTGGTAAGTCTATGGATTGGTTTAAGTTTGATTCTGAGCATACTTTTGATAGAAAAGATGGATTTGTACAAAGTGAGACTCTGTCCTTGTGGAATAGCATACATGGGGGCTTGATAGACAGTGCTTGTAGCTCTAAAACTAGCCTAGCTAAAGTGAAGCCTATTAAGAAAATCATATTCCAGGTTAAGAACTTCAAGTCACAGGATGATGCAGGCTCAAAGGGGGGGGGGGGGATCATACGAGATGAAACAAAATTCAGGTTCTATGGGGGTAGGGGTGGGATAAAACAAAATTCAGGTTCTATGGGGGTAGGGGTGGTTTAATGGGTGGTCTTAACAGTATGGTACCTCTCAAGAAGGCTTTGCAAAGTCTGTGGGACATAAAATTCAGCCTCGCTCCTCCAAAGTGGAAATTGGAGATTGCTACTAACTGAACTTGAATAATAGCTGCAGCTGCCCCATCGTGAAATAGCTTTGCTTAGAACTACAGTATAGAAGATATAGGTGGAAAGAAAGGGTCAATATGATTTTCCAGGGCCCAGAAGGAAAATCTTTTCCATTTGCTGACATATAATTTTCTCGTAGAAGCTTTATGAGAAGAAATCAGGATATGCTGCACTGAAGGTGAAAGGTTAGGTAGTCTGGCTATGTTTGGAATCAGAGCAGCCAGGCTGTCAACTTAAGGGTTTGAAGAGATGGATGGAGCATTCCCGATGGATAGGTCAAAAGGTCCGGAACTGGGTCCAGAACTGAAGGCTCCTCCTGAAGATGAGGCCACAGGAAGGGGAACCAGATTTGGTGAGGCCAGTAAGGGGCGACAAGTATTAACGTCCTTCCCAATACGCTGGCTTTCTGAAGAACTTTGGGTATCAATGGGAAGGGAGGGAAGGTATAGAGGAGACCCAAGAGCTAATCATGTACAAGTGAATCCCTTGGAGGCTCCCACAGAGGGGGGATTAGGGCAAAGTAGCTGCTGCATTTGGCGTTCATGGACATGGCAAAAAGGTTACAGCAAGGCTGGCCCCATTTCCAAAATATCATTTCCGCTAGGTCTTGTTTTAGGGACCACTCGTGAGGCATCAAAATTGCCCTGCTGAGTTTGTCTGCTATCACCCTCGATTTTCCTGGGATGTGAGTTGTTACCAGAAAGCAATGGGAGGAGGTCACCCACTGCCATACTCTCAGGGCCTCCAGGCAGAGCGGGTAAAATCTGGTACCCCCTTGCTTGTTTATACATCACAAGACAGACATGTCTGTTTGTATTGCAATCATTCCTAGCAGAAGAGAATCTTGGAATTCCTGCAAAGCTAAAAACACCGTTCTCATCTCTAGGACACTGATATGCAAGTGGGCCTCGTGATCCTGCCAAGTGCCTTGGACCATCCTTCCCTGATATTGCCCTCCCCCACATCCTATCTGGGAAGCGTCTGTTGTCACTGTGGCTGTAGGCTGTGGAAGAACAAAGGGTCGACCTAAAGCCAATTGAATGGAGTGAAGCCACCAACGAAGGTCTTTCTGCAAGATTCCATAATTATAATTTGGTGGGACATGGGTAGTTCCTGCATGGACCACTGAGTGAATAGCAGCCACTGAAGAATTCTCATATGTAGCCATCCTAATGGGATTACATTTATTGCTGCTGCTGAGGTACCTAGCACTTTTAGAACTGTTCTTGCTTGAACCTTCTTCTTGAATAGAAGGATTAAGACCTGATGTCGAAGAACGTGAACTCTTTCTGGGGGAAGCTTTACCATCATTTTTGTGGTGTCTAGATCTGCTCCTAAAAATGATATGGTGAGACGGCAACAAGGCAGAATTTTTGTAGTTTATTGTGATCACTACGCAAAAGCAGAGTTTCAATGTAGTGTCTCTTGCTTTTATTAGTAGATGCTCGGGGGTGGTGGTGGTGGTGGTTAGGATAGCCAGTTTTCTAGGTACGGAAACACTCGGAATCCTAAACATCTCAGATGATCCATAACTACTACCATACATTTACTGAACACTCTGGGAGCTGCAGTGAGACCAACGGGCAGAGCTTATAACTGGTAGTGACTGGCTCCCAGCCGAAAGTGCAAATGACTCCTGGATCGCCTGTCCATTTTTATGTGGTAGTACACATCCTGGAGAACTATAGAGCACATCCAATCATCTTTTCCCAGAAAAGGGATAAATGACTGCAGTGTCACCAGCCGGAACTTTGACTTTTTTACGGCCTTGCTCAGCTTGCTGAGATCCAAGATGGGCCTCCAGTCCCCTGTTTTCTTTTGAACTAAAAAGAACCTTGAGTAAGTTCTGGATCTTATCTGGTATGTAGGGCTACTTGGATGACTTTTTTCTAGCAACCACTGTATTTCTAGTGTTGCCTGTTTCCTGTGACTGGGTGGAACATCTGAAACATTTCTGATGTGTGGAGCGGGAAAGGAAAAGGGTATGGAGTAACCTCTGGATATGATGCTTTGCACCCATTTGTCTTTTGTGATTTTTAGCCAGGCTTCTGGGTACAAAGACAAGTGACCCCTGACTACCTCCAGAGAAGGACAGGTGGGTCTCCTTTCAGGAGTGCTGAAAGGGTTTGCCAAGGAAGGATTGCCTGTCACCCTGGTTTTGTGGATCCCCTCTGCCTCATGGCCGGCATCTTCCATTATTACTTTCCCTTCTGCCCCTGGGGGAAGGATCATCATGTGCATCTTGAAAAACTCACTGGGAGTTTTGAAACTACATTTTTCCTCCCTTTTAAACTTTTGGGCATCCTGAGGCCGTGGGCCTCCTCATCTGTGTGGATGCAATTGGCCAAGATGGACACCGGTGCCTTTAGGGGAGGAATGACTGGATCTGAGAGTGGAGCTGCCGGAGGGGACAGTGCTCTCCTTATCACCTTGAAGGACCCCCGCCTATGATCTGAGGAAGCTCCCAACTCCGAAGAGCTAGAAGACATTCCTGGCACCAAAGGGGTTGGCTCCAAGGCCGATGTAGGAGCTGAGCTCACCCGTGCCGAAGCCTGAGAGGCAAGTTCGGATCCTACAAATATCTGATCTGACTATCTTCACTGGACCCGACTGGAGAACGTCGGCTCCCTGACTCCCCGAGCTCAGACGGCACCGAGGAAGTTGGTGCGGTAGTTGGGACCGAGGATCCTGGAACAGGTCTCGGCTCCAATGGTTCTACTACAATCAGCTCCATGCATTCCATCTCAGAGGCCCCAAGTCGGGTCAGAAGAGGAATCAATGGTGAAAGGGCAGGTCTACTTGGTTCCGAAACCCTCTGGTTCGGCTCAGACAAAAATTTGGCTAGCACCGGTGTCCTCAAAAGTCTCCACACCACGAGATTCACATCATCATCTGAAAGGCTCCTGGAGGATCGAGAGGACAGAGCAGGAGAGCTTGAAACTTGCAAGATTGGTAATCTTAATGTCGGAGAAACAGGCTCCAGTTCTGGGGACTGGCTCTGAGCCTGAAATACCAATGGTTCTGATACAGAAGGAGCTGAGGTGGATGGTTTCTTGGGCCCGACAGATTTTGGATCCGGTGAGGAAATTTTTGGCAACTTCTTAGTCAGTTTAGAGTCATGCGATGAAGTAGATGAGGATCTTTTTCCAGATTTAGCAGTAGGGGAAGGGGTCTATTTTTTAGGACTCTGACCTTCTCCTATGGCCACTGAAAAGGAAGTCTTTAATAATCCCCTAATTATCAATTTATTCTTCCTATCAAGACGAACTCTGGAACTAAATGAATGGCAAATAGAACAAGACTCTTGTAAGTGTACTGCTCCAAGGCAGTACACACACACACACACACACACACACACACACAGTACTGACCATCGGTTAATGATATCATCTGAGAGCACTTTGAACACTTTTTAAACCCCGATGGTTTAGTATCTTTTGGCTGTTTAGACATGTTAACAGCTAACTCAACATACCACAACTACAATGTAAATAAGACAACACACTAAGGGAAAAGTCCTCTAACTCAAACAGGCTAAGCAGCCCTCTAACTAAAATGAGCTAGTTTGATGGATGAAGGAAACACCAAAAAAACAAACAGCCTTTTTTTTTCTTTTTTTATTAAGCTTGACAAGGTTAAGAGAAGAAATATCACACACACAAACTCAGGTAAAAAAGCCCTCTAACTTAAATGGGCTGAGCAGCTCTCTAACCTAAATGAGCTAACTTTGGTTGTTGTTTGGCTTTTCCCGGTTGGAGTCGCCACAGCGGAACTCCGGTCCGCTAATGATTGGCAGTAGATTTTTACAGTGCCAAGTTGCCAGCTCGATGCCTAACCTTCAACAAAGACACGCCCATTCACGCATGTCTTTCAGAACACCACTCGACCGCAGGGAGGACATGCAGACTGCACACAGAAGGCACTCCCCACACTCCAGCCGAGAATCAAATGGGAGAACCTCTTGCTGTGAGGCAACAACGTGGTCAAAATCTCCAAATAAACAGCTAGTCAAACCAACTTACTTAACAGTTATTAACTAACGCACACAGAAAAGGAGAAAAAAGCACTTTACATAAACCGAGCTAGAAAAACCCTCAAAGTTAAATATCTAACACTCAACACTCAAATTTTAACAGCTCAAAACAATGAGTCTAAAGAAACAGTTATTTAAAACACACTCTTGAATAACCAGGATAGTGAAGGAAAAAATAGGCCTTGAGATTAACGACGGCCACAGTAAAACAGCAAGATAGCAAACACAGTCAAAAAACTGTTAAAGAGTTAAATAATTAAACTAAGCTAAACTAATAACTATTTTAATCCCAAAAGGGGAAAAAGACCATTAATTTTAGTAGGAAAATAGACGTTTGAAAGAAATCACTTAGTCAGAGCCAGTGTGAAGCACGAGATCTGTTCAGCGGCAAATGAGATGTGGTGAATTCCCTAGAGCATCATGGGATAGGGTGTAAGTCACAAGCTAGTTGAAGACCTCGAGCTTTTGTAAATGGCTGAGTCAGAACTGAGGATCGGTTCCGAACTCAACCAGTACAGAAGTAAGGTGTGATAGGACAACATCACATCTGATGTTTTCTGTGCTAAAAGGGAGTCTCATCTCTGAATTGCCATTTGGGATCATCAGAAAGACCTTTGGAATGAGGGAGAAGAAAGGAAAGGCATAAAGGAATTAATTTCCCTTTACACAAAATTGATAAGGCATTCATTTTCCATACTTCCCGGCATGGAACTCTGGAAGAGAACAACAGTCTGAGCTGTCACTTCAGAGTGGAGTAAGGAGATATACCTAGATAGTTCCCACTGATGGGCAATTTCTAGGAAGACTTATCCATTTAGCATCCATTCATGAGGGTCTGCCTACGATATGCTCAGGTTTTCTGCCACAGAGTTTATCTCTGATGGGATGCAAGATGCTTGAAGAAAAAAAATTGTGTTGAATAGCAGTATCATAAAGCCACTGTAGCTAGCATGCAAAGATAGTGGCACTTTGTTCGTTGAAATACCATGTAACTGTGGTACTGTCTGTCAGAAGATAAAGATCACTGCTTTCACTTTTTTGATATTTGTGTGTTTGCATCTGTCTTGCATGGACCACATTCCTTGGACTTTCATGCTCAATGAAAAAGCTCCCTAAATCAGGTCCGATGCCATACAGATTCAAAATCTCTCTTGCAAAAGCCATTTCAAGATTTATGACCAATAGGAAGGACAGTCAGAAAGGGGATTTTGTTCCTGAGGAAGAAAGGTCATCATGGTGATAACATCCAGCTGACATCCTATAAAAAATATGCTCAGAGAATGCTGAAGGATAGATTTTGTCAAGTTTAGAGTAAAACCAAAGTGAAGAAGCAGTCTATTGTAAACTGTAGGACTTGCAAGGCTTCTGAACAGACACAGCCTAGATCAAAAGGTTGTAAGGGTAAGTATGGATACCATGAAGTCTGCAGAATGCAATCCCTGGGGCTAAATATGTCATGAATACTCTTGCAGCTGTAGAAAGGCCAAAGGGCAATGCAGAAAATTTAAAATTAAATTTGAAAGCACAAAATCCTAAGAGCATTTTTTGTGATTTGGATGTATAAGAATATGAAGGTAAGTGTAGCTTTCTGAATTCTGGTATTTTTAGAATGTGTTTAGGGTGGATACGTCCAAAATGGATCTCCATACCACTTCCTTTTTTTTGGTGCAAGGAAAAGTCTGGAATAAAACCCCTTTCCTTTTTTGGCAAGCAGGAATTGATTTTATGGTTTCCTGACTGAAGAACTCTAGTAAGACTGAATGGACCAGGTGTGGGGGTACTGCGGAAATGCCAGATGGGTCTGCTAAGAGATTCCAAGTCAGTAACCTTTTTGGATGATGTTGCAAACCTAGGTGTATGATGTTATCTTTCTCTGAAGGTGAAAGCACTGAGAAGGTCTCCAAGAAGGAATGGCAGAGGTGGAAGGAAGAAGAGCAGAAGGTAGTTATAGACTGAAACTTTTGTCACCAAAGGATACTTTGGAGCCTTTATAAACTGCTATTGTTTTAAAATGTCATTCTCCCTTAATGAATTTCTGTACATTTTGGTGGGATTTTTTTAATGGAAAAAAATGGTCTATGGCAATTTCTCTGGAACTTTGGTAAGGGAGAAAGAAAAGGTAGTTAGAAATCTTGCATAATGTTCACCCTTTCTTGCAATTTTGGAAAACTTTAACCACAACTAATCTGAAAATGCTGTCTTTGGCCAAATGGGCACCCAAAAGTTTAGTCTCATCATCACCTTCTGACAAGGACTGTGGGTGAAGCCAAGAATTCTTCCTCTAACAACAGATCCAGTAGCTTCTGCTTGGAAGAAGCAATCAACAGTATCATAGCTACACTTTACAGATTGTGTGGCTGAATTAAGCATATTCTATAAGACCGTCTTATTGTCAGATACAGGGATATCTGAAATAACTTTACTCGTGTTGTTAAAAATGGCCAACAGATATCTATGCATATGGGTCTGGTAGTTTATGGCATGGTTAAAAAAGTGTTGCAGAGGTCTATACTTCCTTTCTTTCTGTAACTATCAATAGCCTTACTGTCTTTAGCATTTGGCAAAGCATTAGTTGATGGCAGGAGCTTTGAAACATTATAAGATTAAAAAAAAATGTGTTTTGTTTACGTGCTGGTGGCTGTAACTCGGGTACCAGGGACAGGAAAAGGAAGCATCTTGCAGCAAACCCAGGACAGCAGCAATAGCTGAAGACTTACGAACATCCATGCTCAACAGATCACATCTTTTTTGTATGTCTGAAATCTATTTACCTTCCTTAGTGTAAGTGGGGTATTATTTTCAGAATAGTGTCACCAAACGACAATTGTACCAAAGGAGAGTCAGAAGAGTCATTTTCTGACACAAATCCTGTAGGGAGTTAAAACTGGAAAGACTAGGCTAAGAATTTAACATCAGAATCTGATGATTTCTCATCTTTTGAAAAGGTATATTTCTACTTTTCTCCTCCTCTGTGTGTTCTCCTTGAAAAGGAACTGTGGTGATTTCTGAGACATAAGGGTTTAAAAAAAAAACTCTTGTGTCTCACTCCTGTTGTTGATCAGGAGGAGTAAAAAGAGGGCAGATATGTTTAGTTTTCTGTTTCCTCTTTTTACGGGTATCTGCAGACAAGACACTGAGCAGCAGACAGTAGATGTACCTAAATAAGGGTACTTGACACGTCCCCTCAAATGAGAACCTGTGGTATCCAATCTGGCCCCTCAAAAATAATCAACCAGGGTTCCACCTTTGTGGCCTTGCCAGCCATCTCTTCAGACAGGAGGGACATGACTAATACTTGTGCTTTATCAGCCTCTGAAAGAGTATCAACTGTGAAATCAGGGAGACAAGTCAAACAGTAGGTGGGCTCATCATGTGGCTCAACAACTACTTCAGACTCTGACCTGGCCAGAGAGACCTTAGACTCTTTTGGTTTCTTAAGCTTTTTATGAAGCTGATGAGGGATGACAAACAGTAAACACTCAGAGGTCATCCTTTCTCTCACTTTTATTCTCAAGGCAAATGATGAATGAAGTTAAATCACTTCTGATAGTTTTAGGCATAGAGTTTATAAACAGGGTACTTCCTAAAATTATATTCTAGAGGTAAACAAAATAAACACTTGGTGCAACAAGAGAAACATTTCACTCCCTTAGCTGATAGGAAATCGAAAAATTATTTTCAAGAAATAAATGAAGCTGTAAGTGTTCCCAGCGGGGATACTTATCTGCCTACAACAAATGAAACTAGTAGAAGTCATATAGCTGACAGACCAAAGTAAATTAAGTAGTCTTCTTTGACAGAATGAAAAAGTTTTGAAGAAGCACATACATCTCTTGAGTATCAGCATTCAGTCATGTGCACAGGCCATAGGTCAGATATACATCAGGAGGGGGAAGAGCTCAAGCTACTGCAACTGGGATCTGATGAAAAATGTCTGTAGCTCAGAGACCATCTTTCATTTTAGGGACTGAGAGAGAGAGTAAAGGCAGACAGAAACGGAGAGAGGAACATGCAACAAAACGCCAGCTCTGGTAGAGGGAAAGTGGTGTAATCAGTGGAGCATACAAAATACTGCATGATTTATTTATCGCATTTTTCAGTGGTGGCTTGGGGAGAAAAGTGCCACACAAAATTACAGTGATGACTTAAAGTGACAATTGATGCCAAGTACAGTAGATAACACAATGCAATGACAACATAGGAAACACAGTAGGAATACAAATGAGTGTGTGTGTGTGTTCCATACACTAGATCAAATTTTCAACTAATTTGAAAAAGTGCATGGAATGCTCACTGCAGCGAAAGTGCACATAATCGAAAGTGCACTTATGCAAAGTTCAGTACAATGAACGGGTGTTGTACTGAACTTCCATGCAGTACTCACAGACCTTAGGGTTAGGGCACGGGTCATAGTAAGGGGATAGCCCATAGGGTCGACTGCAGTGCAGTGAAGGACATAGCAATGTCCTCCACTATGGTGCGATAGTCACGAACCTTAGGGTTAGGGCATGGGTTAGGGTAAGGAGATAGCTTTACTAACTATTCCCTTGCCCTAACCCTAAGGTCTGTGACTATCGCGCCATAGTGGAAGATATAGCTTGTTTTTTATGCCCCCCACTGTGCTGCGGTGTTTTCAGTGAAGTGCACTTACACAAAAGTGAACTTTTGCAGAAGTGAGGCTTCCTATTACAAGTTCGAAGTAGTGAACTTTCGTTCTTGTAATAGGAATCAGTGTATGTGTATGTATATATATATATATATATATATATATATATATGTGTGTGTGTGTGTGTGTGTGTACATATATATATATATATATATATATATATATATATATATATATATATATATGTGTGTGTGTGTGTGTGTGTACATATATATATATATATATATATAGACAAATATATATGGGGGTCCACTTCGTAAACTCAAAATACTGAAATACCTAAATTCAGAATTTTGAGTCCACAGTACCAAACGATCACAATCCTGCTATATCAAAATATCGACTTTCACACGACTGAAAGCTCAGAATATTGAAATTTCAGTCTGCGACTTTTTTTTTTTTTTTCAAGTTTTAACCCTCCACCAATTGTGTAACCACTCTGTGAGACAATCAATCATATCCCAGGGTATTTCATGTGCTAGTGTCCATTAAACGTCAAACAACAAAAACCGTAATGGTGTAAATAGTGATTACGCTCTTATACTGCTTTCACATGAGAACTACCGCAGAATATCACCCATTGGTAGTGTATACTGGAACTAGTGTTTCACTTCCATCTGTACAACTCTAGCAATCACTGCTAGGAAATCTGGCATGCTGTACTCCTGCTTGTGGTTTAGAATATGCTCAAATTGACTGTGCCTCCGTAATATCCATCTTTGTTTTGGCGACGGTGGACACCCAATTGCCAGTGTAGTTCTCAGCTGATCCACCCGATCCCGCTCTCTGGCCAAAGTCGTCATCAACATGGATAGGTCCGTTGCCTTGGTACCAAGTAAACACTTAAGGCGACAGTGCCATGCCTCCATCGAATTTTGTGTGCAAGGTATAAACAATGTATTTAAATCATGTACATTCCAAAATGTAAGTGGAAAGAGAAGGAGAAATCTAAAATATGCTGTGGTGCGGATAGTAAACTTTCTTTTTACCTAGCATGTACCAGTCAGCAAAATATTGTATTAATTCCTTCCCTTCTACTGGATATGAAGCTTTTAAAGTGTTGAACGCCCCCAGTATGTCTTCTTCAGGCAGAAATGCTAATGCAATTAAGCTAGCTAGAAGGACACGTTACTGTTATACAAGGAAGTTAACCCCAACTGTTGTACCTTTCTCCATACATTTCTACCAAAGTGAAAGAGGCAGCCCTTTGACGCCAGTCGGGTAATATTCCCTCTTATGATTTTAATTGCGGCTACCTTGAAGTCACACAATACATACTTTAGATTGGTGTCTAACCCATGTTCTGACATCAGATGGAACACACAGTGCCACATCTGGTTGTACACTTTCAATGACTTTTTACTTATCAAGCAATATAGTGGCACAGATTTTCACTAGTTTCATCCATTATCCTTTTCTCTACAAAGGCACCTGTTTTTATGAGATAGTCCTGAATGTTTAGGCTGTGTAAGATAAGCTCTGGATCCCCTTTACATAAACTATCTTTCTTCCTAACCCTTTCTATTTGTTGCAGCAAGGCAGGTCTAGTAGGGAGATTGGTTATAATATCTAAAGACATGGAAGCTAATACATCTTCCCACTAAGAGACATGGTGGATCCCATGACACTGCCGCCCTGTGTTTCTACTCACCACAGAGGTTGTATTTCTGCTTTTCGAAAGAATCTCCGGCATGGTTATGGAACACAGACTTTAGCAGTTGCTCACCAGTAGGCACGGTTAAGGTAATTAAACTACCATTACACTTTAATTCTGATTTCCATTTACAACACCAGTACTTTTTTGGATTAGGATTGTGTTCTAGATGAAATGCATATCAATCTATAATGAGCACTTCTCTCCACTTCTGAGATGTAGTTGTTTTGTAAATGCTGCCCTTCATTCCTGGTGGGGGATAAGTCGCAGTAGCCATGTTTGGTTTGTACAAAGTACACCTTCTTAAAGATATAGTGTCTGTCGAAATACCAAATATTTGGGTTTCAGTATTTTGAGTTTACGAAGTGGACATATATATATATATATATATATATATATATATATTTATACATATGTCTGTGTGTGCGTATGTGTATACATATATATATGTATATATATATATATATTTATACATATGTCTGTGTGTGTGTATGTGTATACAAACAGTTGTACAACTGTAAGAATCTGTCAGAGGTGCTTAGAAAAGCATGGGAAAAAAGTACATATAGACAAATTGCAAAACTGGAAGAAATGTGTATACTCCCCACTCATGTGAAAGTTAAGATGGTTTAGGATTTTTGCACAAAACTGCTTACATGAGTAGTTTTATACCTACAGTAGATTTCATACTATTTCCTCCCCAAGTGGATAACAGGTTTCCTATACAATACATTGACACAAAATGATTGTGGTCTAAATGCTAATCATAGTAAATAAGGAGATCTTTCTGAGCTCGAGTTTAAGATTAGAAATGCGAAGAGACAGAAAGACCTCATTAAGTTTAATGGCTGCTGACAACCACAAAAAGCAATCAGAAAAGTAGAAATCAAGGATTAAAGCAATTATAGAAATGGTACTGAATATTGTTAAGGAATTAAGACAGCTGAAGGTGAGATCTGGATCACAAAGTTCGCAGATGACTGCAAACTAGGAGCCATAATCAAATCTCCTAACGATGTGTATATCCTACAAAAGGGCCTCACTGAGACAGATGCCTGGTGTCAAAGCCATGGCCTCAAGCTCAATGCCAAAAAGTGTGCTGTCATCCCTTTTGGTAAAAACTCTGTACCCATGAACTACCACATAGGCAGTAGTCTACTTAACACCGAAAGTGTGATATGAGACCTTGAGACACAGATGGACAGTAGCCTCTCCTTTGATAATCACATTGCCACAGTAGTCAGGAAATCCTTCTATGTGGCACACCTCATCACAAAAGGTTTCTCATCCAGGAAAAAAGAGGTCATTGTTCACCTCTACTCGTCACTCATTAGGCCCATTATAGAGTACAACGTCCCTTTTGGTATGTACCTCACAAGACATCTACAACAACTGGAAGGGCCACAGAAATACCTCACAAAGAGGATTACCAGCCTCAAACAGATGCCCTATGCAGACCGTCTCAAAAAACTCCAGCTTTACTCTGTCGCATATCGCCTACTCAGAGGCGATCTCTGCTTAACATACAAAGCTATGTCAAACCCAGAGCTGTTGGATATGCTCCACATAAAGAAATCCCAATCCCACAGAGCTACATGCTCTAGGGACCTTATTGTCACCACAATAAACAGAACATGCTGGAAGGATAGATTCCTGTCTCGGAGACTTCCCATACTCTGGAACAAACTACCTATCTATATCAAACAAACCTCCTCATTAGCACTCTTCAAGAAAAATCTTGATGATTGGATGGGAGATAGGAAATTCACTCCGGGGAACACTTCTGTGGCTCTGCTTGACAGGGGCACAGGAAAATAATTTTCTTGGGTGGCAAAAGCCAGGGTACTGTTTGGCTAGGCTTATATAGGCCCTAGGGCCAATAGCCTAGTACCTACCTATGAACCGGAAGTAAAGTGCAAACAAATGGTGTACATGGGAACAATATGTACAAAATATTTTTCTAAAACATGAATAAGGAAGGAAGGTTGTCAGGAACTGAACATTAGGATATGACAGAATGAATATAATGAAAAAATGTAGTTAAGATGAAAGTGTAGTTGTAAAATATGGAAGATAATGGTAATTACTACTACTGAAATTGCTTTATTATATATGTGAACTTATGTCACAAGACAGCGTGCGATAACACATCCATTTTATTTAAACAAAGGTTTACAAGATGGTTTGAGGGCCTATATTAGTTTAAACTGAATTATAAAATTAAACAAAATATAAAGCTCTGGGTCCTGATGAACTTTGTGTTATATTTTTTAAAAGTTTACCTATGTGACATCTTGCGTGTTATAGAAGATCAGCAATGTCTTTCGGCTTTTCCTCATTAAGGGTTACCACAATGGATCACTGGTCTACAGACTGATTGGTAGTGGAGTTTTTATGGTATTGAGTTGCTAGCCCGATCCCAGTCTTCACTGAAAGCACGCATGCACCTGCATGTTTTTAAAATTCACTCCACCGCAGAGACGACATGCAGACTCCCTTATGGGGTCTAAATCAGTGCAACAATATAAAAGATGCATCAATCAAAAACTATATTTATCCTGAAACCTAATTTGGATCCTACTAATTCTAAAAAAATTAGACATACTGCATTGGTGAACTCAGATATCAATGTCTTTGCTTATACTTCGGGAAAGATATAAACTAGTACTTCTACAAAAGGTCTCTTCCTTTTTAGTTAGGGTTCATGAGTGCTAGACAACCCCAGGATAACTCTCAACCATTCAACACCTTGATTTAGTAATCGCATACAATGTCAAAAAACACATTTCATTTGACCAGAAATTAACTTGAACTATTTAACAATAGCAGCTTTTTTCTTGTTCAGAGTATAAAAAATATTAAGTGTCCTTCCCAGTTTACTAAATTAATCTTTCTTTGGCTATGCAAGAACTCTGGAAGGTGGCGCTCAACTTCTAATTGTTACATCTTAAGCCTTACTCAAAGTGCAGGCAAATCCTCATTTTGCTAAGTTTTCAGAAATGCAAATAATAAAGCTGTTCATATAAACTTATTTTAAATTGGGAGTATTTATTACATTTCAAGTCTTAACATTTATAATAAACAAAGTAAATGTTAATTTTTATATTCTATAAACTGCTTACAATACTTCAGTAACTTCAAACTACGCACATGGTAAGCACTGTTTTTGTCCATCCTGTTGGAGGTTTTCATATAATTCTAAAAATTATGCCAGTGTGGTGTTTAATTGTAAAGATACTTACAAAAATATGAACATTTTGACATCTGCATAAATATGTATTCTTAACATGCTTCCAGCTACACTATCATAAATTATTTAAATTGGTACATTACTAAAATGACCATTTCACAAGGTTTCACAATTAATGTAAATCCAATAGGCAATATTAGCTGCCTGGAGACATCACTAAGTTGATCCTACAGATACACCTGGTGACATCATGACAAAGTTAATGTGCTAAAATTTTTATACGCTAATCCAAGTTTCTTGATTAAAAGGTGTCCCTCCTGAACTTACCTCTTTATACCACAATCCCCATTTTAGTTGACATTAAAAAAAATTAAATTCATTTCCCAAAAATCTCTAAACATGACAATCAATCACTTTTAAGAATATTATAACTATTTTCCACAACTTCTAGGAGCACATAGTCCTATTACTGTGGAGTGTACAAATAATTACTAAACAAATTTAGGTAAACCACTACTGTATTTCTAATATCTTTTATTAAACCTAGTGTCCTTGTCTATTTAAAATAACAGAAGCTGTCAACATGCCAATAACTTCTCCAAAAATAACAGTTTAATGGAAACAAAGCTTAGCAACATATAAATGAATTAAAAAAAAAGGTTATCAGCTTTCCTTATACATTAATTTTATATAGTATCTAAAGAATTTACAGTACTATTCAAACAGAATTAACTATTTGTTGTGGTACCTAAAAACCTCTAGGTAAGCATACTCAAAACGTATCACACTGAAAGCTCAGTGGTCTAAAATTCCCAGATAAACATTGTTTTGTTCTAAACATTCTTCTGAAGTAAAATATGGTGCATTTTTTTGAGAAAAACAATGGAGAAGGTTATTTTGATAAACTGTCAGAAGTGGAAAGGTTGGGAGATGAAACCATTTGTCATCCTGTATATGCTGAAAATAGATCTACAACTACTTGTAAAATTATGTTCTGTAATTATATAATAGATATATCTCAGCTTTTGACAAAGTCATACACAAAACATTGATCAATAAATTAAAAAAAACTTGGGTAGTAATGTAATCTTGGTAAGACAGATAGTCGCATGGCTTACAAATAGGACGTTGCAAGTACCAAATAGCAACTGGGAAGGGACTTCCACAATGGCTGCACATTCAGTAATAGCTTAATTCCAGCTCTCCCAGTGTGAAAACAGTAACTTAGTAGAGAAAGCCAGTGGATGTATACTTCTGGGTAAAGCTCGGTAACTGGCTAGTAAGTGCACTGCTTGGATGTCAGGAAGAAAGAAAACTAGAGGATCTGAAGAAAAATCAGCAACAAAAGGTGAAGAAAAAACACTGGCTGGAAAATGTACTGCAGCTTTACCAGCAGAAAGAGTTGGTTCTGACAAAACTGTGGCAGAGGGACAAAGTAACTAAAATGGGTGACAGCAGAGGCTTTGTGGAGAATGGCTTCTCATTGTACACCAGGCAGAACATGAGTAAATGTATTCCATTATTCAGGGAATGTCAGGAAGCAGCTATGAGATTCAAACTGCTGTACCCAGCTATCTTCAAAATATTTTCCCATTTTCCCTGGAAGGAAAAAAAAAATTGATGAAGTACATGCTACAGAGGAAACACAAACGTTTGTCCAACAAAAAGTGAGCTATGAAACAGGAGATTCTGCTTCTTGTTCTTCTAGTAATAAAGATCACAGACTGTGCCAGTGAAACCTTTTCCAATGTTTCAAAAGAAAATGCTTGAGAGAAGGAAAAAATACAGAGAGTCAACTAGAAGAACCATGAGTAAGTTGGAAATGAAGCAGAAGCAGGATTTGGGAGATGGAGATGAACAGGAATAAAACCAGTAACTTGGAAACTGACAAATGTGGGATTACAAAGAATTAATTAAATTTGTGAAACATGACAGAACAAGCAAATCTGAAAATATTGGACTTTTTCAGATTCTGTCAAACTTGTGGAAGACTCTAAAGCATATCCTCGATTTCATGTCATTAATGCTCAGAAAAATACTTAGGAATGGGGAAGTGGAGGGAGAAAGCTTACTGTTAGTAAAAAAAGAAGTTATGTACTCACCATAACGTTCCATCTGTGCTGTCCATTTTCATTCTTCTTCAATCAATGGGTTTGGATCCGACCCCTGGATCCAACTCGGCCACTTTCTAAAGATTCTGGGATCCGAATCTCAAGCTCCTCCCTTACCTATAATGCCCCTGACCACTACAACACCTAAGATCAAGTTTGCTGCTATTATATACATTATATACATATAATAATAATAATGCTATGACAGGAAAGTAACAGCTGAAAGAGCAGGAGCACAAACAGAAACCATGATTCCTAACAACAGTTCCATTACGTCCCGCCCAAAGAGAAGCGGAGTTGAGGAAGAATGACAATGGACAACACAAATGTAATGTTATGCCGAGTACATAACTTTTTTATCTGATGTCATTTTCATTCGTTCCTCAAACAATGGGACAGAGTACCCAGCTACAGTAACCTTGGGTGGCCCTCATGGAATGATGTTCTGGAGCACTGTCGAACCAAAGGCAGCTCTATTCCTGGAAATATCTAATTTGTAATGCGCAATAAAGGTATGAGTATTTGACCAAGAGCCAGCTGTGCAAATATCATAAAACAGAGTCTGTAGACCAGAAAACTGCTGAAATAGACAATGACCTGGTTGAATGTGCCTTCAATTGTCTAGGTAATGCGATAACTTTTGAAGAAAAGATGTAATAAACGCAATCTGTTATACATTTGGCCAGGGTAGTCTTAGAGACTGCCTTACCCATTCTTAATTCAAAAAAGGAAACAAATAGTTGATCAGATTTCCTGAATGCTTTTGTTCTGTCCAGATTAAACAAGGGTATATTTTCCTTTATTCTCAAATTTAGGGAAGAAAATTGGTAAACTGATGACCTGATTGATATTATTTTCAGAGACAATGTTTGGTAAAAATTAAGGATTTGTGCATAAGGTTACTTTATTTGTGAAAAATCAAATACAGTGGTTTGGAAGATGGTGCTTGTAGGTCCGATTCTCATCTTCCAGAGGTTATAGCTACCAAACACACAGTTTTCCAAGAATAAAATTTGATATCTACCTTGACAGATGGCTCAAAAGGGGACTGTACTTAGGCTTGTAAAACTACAGTGAGATCCCAAAGTGGAGTGGGATCCTTTACAGGAGGTCCAAGCAAGAAGGTAGCCCTAAGAAAGGCTTTACACAATTTAGATGATGCTAAAGAGGAAGCATTATCCCCTATATAGTAGTTGGAGATAGCTGCCAATTGAACATTAATAGTAGAGAAACTTGTTCTATCTTGGAAAATTGAAGCAAGAAAGTCCAGTACTGCTGGGATTGGAGCAGTGAAGGGATCTAATCATTTTTGATGAGCCAAAAAAAGTGAAACTTTTCCATTTACGCTTGTAGTTTTTTTCTAGTAGAAGCCTTACGGAAAGATACCAACATTTTTGAACTGGAGATGAAAGCCTGGAATGTCTAGCCATCATCGGAATTGGAGAAACCATGCAGTCATATTGAGGGGCTGAAAGATCTGGGTGAATCTGTCCTGCTGGATGCAATATGAGGTCTGCACTGGGATCCAGCATGTAAGGAGGACGTAGTAGGTGAGACCAAAGAAAGGGGAGCCACAGTTGTTGAGGACAAAAGGGAGCAATGAAAATCACTCTGCTCTGCTGTGCTTTTTGAAGAAATTTGGGGATGAGGGGTAGGGAAGAATAACTGAAAAGGAGACCGGAGGGCCAAGCATGAACTAGAGCATCTCAATGTGACTGTCCCTGAGGAGGGATCAGGGCAAAGTGCCTGCTGCATTTGTTGTTGGAGTGGGATGCAAATAGGTCACAGCAAGGTTGACCCCACTTGTGGAAGATCATGTTTGCCACTGACTGACTATGAGACCACTCATGAGACATGAGGATGGTCCTGCTGAGCCCGTCTGCTAGAATGCTGGACTTCCCTGGTATGAGTGTGGCTACTAGGAAGCGGCTGGAAGAGATCATCCATTGTCAAACCCTCATTGCTTCTTAAAGGGGGGTAAAAACTGGTTACCCCCTGTTTGCTGATGCAGCAGACTACTGACATGTTGTCTGTTTGTACTGTAATATTCCCTAGAGGGAGAAAGTTCTGAAAGGCCTGCAAAGCTAGAAGCACCGCTGTCAACTCTAGTATATTGATATGCAGATTGGCCTCTTGTATTGACCATGTGCCTTGCACCATCCATCCCAAGAAATGCTTCCCCACTCCAACAGGGAGGCGTCTGTGGTCAACATGGTACTGGGGGTAGGAAAATGTATGCCCTCACTTGATTTCTTCAGAGTGAACCCACTAAAGAAGACAATTTCAGCACACTTCCGTTAATTTTATGGGATGACTCAAGGTATAGAGATGAAAGAGTCACTGCAACGCTAGAATCCACTGGAGAGCTGTGGGAGTCAAAGTTATTGTGTCAGCCACTGAATCCAATGCTTTGAGGATCAATCTTGCTGGAGGCATTGGAAAGGCAAGGATCTGCCTGACGTGTGTTCTCAATGTAAGAATTCTAGTCTGAAGCAAGAAAGCTAGACAACTGACTGTGTCCAAAAGGGCCCCTATGAAATCTATCAACTGAACTGGGTGTAGATGAGATTTTTGCATGTTGATGGTGATTCCCAGTGCAGTTGATAGGTGAAGCAGGTACTCTCTGGCTTGTATTAGTAGATGCCTGGTTGGTGCAGTCATGAGTCAGTAGTCTAAATAGAGAAACACTCTGAATCCAAGCAGTCTCAGGTGAGCTGCTATCACTGCCATACATTTGGTGAACAGCTTGAGGGCTGTGGTGAGACCAAAAGCCAGGACTCTGAACTGGAAATGACTGGCTCCCAGCTGTAAGCAGAGATACCTTCGTGAGCGCCTGCTCATTCTGATGTGATAGCACACATTTTGAAGGTCAACTGACACATCCAGTTGTCATTCTGAAGAGGTAGAATGGAATGGACCATGACCTCCTGAATTTGGAATTCTTTATGAATTGGTTCAGGTAGGTTACGTCCAGAATTGGCCTCAGGTCCCCTGTCTTTTTTAGCACTAAAAAGAACACTGAGTAAATTCCGGTTCCTGTTTGGTCTGGTGGGACCTCCTGGATGACTCTCTTTTCTATCAACTTTGCAATTTACTGTGCTGATATTTCCCTCTGATTGGGTGGAATATTGGGGATGTTTTCTTTGGTGTTAATGGAATTTGTAAAAAGGGAATGAAATATCCTATGGATATTGCTCTTTATACCCAAAGATTGTTTGTGATGGCTAGCCAGGTGTCTTGGTGCAAGGATAAATGTCCCTGTCTGCCTCCAAACAATGACAGTTGGGCAACCTTTCAGAAGCAGTGGAAGGACCTGTCTGAAAAAGAATCTCGAGATCCTTGATTCTGCGGAACCCCTCTGCTGCGCAGGTGGCATATACCATAATAACTGTTTTCTACTCTGCCTCTGGGGAAAAATTCTGCATGCGATTCCAGGAAAGGAGACTTCTTGAACCACATTTTCTTATCACCACTCTGGTTCCTAGAAAAAGGTCTCTGTGGGGTAGAAATGCAAATTCAAACAGCAGACAAGGTCTTTCCTTCCTGTTCACTCTGGGAGACGGTCACTTTTCATGGTTGGGCCAAACAATGACAATCCATCAAAGGCAGCATTGACGAGGGATGCTTTGAAATATTCCATGAAGTCACACAACCGCATTCAGGCATGTCTCTTATGGCTAAGCCAGAACCGGCTGGCCTCAAGGTACCCTCTGCGGCATGCAAGATAAACTTCAATGATATGTTAGAGATGGACTACAGGGTGGCCATCCTTCAGGAATAAGCTTTTTGTTCCTCTGTAGACATAGGCCCTGGGGCAGAATTACAGAGTTCCTTTACTAAGCCCCTCTGTAATCTGGTGAAGTGTACCAGGTAATTCAGTGATCACAGTATGAAAGTCGCTGATGCCTAGACCCTCTTCCCAAATGTGCCCAAAGCCCTAGACTCCTTGTTAGGGGGATAGACAGTGGAGCTCTGCTCCACAAGCCCCTTCTTTGAAACTGCTGTAACAACCATAGTGTCTACAGGAATTCCTTTCATCCAGTGTTATCTGTCTGGGTACTAACAGTTTTATCTGGTCATTCTGGAATAGGTTCCAAGGAGGCCAGTTCCTTCCATGCCTGCAGGAGGCAAGATCTATAATTTCATCGATGGGGGGGGGGGGGGGGGTAACCCAAGATGTAGATGGGTCAGACCTGAAGGCTTCCAAAAACATCGAATCCTCCAGGGAAGAGTTTTGGGCAGGCCAACCACCTTTCTGGTGAATGATCACTAGGATGTCTCCAAAACAGACATCTTCTCTTCCCCCCTCACAGAAATCAGTGTCTTCTGTGAGGGATTCCTGAGAGAAATCCAGGTGCCTCCTCTTGCATGCTCTCTTATGAGAAAACTCCTCAGTGGGATGTTCCAGGGTGGTATCGGAAGAGACGAGGAGCTCCATAGGAGGAACTGTTTGGAATCTCTTCTGGTGTGGGTGTCCCTGACGTGGAGAATGTGAAACTCAGATACAGGGATCCAGACAAGGGACAGGATATGGATCCAAGGGCGGGATAGCCAAAGCTGTTCTTGGCTGGGAGAAAACCTTTTCCACCACTTCGAAGGCAGAGTGACCCGGAGAGACCAAGGACAATCCCTCAGGAGCTGAAACTCTCAAAGCAGACAACCCCTGAACCTCACTGATCCCTTGCTCTGAGGGGGGAGTTGGAGCCAAGCTATGAAGTGCTCAGACTCCGAGGGGAAGTGATGGCAACAAAAACTTTGGAGTCTAAGTCAAGCCCTTGGAAGCAATGCAGACGCTTTGGCTGCAACAGCTGTTGTGCTCCAACAGTGTTGGAACCAAATGGGTTATGGAGGTAGCCAGAGTTGAAGTAGGAAGAACTGTCAGATCTGACATTTTGACGCCCTGGGCCTTAGGATCCGTGGCCTCTCAAACAGGTGCTTGGAATGAAGGACGAGTAACCATGGGAAGAAAAGTAGGTTGGTGGCTCATGGATCTGGTGGGAGATAGAGCTGGCAAAACCACCATCTGGATCTGTGTCATGAGGAATTTCCTCATCATCCTATCCACCTCCGCTTCAGGCAGACTAGGAGACAACCTAATGGAAAAGGATGTGGAGGGTGGCCTTCAGGACTTTCTGGGAGATTCCTGAAAAAAGGGTATTGTTAACCTTGGGGACACTGGTTCCAGGGAGAATCTGAGAATGCAGATCCGAACATATGCAGAGGTGGACTGTTTCAGATCAGAAGCCTTTGGAGCTGACAGTTTTGGAACCTTTTTTGGGAGGTTCTGAAGACAATCTTTGTGGAGAAGTCCAGGCAGGACAGCACTTGTGGTGCTCTCTCGGTTCCTTTGATTTTTTTAGTGGGGATCTCAGTAACTGAAGAAATACCTGTGGAGGAAGCTGAAACAGGGAGTACACCTTTAATAAGTTTATTCCTCCAATTGCTAACAGCACTTTGATTGAAGGCTGCCCAAATAGCACATAGGGATTCCAGATGTGCTGGGCCTAAACAATAAATGCACTCCTTGTGGGCATCAGAATTAAGGATCGTATGCATACAGGAAGTGCATTTTTTTAATCGAATAGGTTTATCAGCCATACCGAAACAAAGTTAAGCATAAAACAGAGAGTGCCTTGTTTGTTTTGTTTTGGCATGGAAGATGTGAATTCAGTAGTAGGAGTTCAGAATGAATTTTCATATTATTCCCCAAGATAAAAAAAAACTGGGGTAGCCTAGACAGAATTTACATTTCATGGAAACACGTATATTTAAATGAAGGTCTTGACATGCACCCAATAACTATTTCAGATCATGCGCCAATAATAACTAAAATAAAAACACAGGGTAATGAAATAAAATGGAGACACTGGTGCTTTCCCACCTGTTAAAAATAGAGGAATTTAAGGAATGGGTTGTGGAAATTATTCAGGAGCTATTAGAGATGATAAAAACTTCTTCTGGAAATATAGCTAGGGAGTGGGATACAATTAAAGTGGAATTTAAAAATAGGGTGGAAATAAAAAAGGGAGATACATTTAAGAATTAACAATAATTATTTAGAGGGACTGAAAAACGTTAAAGTATTGCAAAAAAAGGGGGGAATCCCACAGAACAAGAATAGGAGTAATTGTAGAATGCTAAACAGAAAATAAAAAATTACTTCAACAATATGCATTAATTTAGAAAGATTGCTGTTAAACAACTGTTTTTTGATAGTAACTAGAGAGCAACAACTTTTAGCAGAATGACTCAGGCAGCAGAAAGGGCCATCTCCAAGCTTAGGGAGTCTATAACAAGGAAGATAACTAGAGATCCTGTACGTATTAGAAATATTTCAGAAATTCTCTGAAAGTCTGTATAAAGCAGAGAAATATGGAAATCAAGAAAAGGAACAAATGGAAATATTTATGGAAAAATTAAATATGCCAAGGTTAGAAGCAGATGAGGCTGAATTACTAAGAGTTAAGATTACAGGAGATGAGATAAAAATGCTGATGCATAACCAATTACAGGAGATGGGATAACAATGCTGATGTATAACCATCTAGAGGAAAGTATCCAGGAATGGATGGTATCCCTATGAAAGTATGGAAGCTACGAGAGAAAAAACTAATACAGATATGGAAGGCTTTGTATAATAGAATTTTATGAGAAGTACCATCAACCTGGAATCCGCGGTGGTGCAGCGGTAGCGTTGTTGCTTCAAGCAAGAAGTTCTCCTGTTCGATTCTCAGCTAGAGTGTGGGGATTGCCTTCTGTGTGGTGTCTGCATGTCCTCCCCGCAGTTGGGTGGGCGTTCGAAAGACATGCGTAAATGGGCATGCCTTCGCTGAAGGTTGAACGTTGAGCTGGCACCTCAGTGTTCGTGAAAATCTACTGCCAATCATTAGCGGAACAGAGTTCCGCTGTGGCGACCCCTAACCGGGAAAAGCCGAAAGACAAACAACAACAACCTTCAACCTGGAAGAGAGCTGTGGTAGCTTTAATACCTAAAGAGGGTAAAGGTCCATCAGATCCAGCTACATACAGGCCCATTTCAAATTTTATGTCTATAATGGCTAAAAGAATGGCAAAAGCCTGATGCCAAAATTGATAGATATGAATCAAAGTGGTTTTGTGGAGGGGAGGCAAAACTTTGACAACATTAACAGAACATTGATTTTCCAGAGGGAAGCAAAACTTAAACTTAATCCTCTAGACCTGACTCTTACCCAAAACACAAATGCAGAAGTTATTATCTCAAAAATACAAATCAATAACACTAAAGCAATAAACATCATTTGTACTTATCTCCCCCCTGGAAATAACATCAATACCCTTGAAGATATACTTTACCAACTTTCTATCAAACTCCCACAAGAAACACTAATCCTAGGGGACTTCAACATAGATTGGAATTCCTGTAACAATGATAACCCTACTTCCCACATCAACCTCTATGGCTTCAAACAACTTATCGATGGTCCCACTAGAATTAATAAAACAAACAATAAGTATACCACCCTAGACTGGATTCTTACAAATACCCCCTTGCAAACCTACCAATCACATATCCTTCCAGATGACCTTAGTGACCACGCACTAACCTATATCATTAGATGCAAAACCAACCTAACCCTACCCACCACTTTCCGAACTCTACACTCAAAAAAGCAATTTAACCCTGATCACCTTCAAGCTGAACTTTCACAATGTCATTGGGTCTCACTAAAATATCTCCCACTCAACAAAGCAGTAGACCACTTCAATTCTACATTCCTAGCTATACTTAATCAGCACACCCCAAGTCGCACCATTAGAACCAAAACTAAAACTGCTCCCTGGCTAACCACAAATACTAAGCATAAAATAGCCCTAAGAAACAAATCTTGGCATAAATGGCGTACCTCCAAAAGTCCAACTGACCACCAAAACTTTAGAGAACTACGAAACAGTACTAAAAAGCAATCCTATCAGACAAAAAGAACTATTACGTTCAACTTCAAAATACTACGAAAAATGAACCAAAAACATTCTGGTCATGTATTAATAATCTGCTGATCCCAGGCAAAATAATTAACCCCAACCCACAGGATTCCGACCCGGATAACCCCACACTAACAGCCAATAACTTTAATTCCTTCTTCACCAATTCTATACAAACTCTAGCCAACCACCTATCTCCAGATACTTCTCAACTACCTCCATATACCTTAATAAACACTATCCCTCCCTTTAACCTACAACCTGTATCTACCTCCTATATACAATCTCTTCTCCATAAACTAAAACCCCACCACCCCTTCTGCAGACAAGCTTCCTGCTGAATTCTTGCAACTAGCAGCAAAATCCATTGCTTACCCTGTCTCTATCCTGATAAACAGATCAATAAAAGAAGGTATTTTTCCAACAGTCTGGAAGATATCTCATATAATACCCCTACATAAAGGAGGCAAATCTTATGACTTCTCCAACTATCATCCCATAGCACTTCTATCCCCCTTAGCTAAAATCATGGAGAAGTGTATACATAAACAACTACTCAGCCATCTCCTCCATAACAACCTTCTAGCTGACACTCAACATGGTTTCAGACCTGCTCACAGTACCACCACAGCTTTACTCTCCTTTACCAATACCATAAACTTCAACCGCAACAACAACAAACTTACATCTTCTCTTTTCTTAGACCTATCAAAAGCCTTTGATATGGTGAATCATTCACTTCTTCTGCACACACTAAAATCTCTGGCCCTGGATCCCTCTTCCATAACCTGGTTTTCTTCCTATCTAGAAAACCGGCAGCAAGCCGTGCTCTGGAAAAACTCACCATCTGCTCTCCTCCCTATTTCTTTAGGAGTACCACAAGGGTCTATCCTAGGCCCACTTCTATTTTCCATCTTTATCAACGACCTCCAATCATCTATACCTAACACTACCTGCATACAATATGCAGATGATTCCACCATTATTTGCACTGCTTCTTCTCAAACTGAACTCCAGACTCAAACTCAAACAGCCTTCTCAACTGTTGAACAGCGGTTCTCCAATCGCTGCCTACTCCTTAACCCTAAGAAAACTAAATTATTACTCTTTTCACCTACACGTAAATCAACTTTATTAAACTTCTGTATTACAGCAACTGACAACACGATTATCTCTCCTGATTCCACAACTAAACTTCTCGGTGTTATTATCGATAACAATCTTAATTAACTATGATAGTCAAATCAACAGTACTATTCTTCTTCTTCTTCTTCTTTCGGCTTTTTCCTGGTTAGGGGTCGCCACAGCGGATCACCTTGTCCGCACATTGAATGGCAGTAGAGTTTTACGGTGTCGAGTTGCCAGCCCGGTGCCCAACCTTCCACAGAAGGCACACTCACACGCACACCTAGGGCCAATTTAGAGTATCCAATCCACCTGCAGCATGTCTTTGGGATGTGGGAGGAAACCGGAGCACCCGGAGGAAACCCACGCGACCACAGGGAGGACATGCAGACTCCGCACAGAAGGCACCCCAGCCGAGGATCGAACCGGAGAATCTCTTGCTGTGAGGCGGCAATGCTAACCACTGCACCACCGTGGCCGCCCTCAAATCAACAGTACTATAAAAGCAGTTAATAAGAAAATAGGATCCCTGTACAGAATAAAGCCCTTCCTCACACCTGAAGCTAGGACAACCTTAGCCCAAACACACCTTATCTCTACCCTTCTGTATGCCTCCCCCATTTACACTAATCTATCTAAAAGTAACCTTAAGAAACTTACTACATCTTATCATAATATTGCCAGATTTGCCACCTCATCCCAATTCAGAACCCACCACTGTCTAAACCTAAAACAACTACACTGGCTGGAACTCCTAACAAGCTCATTTTCAACAACTTTTAATAGCACACAAAATCCTATACCAACCTTCTAAAACACCAGCTCTTTATAACCTCTTGACTCCCTACATGAACCTGAAACAACTACGTTCCTCTGATAAACTACTTGTTAATATTACCAAAACTAATAATTCTGCAGGCAACTGCCTTTTCTCTAACTCAGTAGGTAAAATATGGAACAATCTTCCATCTGACATCTCTTCTTTGTCCACTCTTCCACTCTTTAAGAAACAATTATTAAGACATCTTAATAAATTCTGGCTTTGCTCTTGTACCAACCCAGACTAACCTGTTTGCACCTTACTCTATCATAAACCTTCCTTAACCACTTTGACCCTCCCATCTACCTCAACTCTTGAACTAACAAAATATCCCTTATCTTTGTAAATATTACTTTATTCACTTTAACATTTCTGACCTTCCTTTTTGTATTCCTAAGAGTTAACCTCTAACTTAATCTCTTTCTAATTTAGCCTTTTCTAGTTAGTCACGGACTATAATATAAGTGATTATATAACACATTAGTTCTATGCAATATTTGTAATTGTAAAATTGTTTTACCCCTGGAGCTTTTCTCCACAGGCCTTTTTTTCTAAGTTAGCTTATTTAGTTCATTAAGATCTATAATATATGTGATTACATTTCATTCTTCCCATTGCATATTACACTTGTACTATGTATTATTTGTATTTGAAAAATTGTTTGTACCTCTGGAGCTTTTCTCCCCGGGCCTCCACTGAAAATGGACATAAATCCAGTTGGACTAGCCCGGTCAACAAATGTAAAATAAAATAAATAAATAAATAAATATAAGAAAATACCACTGTTGTTGGTGGGTACTGATGCAGAGAAAGCATTTGACAGAGTAAGTTGGGAATGTATGAGCAGGGGAATGGAAGCATTTGCATTCTCTGATAAAATGATAAGATCGATTAGGAGTATATATGAGGGTGGGTTCCTCTCTGAAAATTTCTGCTTGAGCAGAGGAAACAGGCAGGGGTGCCCTCTTTCCCCTTTATTTGCATTATATGTAGAACCACTGGCAAAGAAAATAAGGGACTCAAAAATGTAAGGATGTAATTTGTATGGTAGTCAAGAAAAGCTTGCTCTATTTGCAGATGATATTATTTTATACCTGACAAAACAAGAAAGAGACATTAGTGTTTTGGAACATTTTGAGACAGTTTCAAATATGTTCAAGATCCAAAATTAATGAAGCTAAAACAAAGGCAATAGTGGTAAATTATGTACCCACGTATGAATTGGTTCAGCAATATCCATATTTATAGGGACATGATACAATGAAGTATTTAGGAGTATGGATTAAAATGATTCTGGTGTGGCAACTAAGGATATGTGGAAAGAGACTAAACAAAAGATAATACAAAAACTGAGAAAATGGAAGCTTTGTTACATGGATATGCATAGTAAGATACAAGCAGTTAAAATGTTTTTAGTCCCATTAGTCTTATACACAAGTCAGGCATCTTTTTATCAACTAGAGGCGAGGCTGTGGATAGCAATTAATAAAGAGCTGAAAGGCTTTATCTGGGTGGGGAAGATGGCAAGAGTCAAGTGGGAGAAGCTGATTCTTCTAGTAGAACAGGACAGAATGGGATTACCCAATATGAAGGGGTATTTCACAGCTACACAGTTAAGGCCACTATACACAGCACAAGCATAAAACTATAATTCAAGGTGGAAAGGGAAGATAATGAAATGGGGAAAGTTCAAGATACAAGGAGAGACTGGGATTTTGGATGCAGGCCTTTAAGGAGAATAACATTAATCATACAGAATATTGCATCTACAAAGTAGCAGAAAGTATCCCAAGAACCAAGGCAACACGGGAAAGGAGATTCTGCCGATAGGGATGACTGCAATTAGAGATACAGACAACAGGCAAGAGGGGGCTGGAATTTACTGTAGAAAACTGGCAAAGTAACCAAGGTATTGGGAGCAAATAACTAATGAGGGAAAAATGACAGATTGGGAAGACACCAATAATTTATTTGGTCTGCAGGTTAGAGATTGCCTTCCCAATGAAGGCTTGATATCAGAGCATACACAAAGGGAACGAATTAGGAGGTCCTAAATGAAAAAACAGGACTGGTAAAGTTTTTAGTAGAATCTAGAACAAAATATGCCATTAAAAAAGTAATAATTAGTAGAGCATATAAAATACTGCATGATAACTATAAGTAACAGTCAGAGTAGGTTAGAAAAGATTGGGAAGAGAGAATAGATAATTCACAAAGTAACAATGGGATTATATATGTATGTCTCCTAAATATGCAATAAAGTCTATAATATTTAGGATTTATGCTTGGAAATGTTTACATAGATATTTTTACACCCCACGTAGACTCCAGACAATTTTTCCTCAAGTAGAGCAAATGTTGGAGGTGTGATGGGAAATATTTTCTGGGAGTGCAGTGAGTTGGTGGACTTTAAGGATTCCCTGCGGGATGCAATGTCAGAGATGGTGAGTGGGCAGACTGGTGTGACAAAGGAGATGATTTTCTGATGTATGATAAAGAACAGGAATTACCTATACATTTTAAGGCCTTGCTGTGTCTAATTATGGTGACTCCCAAAAAAGCAATTACTAGAAAATGGAAATCAAAATCTAAACTAACTATACTAGTAGTAGTGAATATAGCAACAGAGTTAATACAATTCAAATTCAGATCTTTAGAAAAGGGTAGGAGCAAACTACATAGGAAAAATGGGAATTGTGGGAAAAATACATACAGGGGATGAATAAGGTTTAAAAGAAGGTAGGACTTAAATGAGCTATGTAATGGTTGACTAAAAAAAGGCTGGGTAGATAAGTGATGTATAATTTTTGCAACTGGGAGTGTATCAGTATGGTTTGTGATGTAAAATGCTTGCAGCTAGGATTGTGTCGGTGAGGTTTGTTTTTATTTGTATAAAAAAGAAGTTATGTACCTACCATAATGGTCCATCTGTATTGTCGATTTTCAATCCTCCTCACATATGGGTCTGGATCCAATTCAGCCATTACTAAGCTCATGAAACCAAAAAGCTCTTGGATACCTCCCCTTACCCATAATACACTTCTCCTTGTTACCTCAGATCTTGTTTTCTACATTATCTCCAGGAAAGAAAGGTATGAAGAAAACTTGTATATGAGGGGATTGCAAAGAGACCATTTTTGAAGTATGGAGAAGATAAAAAGGTGGTATAAATTATGCTTCCCACTCTTCCAGAAAACCAATGTCGGGGGCTTGGAGGGAGTGGTTGTGAGGAGAAATGAAAAATCAACAATACAGATGGAACATGTTAATAAGTACATAACTTCTTTACCTGATATTGTCAATTTTTCATTTCATCCTCACATACGGGACAGACACCCCAGCTCCTTCATCCCGGGTGGACTCATGGAAGAATATTCCTCAAAGTCATTGAACAAAAGGAAGCTCTTCCTCTGGAGACCAAATCCAGTTTGTAATGAGCGATAAAGGTATGGTGATTTGTCCAAGTGGCCACTGCACAAATTTCATCCATAGATGCATTACTCTGAAAAACTGCTGAAGTTGCCATTGCTCTGGTTGTATGAGCCCAAATTGGTTTAGGAAGAGCTACACCTTGTCTGTGGTAGATAAATGTAATGCAATCAGATAACCACTTCACCATAGTAACCTTGGATACTGGTTTTCCTTTTCTGGGACCGGAAAAACAAATGAACAATTGATCTGCCTTTCTAAATTATTTCGGCCTGTGCAGATTTTATTTATTTTTATTTATTTTACATTTGTTAACTGGGGGTGTCTGACTGAGCCGAAAAGGCCCTTTTTCAGCAGAGGCCCGGGGAGAAAAGCTCCACAAATAAAAATTACAGACACATTTAGTTATTTAGATATGATCAGTATACACACAAATTACAGGAGACATGTTTTTACAGTGGTATGCAGCACATAAACAGTTACAGTGGAGAGAACAAACAAAAAAATATTAATTTTAAAAATAAAGGTAATTAATAGATTTGTGGTGTACAGCTGAAATTTGGAACATAGGTAGAATACATACATAGTACACAGGTACAGTACATACATTGTAGATTAGCCAGTGTTTGTGAGTAAGACTGAAAACTATTATCAAGTGCTCTAGATTTTGTATGTATGTGTTATCCGCTTTCACTAGCCTGGGGAGCAATCATGGCACTGCCAACTTTGCTTGAGATGTTGCCTGATGAGGTCTTTAAAGGAGGATTTGGATGATGTGCTTTGAATGCTTGTAGGGACAGAGTTCCATTTTGTAGCCACTGAACTACTATATAGTGCATCTCCAAAGCTATTGTAGCTGTTGGTGACTTTTGCTTGATGATCTAAGAGGCCTTTTGGCTGAGTGATGTTGTACTAGGTTTTTGAGGGCAGGACACTAATTGGGGAGGTAACAGATAGAATGACAGAGGCAGAGCTGATTGTAGGTTAGGAGGTTGGGCAGTCAAAGCCAGTGGAACTGTCTCAAAGCAGTACTGTGATGAGTTCTGTATGAGCAATTTGCAGCAAAGCAGGCAATTCTGTTATAGCAGACTTCCATTTTGCTTAGTTCAGTTTTGTTGAGATTAGTCAGAATGGGAGATGCATAGAGTAGGGTGGATAGAAGTTGGGAGCGAGCAATGGCTGATCTTGTGTTGTTGGTAAGAAATGGTTTGATATGGTAGAGCGACCCCAGTTTGGCATGTACTTTTTTAATAGTTAAGTTGAGATGACTATCAAATTTTAGGCGGGAGTCTATGGTTATTCCCAATAGCTTAGCCTGTGCCACTGGAGCAATTGGAGTAGCATTAGTGGAGTAGATAGTGAATTGACTGTTAGTGTTTTTGTTAGAACTGGTTATAATCATAAGCTGAGTTTTCTTTGGATTGAGGATAAGTTGGGCTTTGGTAAGGTAGTTTTCAACGTCAGAGAATGCTAGTTGAGTTGTTTGCAGGAGGGTGGGAATGTTTTGTGCAGCACAGATTAAGGTAGTGTCATCTGCATACTGAATTACAGAAGCATGCTGTGTGGAGGTATGGAGGTCATTTGTGAAGACTGTGAATAGTAGTGGTCCTAAGATAGAACCCTGTGGGACTCCTATAGTTATGGGCAGCTGAGGAGCGAGAGAATTTTCCTATTTCACAGCTTGGTACCTGTCAGTTAAGTAGCTTTGGAACCAGGTAAGAGTGGAATTTGATAGATGATATTGGTTTAGTTTGTTTAGCAGGATTTGGTGTGAGACTGTGTCAAATGCTTTGGACATATCCAAAAAAAGAGTTGACACTTGTAGGCCTTCATTTTTGAGACGGTTTACTGTGTCTGTGAAACAGAGGAGGGCTGTAGTGGTACTATGGGCAGGTCTGAAACCATGCTGAGTAGGTGACAAGATGTTGCTGTCTAGGAGATAGTTTAGCATCTGGCTATGGATGCATTTTTCTAGGATTTTGCCCAGGGGGGAGACTAAAGGAATGGGTCTATATAGTTATTAAATTTAGTGGAGGTCCCACCTTTATGTATGGGTGTAACATAGGATATTTTCCAGAGTTTGGGCACATAGTTTTCAACAATTGATCTGTTTATGAGAGTGGAGACTGGGATAGCAACAGAATCTGCTGTGCGTTTCAAGAAATAGCTGGGGAGTAGGTCGGCTGCTGTTGATGAGGTTTTTAGTTTGGAGAGCATGCTTTTGATTGAAGTGGTGGAAACTGTTTTCAGGGTAAAGCTTGTATTAGTGTTATTTGTGTTGGGGGGATAGTGAGGAAGGAACTGTCCTGTGATACTAAGGATAGAATTGAGTTCACAAAGTGGGAGTTGAATTGCGTTTCGATGGGAACTTTAGTGTCAGGGGTGGTTGGTTTGGGGATAGCCTTTTGGCTGGATTTTAGTAGCTGGTTTACATTTTTCCAAATTTTTTGCGGGTTGTGTTGGTATTTAGTTTATAATGTTGTGTAGTAGGATTTTTTGTCCAGCCGAATGCATTTTTTTGCACAGTTGCGCAGTTCTTGGTACTTAGTTAGGCTTTGTGTTTCCTTGTTTTTTTGATAGTAAAGCCAGGCAGTGTCTCTGGACTTGAGGATTTGTTTGGTTTCTTTACTGAGCCAGGGGTTTGTAGAAGTTCTAACCTTGATTTTGCACAATGGAACGACAGTGTCTAGGTGTTGTAGAAATGTTTTGTTGAAATATGCTACAGCTGGTCAAGTGGGAGGGTTTTTGGGGGGGGGGGTCCAGTCACAGTTACAGAGTAAAGTTTTGAGGACCTCAGAAGAGAGTTTTTTTGTGTTTCTAGTGGATACATAGTTAGTGGTTTTGCATATGCTTGTTCTACTATGTATAAAGTATATTATGTTGTGGTCACTTAAGGTGTCTGGGAGACTGCCTGTGTGAGGGTACAATGTGGGGTTGTTAGTTAGGACCCAGTCAAGGATGGATTCCCTTTTAGATTTTTTATCACATCTAGTTGGAATTTGGACTAGCTGCTGGTAGCCATGGAGATTTATTAGATTACTTGGTGGTTCTGATATACAGGTGAACCAATTTAGGTTGAAGTCCCCCAGAATAAGGGTTTCTTGTGAGTATGTGGAAGAACACCATGATAAGAAGTCTTCAAGGCTAGCAGGTGTATTACCAGGTGGAATATAGATCACAATTGTGGTGACGACCTTTTTAGGGTGAAGTTGAAGTTGTGAGATAAGTATGTCCCAATTATTGGGGGAGGGGTAGGAGTTTGGTAATTGAAGGACAGTTAAGTTTGACTTGTACAGTAAGGCAGTTCCACCCCCTTTACGAAGTGGTCTATCTTGTCTAATGATATTGTAGCCGGTAGGGAGAACTTCTGAGTTAGCTATGTTTTTATTTAGCCAGGTTTCTGTTAAAGCAACTATGTCTGGGGAATAGTGTGCTATCGTGGCCTGGAGTTCAGATATTTTATTTTTGATACTTCTAATATTAATATTTAGCATTAAAAGATGGTTGGTTTTGCTGCTGTTGTTGATTTGCCCAGGGATGAAGAAAGTGGGGATGTTATGTTCTGACATTTGTGTTGGAGCAGTTTGAGTTGGACAGGATGGATTTGGGCCTGGGTTGGGGTGGATATCCCCACTTATGGTGAGCCTGGAGTTAAAATGGTTATACAGATGTTGGAGTTTGGTGAGGAGTGTGAGAAAGTATTGTGTTTTTTGGAGTAGGAATGAGAGCATATGTGTTTAGTCCTGAATTGGTCCGTTATGTAGTTCTTGAATAACTGTGGGCAGATATTATTATAATGTGTGGTGTCTGTATACGAGAGTGCATAATGCAGTGTTGTGCTACTAAGTTTAGGGATATTGCTAGAGTGATAACTTGTGGTGTTGTAAAGAATTATGAGAAGACAGACTAGACCTAGTTGTGTGATAGTCACGGTTATAAAGTTTAAGTTGTTTCTAGGTGGGAGGTCTGAATAGTAATTATAGGGTTGCACTACATGTGGATGGGAAAGTAGTGTGGGTGATGCAAAAAATGCCTAGTGGGAATGAGAGTGATTGGGAGTATTTTGTGTGGAGCACGTTGGTGTGGTATAATGTGATATGACTTGAGGAGCTGTGATTGGTGGAGGTGATGTGAGGGTGAGCTGTGGGTGTGGCTGTGATTACTATAAATGTAGAGATAAAACCGTAATTACCTATCAACATCCAATAAATGCAGTATGTATTCTCCTTTATTACTGACGTTGGGGAAGAAGACAGGCAAATTAAATGGTTTGATTGATATTAGTCTCATAAACTACTTTAGGTAAAATGGGTGGGCTGATATGCAAGGAAACCCTGTCTTTATGAAAAATCAGGTATGGAGGAAAAAATGATAAGGACTGGATTTCTGATACTCTTCTAGACAAAGTGATTGCTACTAGGAGAATGGTTTTCCAAGATAAAAACAATGTCACATGATGTTGCAGGTTCAAAGGGAGGTTGAACAATAAAACATAGTGCCAAATTAAGGTCCCAAGAAGGGGAAGGATATTCAGGATTTGGCCTTAGCAACAAAATTCCCTTCAAGAAGGTTTTGCAAAGCTTGTGTGAGATTAGAGACAAATTATCATCCCCAACATGAAAAACACAGATAGCTGGCAATTGTACTTTAACAGTAGTGGCTGCAGCCCCACTTTTGAAAAAGATGAGCTAAGAATCCAGAACAGAGTGAATAGGGGCGGGTCTAAATCACATTGTCACGACCATAATACAAGTCTCCTCCATTTGTTATACAGCTGTTGAGTGGATTGTTTATGGGTCACAATCAAAATATGATGGACTGGAGAGGAGAGCATAGGTTGTCTGGCTATAAATGGAATTGGAGGATCCAAGCTGTCAGCTTGAGGTTGAACAGATTGGGATGAATGATTCCTGTCAGGTGTGACAGAAAATCTGGAGAAGGCTCCAAAATCCATGTTTTTCCCAAAGGTGAGGCCAAAGAAAGGGGAACCAGATTTGTTGAGGCCAGAAGGGAGCAATACGGATTACGGTTTTCTTCAACCTGTTTGCCTTCTGGAGGAATGTGCGAATCAAGGGGGTTGGGGGAAATGTGTACAGGAGACTGGGAGGCCAAAAGTGAGTGGGTGCATCCCTTGGGGACACCCAGTTGGGGGGGATCAGGGCAAAGTAGCTGCTGCATTTGTTGTTCAGGGGGGATCCAAACAGGTCACAGCAGGGTTGGCCCCAATTGTGGAAATTTCCTCCTCTACTTCCTGGTTGAGGGACTACTAGCGAGGCATGAGAATAGATCTGCTCAACTTGTCCGCAATCACCTTGGACTTTCCCTGGATGTGCATTGCTATAAGACACTGCCACACTTTCGGCACTTCTCGACACAGAGGGTATAATCTAATTCCTCCTTGCTTGTTTATGTACCAGACCACCAACAAGTTTTCTGACTGAATCTCCACTCTCCCCAGAGGAAGAGCAACCTGAAAAGCCTGCAATGCTAAAAGCACTCCCTCATCTCTAGTATGTTTATGTGTAAATTGGCCTCGTCGGAAGACCAGATGCCTTGAACAGTCTTCCCTAGATAATGGCCCCCCACCCTATCTGGGAAGTGTCCACTGTCGCTACAGCCTGAGATTGAGGGGGATGAAAGAGTTGACCTTGCGTTACCTGATCAGAACAAAGCCACCATGATAGAGGTGTCCTGTAGGTGCCGGTAATTATTATCAGATAAGACATCAGCTGATGGATAACTGACCACTGTGCTGCCAGTAGCCACTGTAGAATTCTCATGTGGAATCTTGCCAGTGGTACCAAGATTACAGCGGCTGCCACTGATCCCAAAGCTTGTAAGACATGAAGGGCGGTTATCCTCCTGTTCTGAAGTAACATTTGCATCTGGGATCTGATTGTTAGTACTCTGGATTGCGGTAGACCTGCAATCATCTGTTTTGTGTCCAAAATTTCTCCAAAGCTAACTTTGGGCTCCTAAAAGCAGAGGTGGCTAACTTCACGGCACCCATGCAAATGCAGAATAGTTGCATGACCACTGAATCATACACCAATGCACTGTCCGAACACTTACACAAATAAATGGATCTTGCCATACCAAATAAAACCAAGACGCTCTCCTCAAAAAAAAAAAAAAAAAAAGGCAGCCAGTCTGGTGGTCCCCTGCCATAAACAAACTCTATAACAGAAGGAGGAAACTGATGTGGAATAAGGCGAAGTCCCAAGACTGGAAAAACTCCCTTATCAGCCTCAACAAAAGGTTGAGATCCCTTTTCAAATCCTCTAAAGCTAGCTATGAAAACAGAATTGGAGCAGATAGTAAAGACAACCACAAACCCTTCTATAGTTATGTAAAGAATCTCCATGGCCTCAACAAAAGGTTGATATCTCTCATCAAATTCTCTAAAGCTAGCTACGAATACAGAATTGGAGCAGATAGTAAAGACAACCACAAGGCCTTCTATAGTTATGTAAAGAATCTCCATGGCAATACCCAGATTTGCTCTGAGCTACTGCACAGTGGCACCTCCTATACTGAACCAACAGATACTGGCAATATACTGGCCGACAGATTCTGTGCTAACTTTACCCCCCCCAAAGGACCAATCACAATACCAGCAGATTGCCAGGTACCCAGTATTACTGCTGCACAGGTTAAAACAGCACTGTCCAAGGCCAAGAATACAGCTTCTATGGGACCTGACAATATCCCTGGCTGTGTTCTACATGAATTACAGAGTAGCACCTCACCTGTGTGCCCTATTCAAGCCCAGCCTCACCTCAGGCTTTGTCCCTACCAAATGGTGCACTGCTACAGTCATCCCTCTTCACAAAGGAGGAGCGACTACAGACCCCAGGAATTATGGCCCAATTAGCCTGACGAGTCTAGTATGCAAAGCTATGGAACGCATCATCATGAACCTAATAAACAAAGATATGGGGACTCTCCAAACTCTGGATCCTGCACAGTTTGGTTTTGTGAAGGGTAGATCATGCCTGCTCAACTTGGTCGATTTCTTTGAGTCAGTCACCAGAGTTGTGGATGAAGGCAAGGTGGTTCAAACAGCCTACGTTGATCTAGTCAAGGCCTTTGATACCATTCCCCACTCAGGAATCATACAAAAATTCACTAAGCTAGGCATCAACCCCTATATCACTAGGTAGGTTGCAAACTGGCTCACAGACAGAATCCTTAGTGTGAAAGTAGCTGACTCAAGTCAGACACCGATGGGTTACGAGTGGAGCTCCACAAGGTTCTTTCCTGGGTCCTCTCCTGTTTGGTATCTACTTCTCCGAAGTCCAGGCCAACACAAAGGGACTCTGGCTGACAAAGTTCACCGGTGATTACAAGTTAGGAGCTATTATTAACTTCTCAAGTGATGTTGACATCCTACAGAAAGGCCTCAATGACACCAACGACTGGTGTCAGAACCATGGCCTTAATCTCAATGCCAAAAAATGTGTCATTATCCCCCTTGGGAAAAATCTGGTTCCCATGAATTACCACATTGATGGTAGTCCACTGAACACAGAAGGCATTATAAGAGATCTAGGAACACAGGTTGACAGCAACCTCTCTTTTGACCACCACATTGCCACTGTGGTCAGAAAGTCCTTCTATGTGGCACACCTCATTACTAAGGGTTTTGCATCCAGGAAGAAAGAGGTCACTGTCTCCCTCTACTCTTCCCTCATTAGGCCAATCATCGAGTACAATGCCCCATTTGGCATGTACCTCACTAGACACCTGCAACAACTGGAGAGGCCTCAAAAATACCTAATAAAGAGGATCCTAGGCCTTAAACACTTGTCCTATATGGACAGACTCAAAAAACTCCAACTATTCTCGGTCACATATTGCCTACTTAGAGGCGATCTCTGCTTGACTTACAAAGCCATGTCTTACCCATTTCTGTTAGAAATGCTAGATCTAAAGGAATCCCCAATCCCTCCGCATCACATGCTCCAGAGACCTCAACCTCATTACCACAATCAACAGAACATGCTGGAGGGACAAATTCATAACCCAGAAACTGCCCATGCTATGGAATAGACTTCCCATACATGTCAAGCAGAGCACCTCACTGTCACTCTTCAAGAGAAATCTTGATGAGTGGATGGGAAATAGAAAATTCACCCTGGGGATCACTCCAGTGGCTCTACTCGACAGAGCCACTAGGAACTAAGGTCGGGTGGCACGATGCCAGGGTAATCCTACGGGCTAGGCTTGTAAAGGCTCCAGGGCCATTAGCCTAGTACACACCTATGAACATATGAATTCCACAGCCTGAACAGGTTCTAAGTGAGATTTTTTTGTAATTTATTGTTATGCATAGATCTGTACAGATTTGGATAACTGAATCCCTTACCCGAATAAGTAGATACCTAGTGGGGGTGGAAATGAGCCAGTCATCCATGAAGGGAAACACCTGGAATCCGTGTCATCTCAAGTGAGCCGTTACTACCGCCATGCACTTGGTGAGCACCCTGGGGGCCGTGGTGAGACCAAAGGGCAGTACTCTGAACTGGAAATGCGCAAGAGCCTTCTGGAATACCTGTCCATTTTTATGTACTACACATCCTGAAGCTCTGCGGAGCACATCAATCGTCCAATTCCAAGTAAGGAAGTATGGACTGTACCATGAGCATTCGGAATTTGTGTTGTTGAACTGACTTGTTTAATCTGCTGACATTCAGAACTGGTCTCCAGTCGCCTGTTTTCTTTGGAACTAAAAAGAACCTTGAGTAAGTTCTGAATCCACTTTCATTTGGGGGGACCTCTTGGATGACTCTTTTGTCCAACAGTTTCTGAATTTGAATAACTGCCTGATCTCTTTGACTGGGTGGAACATCCAGGATTTTTCTGCTGGGAGGGAGGGGTCTTGGAAGAACAGAATTAGATATCCTCTGGATAGTATCCTTTGCACCCAAAAATCATTTATTTTTAGCTAGGCTCTCCACTGCAGGGATAATCAACCCCCGATTGTCTCCAGTCGCGGGCAATCGGGCCTCTGTTCAGGAGAGGGAATGGTTCTCTAGACCTTTGGTTCTCCAGGCCTTCTCTGCCACATGGGCGACATCTTCCTGAATTGTTTCACCCTCTGCCTCTGGGGGAACGTGCTCCATAAGTGTCTTGGTAAGGCCCATAGTGATTTTCTGAACCACATTTGCCACCCTCCTCTCTGACCCTCAGGGTATGTTCTCAGGGGGAAGAAAAATGTATCCCTATGGCAGGAAAGGGTCTTACCCTCCTTCTCACACCTGTACAGCATGTCTTTAACCAAGGGGCCGAAAAGGGACATTCTGTCAAATGGAGCATTGATGAAAGAAGACTGAAAAGACTCTGCAAAGTTGCAGAGGCACATCCAGGCATACCTTCTCATCAATATGCTGGAACTCACCACTCTACTCATTCTCTCAGCTGTATGAGCAATATGGCTCATGGAAGAGTTAACAAAAGAATGTAGGGTTACCAGCTGGGAAGCTACTTTCTCCAAAACTCCCTCCACTACAGCTCCTTTAAAGGTATCTGATAACTCCTTGATCAGATCCTTTTGTAATCTAGTAAAGTGGGAAAGGTAATTCAGTGATCACAAAGCAAAAGTTGCTGAAGAAAAGACTCACTTCCTGCATCTACCCATCATTCTGGAGTCCTTACACAAAGCAAAAGTCGCTGAAGAAAAGACTCACTTCCTGCATCTATCCATCATTCTGGAGTCCTTATTCAGAGGATGGATAGTGGAACTTTCGTCCAATAGATCCTTCTTTACAGCTGCCACAACCACTATGGCATCTACTGCATCCCCTTTTGTCCAAAATGTTTTGTCAGCCGGAGCTGACTAATCTTGCTTGGTCTCCAGGGAGTTGGGTCAATGGAGTCTGGGCTTTCCCATGCCCGCTGAGAGATCAATTCTAACATCTCATGAGTGGGCAGAGTGACCCAGGAGGTAGACAGTCAGGAACCAAAAGCAGACAGGTACACTGACTCCTCAGGAGAAGGATTACTGGACTGCCAGCCAGCTCTCTGTTTTAAAATCTCCAAGATGTCTCCAAAGAAGATATCTTCAGGCGGTGACTGTGGGGATCCTTCTCCCTCACTGAGGTCAGTGTCTTCTGTGGTTGACTCTTCAGTGGAGTCCAGATGTTTCATCTTACAGATCCTCTTTCAAGGGACCTCCTCAGTGGGATACTCTTGGGAGGTATCAGAAGAGGCAGGAGTACCCCCATGGGGGATCTTGTGGCTTTAGCTCCAGCTGTCCCTGTGTCTCTTGAGCAGAAGAGGTGCACAGTAGTGGGAAATGGGACTGGAAATCCAAACAGGGAGGTGACTTTCTAGTTGCAGAGGCAGCTATGGCTCTCTCCAGAGCCCCAAAGGCTCCTGAGCAGGAAGGGAGTCCATCTCTGTCAAGCCATGCCTGTGGGAAGAGGACTCCTCCAGCCCTGAAATCAGCGTGCCCAGGGATGAAGCCGGCACCAAACTCACCTGAGTGGAAGTCCTGACATGCAGAGACAGCTCCAAAGGTTTAGGTGTCGACCACACACAAGGTCCACCACGTTCATTACAGCTCCAGGAGCTCTCTGGCTCTAAGAAGGCAGAAGAACTCTGAGCAAGTGTCTCATTCGATGAAAAACAAATCTTTGGATTCTGAACCAAAAGTCACCAGATGAATCGGATCTGAGGGCTCCGAAACTTGAGGTGAAGATAAAGGAGGAACCAATGGGGAGTGGATGGCATGGACACCTCTAAGACCATTGAGGTCGAGGCTGAGGGGGACTTAGTAATTCCCTGTGCCCACAAAATCTTCTGTACCATCTGTTCAACATCTTCTGTAAGGCTTTTGGTAGAACAGGAAGATGAAGCCAATGGAGATCTTGGTCTAGTTAGGAAGGGAGAAGGAACTCTCAACTGCACTGGATTCATTGAGGGGGACTACCGAGTCCTTGCCAGTAAAGTTATAGGTCTGAAAGGACTGGATATCAGACCTGAGCATAATGGCTCCGAACTATCTGGATCAGAGAGACTTGGTGCCCAAGGATCCGGATCCGAGGCTGAATCATTCTTGAGCCGAAGGTCCCGTGCAAGTCATGGAGACTGAAGATTTAGAAGAATTTCATCTCGACTCTGAGGGATCAGATGGAACCAAGGAAGGTCCCTTCTTCCCTCTTTGCCAGATTTAGAGGTAGAAGAAGCTGGACTCGATTGAGCCGACCTACGTTTTACTGTAGGATTTAGGGGGACCAACAGAAATGGCCTCAGTAAAGGCAGAAGGCAATAATCCCCTACGGATAAGTTTATTCTTCTGTTCAACAATGGCCCAGTGGTTGAAGGAATGACATATTACACAGTCTTCCTGAAGATGATGTGGGCCCCAAGCAATAAACACAGAGAGAGTGTGAGCCACTGTAAGGCATCTTGCAACTCTACTTGGTACACGTTTTGAAGCCCGTGGGCTTATCTTGTTTCTCAGCCATAATGAAAGTACAGAAAGGCCATGAGCACTAACTCAAAGGGCCCCACACATGTATATATATACACACACACACACACACACACACACACACACACACACACACACACACACACACACACACACACACACACACGTATGCATGAGGGGAAAAAATAAAGATAAAAATAGAGAAAAATTTAAGTGTTCGGGTATAAGAAGGGAAGGGAGCTACTAACGATAGTACCGTAGATACTGCTAGGGTATAAAACAGGGAATACAAAGGAAAAGTAACCCAATAAAAAAAATGGTTACTGTAAAAAGAAAGTTTTAGAAAGACAAAAAAACGGACAGAAAACACACTCCTGCTACAGTCAGAAAAGGAAAACCTTAGAAAAGTTTGAAAGATTAGAAAACTGTAATAATATCACCTAAGAAGATCCAAGAGCTAATAATATCACCCAAGAAGATCCAAGAGCTAACGGTAGACCAGGTCTTTTTCAAAGTGGCAAATGAAATCTGGGGTAGCAGGGAGAGGTGCATTATGGGCAAGCAGAGGTGTCCAAGCGCTTTTTGGTTGCCACAAGCTTAGTAATGGCCGAGGTAGATCCGATGGTTTGGATCCAAACCCATATATGAAGACGAAATGAAAAACTGACAATATCAGATTGTATGATTGCCTATGTCATAAGTGATGGTTTAATAAAGATGTTTTTTTGTTAAATAAAAAAAAAAGCTGGAATTGAATAAGTTATATAATGTTTTTTAGGTTATATGATATATGGCAATATATGTGAAATATAATGTTTGTAAACATGAAGTTGTTAATACAGTTTGATTACTTTTATAAATGTAAATTTGCTTATGTCACAAGTGCTAATTCAATAAAAGTGTTTAAAAAATGAATTCTCTGTTGCAGAATTTCTACAAGAGATTGGGAAAAGCACTCCCTTGTCCACTTACTGACCCTTGTTATGATTTATGAATAGATGATTAGGTCTACATAAAAATATTCCAGTACAAATTTTCTTTGGAACCATGGGGGAAGGGGCTTCATCTTGTCCTCTTGAAAACTTGCACAGTGGTAAAGGGTGCTGGAATACTGAACTGGGTTCACGCTTCACATTGCAAGAAAACCTGCTTGACATCTCCTGATGCTACAGAAAATGTTACCACACCTTCTCCTGATGACATCACCGAGTCTCCTCCTCCTGTTGCTTCTGATTGATATGAGTAAAAACCTGTTTCTTGGAATGCTTCATCAGTATGCCAATGACTTAAATGTTTCCAGATGCTGGGTAATTGGATTTGTTCCCCATAATGCTAAAGGGGACATCCTAATGTTACGTGTCCCCACGCAACAGACTTATTTAGAGAAGCAAACTGTTGTGGAAAACCAAATCTGGAGTAATGACACAGAGTGGACTAAAAATATATTACTAACTGTTTGCATCAACACAAGGTGATTCTTGTTATGCCAGGAAAGGAACTGTGCGAGTAGGTTACAGCAGCTGTAATGACACGTGTAATGAGACCTTACTGATGGAGCTTGGGTTAGAGAGATATAACTGGGGGGAAACAAAGGAATTTTGGACACTTATTATTACATCCGCAGAGATCATTGCCCACCCCTGGTTATCCAGAAACTGGTCTGGTTGTTATGTGGGACAAATGACACCAGCTATTTTTCATTCTTTTTCCATACCTGCTGGAAGATAATGACATAAGAGGGCCATACACCCTAATGAACAAGTTGTAGTGTTCATTTCTCCACAGTATGACCTATTGCGAACTATGCATGAAGTGAATCAGCTGTCCTTTACATTAGCTGAAATTGCTAATAAGATTTTAGAACACAATTAAATGGCAAATACAGAACTGACTGAGGTTCAATACACAACTTTGCAGAACCAAGTAGCTCTTGATTACGTACTTTCCACAAAGTGCAGACTTTGCCATTTGATCATAAAATGGTGCTGTACGTTTGTTTCAGATTTTCATGATGAACAAGAAAAGGTGGGTGACTTTATGGAACAATTGGCTAACATGTCTACAACTGAGACTTGATGGACCTTGTTTGGACTGTTGGGTAATATATTTGGAAATGCTGGTACCAGCAAAATGCAGAGTGTAATTATTTTTTATCATGATTGTGTTTTTCATACCTCTTAAATACACTACCACTAAACGTTTGTTAGTGAACTGTTTTGTTTGAAACAGTGCAAATGCAATGATCCTATTCTCTACCCTAGAGCTTACATGTTTGACAAAGACAGGATTCAAAATAATCTGGAATTGTGATGCTTTATAGCATCAGAGCGAGGAACTGATAAGGATATGTTATTGATACTTATATTTTATACACAGTTAGCTCAAATTACTGCAACAGTGTTTTTTATGTATTTCACATATTAACTAAGAACAGCTTGACTTGGTTAGAGTTCATTAGAACTTAGCAAACAGATGGCTAATGTTTCTTGTAATCATTTAACCTTAAGAAAAAGTTAGGCATTCTGTAAGAGATAAGTCTGCTGAAAAGAAACACATTAACCTGTCAAAACAAAACACTCCCATATGCGTAACTTTTTACCTGGTTACTCCTTTCAGTCTTGGAATTGTTTGTTTATGTGTAATCAAAAGCTGAGAAAGCTTTGAATTTTGTATGAAGTAATATTTTCTTTTTTCTAAAGTTAAAATAAAAAAGGAATTATATCTGAGTACACAGCTGAATCGTTCTATATGTTGTAAGATTCCAGTATTGATAGCTTTGCAAAAAAAGTGTGTTTGCATCCAGAATCTTTGACAGTCTGTGTTTGGGATTACCAGCTGCATTACATTGTTTATTAACAGATTACCCTGTACACTTTGGAATGTGGGAGAAAACCGGTGCAAACACAGAGAGGAAATAAAGACTAAAAATTGAACCTGGGAACCTTTTGACAGTTATAAAATAAAACATTTCCCAGCAAAACAGTATATTTGAGAACAGAAGCCACAAATTATCTTCAGAAAAATATATAGTGGAAGGTTTTCCCTGACAGAGGACTTATCTGCCCAGCACTAAGGTTAGTCAATCAACAGTTCACAATGGAGGCTGCCAAAGGAGTGTTCTTTTGGAGCATAACAGCTCTGACGTAATTTGCATTCCAGCTGTTTTTATATGGAGCCCCTCTTGAGCTCCTGACAATTTGAATGTATGGAAGGTGCCTTTAAGTTTTGAAATGCTGGATGGTCACAAGTGGTAGGGCCCATGTAGCTTAGGCTGCCACAACAGTAATCTATATGTGAACATCTCTAAATCCTTTTATATTAACAGGGATTCACTTTTCAACACCTTTACGGTTTATTCACTATTACAACCATCTGGTGAGAAGATTAAGAAGAATGAGTAGACTTCGGGTGAGAAGGAAAGAAGCAGCCCACTGCAAAACATAGCTTTTACTGAATGAGTTCAGTATTGGGGCATTAGAAGAATTTTTCCAAAGTGCTAATAGGACTTTCAACTGATGGCAGCCTGTTCATCTAGAATGATGGTGAGGTTGTCACATGCCCTTGAGAGTTATTCCATGCATAAACTCACAGTCCTTTACTTAAGAACTATTGGGAGATGATAAGTGTGTGTGTGTGTGTGTGTGTGTGTGTGTGCATGCGTGAGTGCACATGTCTGGAGGTCTTGAGATAGAGTTTTTTGGTTGTCCTCCAAACTGTTTCTTCATTCTGTATTCCTTATTCCTCAAATTATCAGAGTAAAATATTACTGATGTGATGAACTTTTGTATACATCCCTAGGCCACACAGTAACATTTTAAAAAGATGGTGATAATCTTAGAAGGTGGTAAGTTATGAGGCCTAGATCAAAACTGTATGACTTGTTTATCATGCTGATAGAAATACAGTATGTAATTTGGGTATAAAAGCATCACTAAGTTATAGGAGAACAGTCGGGTATAACTAAAAGGATCAGATAAGTTGGATATACTCTAACTTTACTGCCTTCTTGTGTCACAAGAGCTGGCCGGCTCCTTCTATAGTGCATGGGGAACAAATGACTTAAGGTCTGTTTTCAGTTCTATTTGATATTTCTTTCTCAGTGTTTTGCACTGTAATTGTTAAGTAATGTTACATCCATTTAAAATAAAAATGTGGCAGGCATTTTCTTAGACCCATTTTCATTTATGTTTAAAAAAAAAAACTAAGTTTCCAAGGAACCAAGTACAGGTCATATGCCTCCACATACACTTTGAAAGTTATTACATTCAATTAGCAATTCCTTTGCTGTATCCACAGTAGTGACATTTTAAAAACAAGAGCTACTGTAATAAGTTATTTTTTCTATAAATAAATAAAATCAAAAACCTACTGCTTCTCTTCCAGGTAGTGGGTAGAATGGTGTTCCAAACAACTTCCGTCCATTGATGAATGCCTTCATAATGAAATTAGTCACTGCAGACAAAATGGAGACGTTTAATATGTAATATCCTTAAAAGCAATTTTAGCAGTGCAGTAAGTCTGTTGAGCATACTTACTTTTTCTTGATACTCCAGCACCAAGATTATGATTCAAATCAAAAGGATCTGTAAACAACAACAAACTATCAGTCTTCCTTCTTAGTAAGTAGGGGCTAATCATTAAATTCTTGTTTTTCATGCTTGGCAACCATATCAAATGAACCTTAATTAACCTTGGCATCATATTACAATTATACAAGAATATCATCTGTTATACCTGGAGCTCTCTGAGAATTTTTATTGTTCAGTATACAAGAACAAATTTACTTTATCACATACTTCAGTTTATTTTTATTTATTTATTTCCATTTCTTGACTGGGAATAATCTGACTGAGCTAAAAGTCCATTTTCAGCAGAGAGCAATGGACAAAAGCTCCATAGTGATACAACAGAAGTTTAACAAAAAGATCTGCTGTACATGGACATTCTTGAATGCATATACAAAACAATTACAAAACACATACGTGCATTATACATGTACGTACATAGAAAACATCATTAATGAAGGTTACAAATGAAGAAAGAATGTAGACAGAATAGTGTTTAAAGGAGGTAAAAGAAGAGAGGGAGAAACTAGGGTGGATAAGGGTTGGAGACAAGATGGCCAGAGATGAAATTCAGGCAATGAGCGGGTCGAAGTGCAAGTTAGGTAGGTTTTTGGATTGTACAGAAATGTTTTATGATTACTATAACGTCTAAGATCTATGGAAGCCGCTGTGGTACAGCGGTAGCATTGTTGCCTCACAGCAAGAGGTTCTCCTGTTCAATTCATGGCTGGAGCATCTTCTGTGTGGAGTCTGCATGTCTTCCCCGTGGTTGAGTGACCTCCGAAAGATATGCGTGAATAGGCGTGCCTTCGCTGAAGCTTGGGCGTCAGGCTGGCAACTCGGCACCATAAAAAAATTTACTGCCAATCATTAGCGGACTGGAGTTCTACTGTGGTGACTCCTAACTAGGAAAAGCCAAAAAGACAAACAAACAACAATCATGTCTAAGATCTGGGGGAATGGAATTCAATAGTTTGGCTACATAAACAGAGCATAAAGTGTCACCAAAGTGGTTGCTTGTTTTGAAAACTTTTAGTTTTGGGTCTGAGATTTTATGTCTTTGCAAAGCATATATTTTGGAAAAAAAGTTGAGATGGGTGGGCATCTGCTGGGTTCATATAGAATTTTGTGCGTTTTTTTTTAATTGGTTAAATGTTAAAAGGTATTATATGAAGTGCTTTACAATGGTGAGACTGGGAGATTAGCAGTGCATTTTGCAATTTTATTGCATGTTTGTACTACCTTATGTTGGTGAGATTTTTAAGGGTTTATATTATAAGACTGATGGTTGAAAAGATCGAACATATGGTCGATGACTTCAAACGTGGACCTTATAAAAAGACAAAAAAAAAAAAAAAAAGTACCCTAATGGGTTTAAGCAGGGGGCAGCACCCCTGTGGCTTCCACACCTCTCGCTACTAAAACATACCAACTCCGAGACCGCACTACATTGCAGTAAACAGAAATCTCCCTTTACGAAGATTTCTATTTACACACTCGAGATTCTGAGCGTTCGATATTCTCGTGTCGGCAATGTCAGATTCCACATTGTCGGCTTTCGAGAATATAATACAGACCCGGTTTTTAATGTGAAGGACTGAGAATGTCCACTATACCCTTTCTAGAATACCTTTGCCTAATGATTTTTACTCATCTAATTTCTCCTTGTTTGCATGACTTCTAACACTGTACATATTATTAAAGATGTCACTTTACCATGCCACAAGTGCTGGGAATTTTTCTTAGAAAGGGTCTTGATTTTCATAAAAAAAATTTTTGTGAATTTTTGAGCTTACATGTGTGTTTCTTGGTGGATAATTTATGAACTATGACCATAGCTAAAAGTTTGGCAATGGGGAGTTTTAAACATAAATTAAAGGAACTGATGAACAAACATGACGTTGCCAGAAGTAGAGTGGTGGCCATGTGAGTTTATCACTAGCTCAATACTGCTTCCTCACCCAGGTCTATGAAGTCTTCGCTGGCTAACACTTTAGTACTGCCTCAGACAATACATTCAAGGTTCACTCAAACTCCATGAAGAAGTGAAAACACTTTCTCAAGCTTACCTTGAAACACAACCCTTCCAGCTGGCATCCACTGTTACTTTCTCATCTGTCCCCTCTCCTTCAGTTCACTACTTGCCACTAAATATCCACATCCTACCTCACCTTTCTTTCTTTAAAAATTTGCAAGCTACTGTTCAAACCGTAGTCCACCACACCCTTCCTATTATACCTTTGTCTAATCACTTCTACCCATCTAACTTCCTTTCTTTTTATAACCTCCAAACAGTACACAGTACTCAAGATTTCATTTTGCCGTACCTCCAAGGCTAGATGATGTAGATGTTCCAGAATTGTTTTACACACGTGTCTTTGTCACTATTTTTATACACTGTGGAGCTACATAGCATACGCTCCCCAACACAGATGAAACTTTTGGAAGCTGGTCAGCTCTGAAAAGGATCCAGTGGAATCAATGCCTTACCTCTATAAACAAATTAAATTGGGTGCATGCTTTTTGGGGATGTACACAGTTAGAAACATGTAGGCCATGGTGGTGAAGCGGTTAGCATTGTTACATCACATCGAGAGGTTCTTCCATTCGATTCTCGGCTGGAGAGCCTTCTGTGTGGAGTGTACATGACCTCCCTGCAGTTGAGTGATGTTAAAGACATGCAGGTAGGTGCATGCATGAATGGGTGTGCCTTCTTTGAAGGTTGGGCATCGGGATGGCACATCAGCACAGTAAAAATCCACTGCCAATCATTAGCAGACCAGAGTTCTGTTGTGATGACCCCTAACTGGGAAAAGCCAAAAGACATTACTTTTACACAGTTAGAAACATATAAGATGGGGGCTGCAGACATTTTGACAGACCCATTTCATAGAGGGTTGGCTTTGACTCCAAATCTGTTCTTTCCTGGTCCAGCTTCTTCAGATGGCTTCGTATGATATGGATTAAATTTGCAAAACCTTATTATCTTGCTGGTCAAAAAAATCACTAGAATTCTAGCAAGGTTCCAACATTAGGACTGCTGTCTTTGATAAAAATAAAAAAATAAATAAAAAATAAAAAATGGTTAATGAAGAAGCTGTGATGTCCCCACTCTGGGCCAGTAATCAAGGAGCCTCAATCCTTACCACCGACACTGAAGAGGGAAGTTCACTTGGAACAAAAATGGATACCACCCAGTATTTCCAGATGCAGCTCTCTGCATCAAGCACAATTTCCCTTAAGAGCACACAGGGAACACACTCAGCCTGAAGTCTGGGCATCTCTCTCTCTCTCCCCGTAGGTCCCCAATAAGGCTTCCCACTGGCACAGCTGTAGAGTTAAGTCCTCAGCCGAGTGTCCAAGCCACGTCCTACAGCACTCTCTCTGTGAAACCATTGCTTCATGTCCCTGCTCCAAGTAGCTGGCACACACACACTTTGAGATTTGATTTTCACACACACACACACACACACACACACACACACACACACACACACACACACACACACACACACACCTGGGAAAGGCTGGCACAGATTTACTAGCTATGCACTCTTCTGCCCAGACTATAAGGCTGTTACATTTCCACCACGCACCCAATAACCAGCTACTCTAAGGCTCTTGCAAGGGTATCCAATTATAGTGAGTGAAATTAATATCAATACAAATGGTAATGTTGACCAAACAGCCAGGCTTTCAGGAGTGGCCACAGGGTCAATAGATATAAGTACTCTCAAAGGTTAAAATATTCTCTAAAGGACCAATCACAATGAAAAGTCTAAATATATTTAATAATAATTAAAAAAGAACATGAAAATACTAAATATCTATTTACAATAAACACCAGAGTTGCAATCACAAGAAATATTAAAAATAACACAAGCGGACAGTTCCACACAGTTACAGAAAAAAACAATACTTAACTAATCTCACTACATTTTCTTGACTGATCTAAGTTACTATTATTATTCTGTGGCTACTTACTAGAGCAAGGCAAGATTAAGTAGGTGCAAGATCCTTCTTTGGTTACAAAAACAGAGTGCCCTGAGACTTCAGTATCACCTAGTATTAAACATTATTTTTAGTGACGGATTACAGAATGACATCACGTACATCTGGTCATCTGACATCTGGTTTCCATGGAACCCACCACTGCTAAAAACTGCCAGGATTTAACACCTATGTGCCCAATAATACACACACACACACACACACACACACACACACACACACACACACACACACACACACACACACAAAGCTTGTTAAGATCTGCTGCAGCTCTCGGAAGTCATAAAACAATTTCAAACCTCCACCCTCACAGAGTAGCAATTAGTTCAACCCAATGACAATGAAGAACACTTCCTAGTGTAGACATTTTGTCTCTGCCTGCACTGAGAACTGTAAGATAACATCTTTATGGTCTAGGCCCAGTCATTCAACTTCTTACTATTTTCCAGAGTTAGGTGCATTGAGATTAACCTCCTCTCTTCCAGTATCCTCTGTTAAAACATATTTATTTATTTGCAGTTGGTTTACCAGGATAGTCCACTGGGCCAAGATGAACCTGTTTTCAATGGAGTCCCGGGGAGAAAAGCTCCAAAAAAAAGCAAGGTTACAATACGTTTTAGATTACAATTTTTACAAATGTTACAGACTAGAGCAAAACATTACAAATAGTACAGACTAGTGAAGAACATTACAGATGATACAGACTAGTAAAAAAGGAACATTACAGTATAAATACTGAGAAGCCATTACATATCAGGAAGCTTGCACTTAGGAGGTACATTCTAATGCATTCTTTGTAAATAGCTTAGAAAGTACAAGGGAAGGATGTATGAGTTAGGAGAGAAAGTAAAAGTAAATTGCCAGTATAAAGAGGGGGAGAGAAGAAAATGGAAATTGCTAGTGTAAATTATGTGGGGTGGGAGCAGGAGCATTCCCACTGGGATACTAGATGTGAGTGAAGAGATTTTTTGAATATAAAGCGGTTAGAGGTGGTACGAATGGATGGTGGTAGAGAGTTCCAGAGACATGCTAGACCATAGGATAGGAGATTTTTACCTGGGGAATGAGTTTGTTTGTACAATTCTATTAGGTTTTGGCTGTTAGACCTTAGTACTCTGTCAGGTAGGTGCATTTTAAAGGCAAAGAAAAGGGAGGGACAAAGGGAAGGGTTGAAAATGAGCTTATGTGCAAGAGTAAGGTGAGTATAGGTGAGATGATTGGGTAGTTCTAGCCATTTTAGTTTGTGGAGAGAAGAACAGTGGTGGGTGGAGGACTTATGGCTGGTAGCGAACTTGGCGATTTTGTTGTAGCAAGAGGAAAGTTGTGTTTTAAGGGAAGATTGTAGATTATTTAGGAGTGGAGCTCCACAGAGACGGGAGGGGATAAGAAATGAGGTAGAGAGAGTGATTTTAGTGGAGGGTGTAAGATAACGATTTTGTTGGTAGAGCATGCCTAGTTTTTGATGGGTTTTTTTGATATTTAGTTGGAGGTGGGAACTGAATTTAAGCTGACTGTCAATTTGGACCCCTAGTAACTTGGCCTCTGACACCAGTTCCAGAGATGTGTTGTTATGGCTAGTGATAGAGAATGTGTTTGTATTGAAAGAGGTGACTTTAGAGGGAGTAAATACCATTAATTTGGTTTTAGAGGCATTAAGTGCTAGGTGATTTTTTTTCATCAATTGTTCAGTGGTTGAGAATGCATCTTGTGTAAGCTTTAGGAGTGTAGGGATGGATGTGGCAGAACAGATAATAGTTGAATCATCTGCGTATTGGATGATATTTGAGAAAGGGACAGAATTGCGGAAGTCGTTTATAAATATATTAAAGAGGAGGGGACCCAGTATGGAACCTTGGGAAACTCCAGTTAGGGTATTAAGGAATGAGGAGGTGGCCTTTTTCCATTTTACTGCTTGATATCTATTGGATAAGTAGCTGGAGAACCAGTTCAGAGAGGAAGGTGATAGGTTAAGCTTAGAGAGTTTAGTTAGAAGTAGGTTGTGAGAAATCGTGTCAAAGGCCTTAGAGAGGTCAAGTAGTAAGGTAGAAACAATATGACCAGAGTCCTGGGCTTTATTTACAGTTTCCAGGAAGGAGAGGAGGGCTGTCATAGTGCTGTGACCTGATCTAAATCCATGTAGTGTGGGAGTTAGTAGGTGATTGTCTAAGAGATGTGGTAGGAGTTGCAGTTGGATACACTTTTCTAGGAGTTTAGAGATGGGAGGCAGGATAGCGATGGGATGGAAATTAGTAACATTGTTATTATTGCCGCCTTTATGTAAAGGTATGATAAAAGCCTTTTTCCAAATTTGGGGTACTATGCTTTCTTGGATAGAGCGGTTGATTAGAATGCTAATGGGGTAGGCAATGGCTTCGGCAGCTATGCTAAGAAAGTGTGAAGGAATGTTATCTGGAGCATTAGAGCATGGCTTCAGTTTCTGAAGGAGTTTTTTATGGTAGATGTGGGTATAGGTTTTAATGAGAAAGGTGGGGAATGGGAAGAGGGGGTATTTGAGGGTGATGATGATGGAGAAGAAATGAGAGTAGAAGTGGAGGGTAGAGTGTTAGTAAAGGAGGATGGGGTGAAGTAGAAGTGGAGCGTAGAGTGTTAGTAGAGGAGGATGGGGGTGAAGTGGAGAGTGTGGTGATGTTAGATAATGATGAGGTTAGTTTGGAAATAGAATCAATGAAAAAAGAGTTAAATTGGGTAGCCAAATCTATGTCGGAAGCATTGGGGTCTGGGGTGGGGTTGTCTGTTTTGCTGGGATTAAGGAGGGTGGAGATTCCTTTCCAGAATTTCTGAGGGTTTGTTTTATTGTTGTTTTGGAGTATGGAGAAGTAATTCTGTCGATAAGTGATGATGAGTTTTTTACTTTATTTCTAAGCGTTTTGTATTCATTATGGATGGGGGGAGTCCTATTTTTCTGGTAATGTTCCCAAACTTTATCTCTGTGTTGCATGGTTGCTAGTGTGTTTTTGGTTAGCCAAGGGGCAGTTTTGATTTTTATTCTTTTTGTCCTCAAGGAAGCATGGTAGTCTAGGAGGTTTAAGAAGGTTGAGTTGAAGTGGGCAACAGCATTATCTAGAGATAGTGTTTTTAGAATGTTCCAATTTATTGCTTTTAGAGAGTTAGAAAAGGTAATTGGGTTAAAGTTTTTTTGGTTGCGAATAGTAATATAATTGTGTATACGGTGTAAGGGTAAAGGGAGTCGATGTGTGAAGGTGGGTAAGTGGTCACTAAGGGGATCGGGATGTGTACCACTGTCAGAGTAATAATGGGGATGAGAGACTAAATTCCAGTCTAGAATACTACCACTAGAGAGGTTTTATGAGGGGCGGGTTATGGAGTTGATTAGCTGTGAAAAATTATAGAGGTTGATGTTAAGTGGGTTTGTGGGAGACTGAATGGAGGACCAATTGATATTCATGTCTCCTAAGATTACTGTTTCATTGCGAATGTTGGTGGAGAGCCAGGAGAGGATGTCCTCAAATGTACAAATATTGTCACCAGGGGGGATGTAGAGGGAGGCTATACATATGTGCTTGTGTTTGTTAACTTGAAGTAGCGCTAGGAGTAATTCAGCTTTATTGAAGTGGGGAGTAGGTTTGTTATAGGGGTAACTGACAAGGAGGATGAGTATAGGAGAGCTACTCCTCCCCCTTTTTTGTGGGATCTGTCTTTTCTAATGATAGAATAGTTGGGTGGTGGTTATTTCAGAGTCTTTTATATGGGGGTTTAACCAAGTTTCAGAGATGGATAGGATGTCAGGTTTATTATGTATAAGCCAGGCATGGAGGTTTGGGATTTTGTTAACTATACTTTGGGAGTTTAAAGAGGTAAGTAGTATGGACTTGTCTATAATGGATGAGGTGGGGGGGCCAGGGTTAGGCTGAATATCTCCTGATAATAGAATGGTAATTAGATATAGGATTAGGTTGGAGAGGTAATTGGACTGTTTAGAATATAGATTGGGCTTAATTATGATTATGAAAAATTTGCTAGTTACTAAGAGGGTAGAATGTTTATGAGGGGTAATAAGTTTATATGGAAAGAGTAGATGTTTTTTTATAGGATATAGGTGGGGAGATAGTGGGGTGTGTGAGTATAAGAGAGGTGAGGTAAGATGGTTGGTTACATGGAAGGATTGTGAGTGGTTGGTATTAATGGGCTGGGTGAGGTAGTAAACATAGGATATGTTGAGGAGAAGTAGTAGTAAAATGGAGATGGATGAGAGTTTTGAAAGCATGATGAAATAGGGCTGTTAAGAGTTGGTATGTTGTTGCTGAGTTATTTATAGGTGCAAGAGTGTTGTATGTACAGAGGAGCAGGTAAGTGGAGAGTTGAGAGATGGTTGATATGGGTGGGATTAGGGAGTGGGTGTTGACAGAGTAATGGAGACTAATTGGCTAGGTAGGGTATTCTAGGTGAGTTGAGTGATGGTTGATATGGGCGGGATAAGGGAGTGGGTGTTGCCAGAGTAATGGAGACTAATTAGTCAGGTAGGGTAGTGGGTGTGGTTATGAAGGAATAAATGTAGAGGTGCTGGGGCGGGTGGGATATGGGGACAGGGTAGGGGTGCGGAGTGAGCCCGCAGGAAGACAAGGAAGGCTGTATAAGAACGAGAGAATTAAGAAGGGTTTAGCTGCTGGCTTTCCTGGCAAGGGAGCGTACTGAAACACCTAGCAGGGCTTTAGATAAATATAGTAGTACAAAGGATTAGCAGCAGTTGTACATACTTCCTTAGTTCCTTCTAGGAGAAGCTTGGTTCAATTCCCATAAAGGGGATGAGGCAGCAGAGCTTGTTTTATTTTAGTTTAAGTCTAGGCGTCCAGCCAGGCGTAGTCACACAGGGTAATGCAGGGCAAGAAAGCTGGAGAACAGGAGAGAATGTTGAGAGAGAAAATGTACTTTAGTAAGCAATACAGAAACACATTGGCTCCCATCAGCAGTAACATACAGGTATCAAGCATGTGTTAAAAAATCAACAAATGTTCAGAGCAGCAATAAGTTTGAGATTTAAAACCCTTTGGCTAGTAGTTTGTTCCATTTAACTTGCAAATACAGAAATTACAACAGTAAACAATGTATGCTTCTACTCGCATGTCTAAGAGTACACTAGCAAAGAAAAGGTATTACACTACCACGACAGCAAACCAAACACATAAACACACAAAAACATACTCGGAGGCTCTAAATAAAAATCTGCCTAAGCAGCAGAGACCTCCAAAGCAGACACCCAAGCAACCACTACCCCAAAACAAAATACGTGCAACACATAGCTCACAAAGCCAGTGTGCCGAGCAATCACAGCCCTTAAGGCTAAACAACACACCTGATACACTTGTAATAGGTGACTCTATTGTCAGGCACACTGACATCCCGATCACCAGGCTGAACAAGGAGAAAGTCACGGTGAGCTGCCTGTCTGGCGCTAGGATCCGCCACATAACAAAAGCACTCAGGTCACTCCAAGGCAAGTACAAATATGACTCAGTCATTGTCCATGCTGGTGTGAATGACCTGAGACGTACCTCCCTGGACTACATGAAAAGAGACATAGAGGAGCTCTCTGAGCATGTAGCCCAGGCCGGTATGACCCTGACCTTGAGTAGCATCTTACCCTCACCAAGAATGATGCCACAATATGAAGACAAGATGATCAATTTTAACAATTGGCTTAAGTATTGGTGTCATTCAAAGGGGATCCAATGCCTGTCAGCCTGGGATGACATGCTCGACAAGCCACGATGCTTCGCTAGGGATGGCTTGCACCTGTCACCCCTGGGCTTTACAATATTGGCAAAGGCTCTTGCTACCCCCATAGTGCCTTTTTTAGGCAAGGCTCAAAAGACAAACCCACCTCCATAGGTATCACAAGGGATAAGAAACTAAGAGTAATGCTACTCAACGCCAGAAGTCTAAACCTCAAGATGCACGCACTCGAAACTCTCAGCATGGAGAACAACAATATTTGTGCAGTAACAGAAACCTGGTTCAAGGCTCCCGAGAGCACCCCAGCACTACCAGGTTATACCTCATGCCACGCTTTTCGGCCCCAAAACTTGGACCGAACCACAAAAGGAAGGGGAGTATCAATATTTGTCAAAGATACCCACACCTCCAGGTTGGTGGCACAGCACGGAGCATCAGAGACTATCCATGTGCAACTAACAGTGGGTAAAACTGCCTTCCAGTTTATAGCCTGCTACAGACAACCCTCCCAAACCCAGGAACCCCACTCAGCCTTCCTGAGAACAATGGAAAATATGAAGGTCTCTCCAAATACCATTATATTGGGCGACTTCAACTACCAAAACATAGACTGGGAGCATTACTCTAGCTCCAACACCCTAGCCCAAAGGTTCCTAGAATTTATAAACTCAAATGCTATGGAACAACTTGTTACCACTCCCACAAGAGGGGAAAACATACTGGACCTGATCATCACCAACATGGGGACTCTATGCTCCAGACCAGAAGTATATCCCTCACTGGTAAGATCAGACCATAAACTAATCTCACTGGATATTAACATCCCGACTCCACCCCTGCCCTGAAAACCACAGTGAAAAACTTCTCTAAAGCAAATTTCACACTCCTCAAAACCAAGGTGGAATCCTTCAAAGCCCCCAAGCCTGTGGAAAATATGGCCCAGACTGCAGAATCCTCTATAAATGCATTCTATGAACACCTTCAGGAATGCATGGATCATGCAATCCCAAATAAAACCAAGACCCAATCCTCCAAAGGCAGACGTCCTGTCTGGTGGACCCCAGCCATAAACAAACTATACAATAGAAGGAGGAAGCTACTACATGATAGAGCAAAATCCCAAAAAGAGAAGGCATCTCTGATCAGTATTAGCAAAAAACTACGGGCACTCATAAAATTGTCTAAGGCCAGCTTTGAGAGAAAAATTGCACAGAACACTAAGGATAATCACAAGGCTTTCTTTAGTTATGTTAGGAACCTGGGTGGGAATTCCCAGATATGCTCAGAATTAGTCCAAAATGACAATAAATACACTGAACCCACAGACATTGCCAACATCCTAGCTGACAGGTTCAGCACAAACTTCTCCTCCCCCTCCCCACCAAAAGGGCAAATATCTATCCCAGCAGAGTGCTGCCCCCCTGACATCTCAGATGCTCAGGTAAGAGCTGCCCTCTCCAAAGCAAAAAACACAGCATCAATGGGACCAGACGGTGTCCCGGGCTGCGTCCTACATGAACTCCAAGAAGAGCTAAACCCAAACATAAAACTACTGTTCAATCTCAGCCTTACTACAGGATATGTACCCAAAGAGTGGCAACAGTGTTCCCTCTCCACAAAGGTGGTGCCTCAATGGATCCTGGAAACTATAGCCCCATAAGCCTGACTAGCTTGGTCTGCAAAGCTATGGAAAGGATCATCAAGGACCTCATAAATAAAGATATTGGGGACCTACAGACACTGGATCCTACACAGTTCGGCTTTGTTAAGGGCAGATCCTGCCTCTTAAACCTGGTTGATTTCTTTGAAACAGTCACCAAGGCCACTGACGAGGGGAAGGTGGTCCACACAGCCTACCTGGACCTCACAAAAGCCTTCGATACAATACCCCACTCGGGCATTATAGATAAGCTCACCAGCTTAAATATAAACCACTATATCACTAGATGGGTTGCAAACTGGCTCAAGGACAGAACCCACATGGTTAGAATTGCTGGAGCCATGTCAGACTCCAAACCAGTTACAAGTGGCGTCCCACAAGGCTCAGTCCTGGGACCTCTCTTGTTCGGTATATATTTCTCGGAGGTACAGGCCAACACGGAAGGACTGTGGCTGACCAAGTTCACAGATGACTGCAAACTGGGCACCATAATTGACTCTCCAGCCGACACAAGCATCCTCCAAAAGGGTCTCATAGAAACAGACAACTGGTGCCAGAGCCATGGCCTCAAGCTAAACGCCAAAAAGTATATAGTCATCCCCTGTGGCAAAAACAAAGTGCCCACAAATTACCACATAGGTGGTAATCCATTAAGTACAGAAGAAGTAATTAGGGACCTGGGGCCCCAAGTTGATAGCAATCTCTCATTTGACAACCATGTGGCCAAAGTGGTTAGAAAAACATTTTATATAGCCCACCTAATCATGAAGGGATTCACATCTAGATCAGGGGAGGTCATCGTGCCTCTTTACTCATCCCTCATCAGGCCCATAATTGAGTACAATGCCCCTTTTGGGATGTACCTTACCAGACACCTGCAGCAACTGGAAAGACCCCAAAAGTACCTCACCAAGAAGATCAAAGGGCTGAAACAGATGCCATATGCTGCCCAGTTAAAGAAACTCCAGCTCTACTCAGTGGCATACTGCCTGCTCAGAGGCGATCTGTGCCTGACGTATAAAGCCATGTCCAACCCGGAATTAATGGACATGCTCAGAAAATCCAAATCCCATCGAGCTACGCACTCGAGAGACTTGAACCTCAGCAGTGAAATAAATAGGACATGCTGGAGGGACAGATTCATAACCCAGAGGCTCCCTTCACTCTGGAATAAAATCCCAGTCCAGGTTAGGCAGAGTCCCTCACTGACTCTCTTCAAGAGGAATCTAGATGAGTGGATGGGAGATTGTAGGTTTACCCCGGGTGTATCACTTCTGTGTCACTGTTAGACAGAGGCACAGTATACTAATCTCGAAAAAGGGCATAGCAAAATTAATTTAAAATGGGTGGCGAAAGCCAAACACACACTGGCTAGGCTTATAAATGCCCTAGGGCAGATAGCCTAGTATGAACCTATTAACCTATGAACCCACTAAATGGACTACTATTTTAGGCAAATGTGTTATGCATAGCTCGCTAATATGCTTATGCAATGTAAATCCTATCCAGAGTTAAGCCAGAGTTAATCTTTTGTTGGGACCTTCAGTTGCGACCATATGCAGAGCAGAAAACACTCGGAGTGTTTAATTCTGTATTTAGATAGACCACTACACTAACATCTAACACATTAGATAGACCACTACACTAACACTGATACATTTCTCATAGTTAGGAAAGGTTAAGGGTCTTTAAGGAGCTATAGTAGAAACATATACATTTAAACAGTTACAATAATACACAAATGTAAATTTCTTTTTCTGTCCAGCAGGGCATCCTGTTGGTACATTTTGAACACAGGCAGCTTTACAAATACATTTTTCAACACAAGCATCTGTACAAATCTGTTTAATATAAAACGGCATATACCTCTTTACAAAATTCCAACTAGCTGGTTGGCATATGATACACATCCACTGCCCTACTTCGCCTGGCATAGCTGGCAATACATAATGTCATCACAGAAGCAAAAGTCCATCAGAAACAGTACAGAGATTTTTAAACAAATAGGTTTTACTGGTTTTACATTCCTAATGACCATGATAAAGGAGTTTCATATGAATGTGGGAATTAGAGTGCCTATTTGATATTATCTTGAGCAGCCACACTATGTCAGGCCCTGACAGACCTCTCCCTCTGCTCTGAATTCAGTAATGGAAATTCACATTGTTCTCCATTCTGAAAACTGAAACAATTATGGCAATGTGTGAATATAAACTAAGGGATATTGCTAGTACATAGCATTCTAACCTATACAACTTATCGAATATATATTCTTAATTATGTGTGCAAGAAAAAGTTCTGGCACTCTGTAAATCAAATATTACACCCAGGTACGCAAGCCTCCCCTAACCCTCAACCTGAGAAAACACATGAGGAAACTACCTTCATATTTAACAACTACATTATAGACTCAATATCCAAATTACTAAATCAAGACACAAACCATCCCACCAACAATAATAGACCTAATAGCTCAAACTCTTCCATCAGTAGTAACCCTACCACTATCTTCTCCCTCAAACCTGTCTCCACTAACTATAGTAAAACTCTACTATCTAAATTAAAAATTAAAAGAAGGACTACATGAAAAGAGACATGGAGGAGCTCTCCAATCTTGTAGCCCAGGCAGATATGACCCTAGCCCTGAGTAGCATCCTGTCATCACCCAGAATTATACCACAGTACAAGGACAAAATGATTGACTTCAGCAATTGGCTAAGCTTCTGGTGTTATTCTAAGGGAATCCAGTATTTGTCTGCCTAGGATGACATGATCGACAGACCACGATGCTTTGCCAGAGATGGCCTGCACCTGTTGCCCTTGGGATTCCAGATACTGGCTAAGGCTCTTGCCATCCTTATAGTGCCTTTTTTAGGCAAGATTCAAATGACAAATTTGCCACCGTAACAGGTACAAGCAAGCAAAATCTGAGGGTAATGCTACTCAATGCTAGAAGTCTAAACCTCAAAATGCACTCACTCGAGGCACTCCTTAAAATGGAGAGCATAGACATCTGGGCAGTGACAGAGACCTGGTTTAAAGCTCCAGAGAGCACCCCTGCATTACCAGGCTATAATTCATACCACACCTTTTGGCCACCTAGCCCGGAACGAAGCACTAAAGGTGGAGGTGTGTCTATATTCATTAAGGATATCCACACCACCAGGCTAAGTGCACAGCATAATGCATCCGAGATTATCCAAGTGCAACTATCTCTGGGCAAGACCGCAATCCAAATTGTAGCTTGCTACAGACCCCCCACCATGCCCTAGGATTCCCACTTCTCATTTCTTGATACACTGGAAAGTATTAGGGTACAACCCAACACCCTAATAATGGGCGATTTGAACTACCCCACCATTAACTGGAAAACTACTCATGTACCAACTCTTTTGCTCAATGTTTTCTGGAATTCATAAATTCCAACGCCTTGGATCAACTTATTCACACCCCCACCAGGGGCAGCAATATCCCAGACCTGGTCATTACCAACATAGGCAGCCGGTGTTCCACACCAGAGGTCAATTCCTCGTTGGTCGGATATGACCACAAGCTAATCACCCTAGACATCCACATCCCCCCCCCACTCTCAATTAGGGAAACCACCGCAAAATACTTCTCCAAAGCCAACTTCACACTTCTTAAGACAGAAGAGGCAAACTTCATGACACCCATGCAGACTGACAATAAAGGTACGACTGCTGAATCCTACACAAATGCACTTTATAAGCACTTACACGAGTGCATGGATCATTCTATCCCTAACAGAACCAAGATGCTATCCTCCAAAAAAGGAGGCCAATCTGGTGGTCCTCTGCCATAAACAAACTCTACAACAGAAGAAAGAAACTGTTGCAAAAAAAGAGTAAAATCCCATGACTGGAGGAACTCCCTGGTCAACCTCAGTAAGACGCTGAGATCCCTCATAAAATCCTCTAAAGCTAGTTACGAAAACAAAACTGCCACTGACTCTAAAGACAACCACAAAGCATTCTATAGCTATGTCAAGAATCTCAATGGCAACACTCAGATATGCTCTGAGTTGCAGCACAATGGCACTAAATATACAGAACCAACTGATATTGCCAACATCCTGGCAGATAGGTTCAGTGCTAACTTTGCCCCCCTCTCTCCCCCTACAGGGCCTATCTCATACCGGAAGAATGCAAAGTTCCTGTAGTCACAGCTAAAAACACACTCTCCACAGCCAAGAACACAGCATCCATGGGACCTGACAGTATACCAGGCTGCGTTCTACACAAACTACAGAATGAACTGGCACCATACCTAAGTACCATGTTCAGTCATAGCCTCACCTCAGGCTTTGTGCCTACTGAATGGTGCACTGCAACGATTATCCCACTCCACAAAGGGGGAGCCACGACAGAGCCCAGGAACTACCGCCCCATTAGCCTGACGAGCCTGGTCTGCATGGCCATGGAACGTATCATCATGGAACTCATAAACAAAGACATTGGTAATCTCCAAACTCTGGACCCTACCCAGTTCAGATTTGTAAAAGGCAGATCATGTCTCCTAAACCTGACTGACTTCTTTGAAGCAGTCACCAAAACCATAGATGAGGGTAAGGTGGTTCACACAGCTTATCTAGATCTCGCCAAGGCTTTCAACACCATCCCCGACTCTGAAATTATAGATAAGCTCGCTAAACAAGGTATAAATCCCTATGTAACAAGATGGGTTCCAACTGGCTCATGGACAGACCCACACATTTTTAAAGTAGCAGACTCCAAATCCGACTTCAGACCAGTGACAAGTGGAGTACCACAGGGTTCAGTCCTGGGTCCTCTCCTGTTTGGTATCTACTTCTCCGAAGTACAGGCTAACACAGAAGGTCTTTGGCCAACAAAGTTTGCAGATGACTGCAAACTAGGAGCCATAATTGAAACTCCTAACGATGTGGACATACTACAAAAGGGCCTCACTGAGACAAATGCCTGGTGTCAAAGCCATGGCCTGAAGCGCAATGCCAAAAAGTGTATTGTCATCCCCTTTGGTAAAAACTCTGTACCCATGAACTACCACATAGCTGGTAATCTACTTAACACCAAAAATGTGATGAGACCTTGAGACACAGGTGGACACTAGTCTCTCCTTTGATAATCACATCACCACAGTGGTCAGGAAATCCTTCTACGTGGCTCACCTCATCACAAAAGGTTTCTCATCCAGAAAAAAAGAGGTGATTGTTCCCCTCTACTCATCATTCATTAGACCCATTATAGAGTACAACACCCCTTTTGGTATGTACCTCACAAGACATCTATAATAAGTGGAAAGGCCCAGAAATACCTCACAGAGAGGATTACTGGCCTCAAACAGATGCCTTATGCAGACCGTCTCAAAAAACTCCAGCTTTACTCATTCGCATATCGCCTACTCAGAGGCGATCATTGCCTAACATACAAAGCTATGTCAAACCCAGAGCTGTTGGACATGCTCCACTTAAAGAAATCCCAATCCCTCTGAGCTACATGCTCTAGGGACCTAAACCTTGTCACCACAATAAACAGAACATGCTGGAAGGATAGAGTCCTGTCCCAGAGACTTCCCATACTCTGGAATAGACTAACTATCTATGTCAAACAGAGCTCCTCATTAGCACTCTTCATGAAAATCTTGATGATTGGATGGGAAATAGGAAATTCACCCCAGGGATCCCTTCTGTGGCTCTGCTCGACAGAGGCACAGGAAAATAATTTTCTTGGGTGGCGAAAGCCAGGGTACATTTTTGGCTAGGCTTATATAGGTCCTAGGGCCAATAGCCTAGTACCTACCTATGAACCTATAAAACCTTGCGCCACATCCATAGACAACATTCCCTCCACATTCCTTCAGGCTGCTGCTGATGTTCTTGCTTTCCCAGTTTCTATTCTAATAAACCACTCTATTATGGAATCCACAGTCCCTTCCATCTGGAAGCAGTTTTACACCCTTCTAATACACAAAGGAGGAAACTCCACAGATATAACTAATTTTAGACCCATAGCCATATTCTCAACCCTCTCCAGAATTCTGGAAAAATGTATACACAATCAAGTCTTACACTACCTTCTGCAAGAAAATCTACTCACACCTACCCAACATGACTTTCATCCCATGCACAGCACTACTACAGCTCTCCTGTCTTTCCTAAACTTTGTATCACTAGCTACAGACAGTAACAAACGTATTGCCTGTCTCTTCATTGACCTCTCTAAAGCCTTTGATACAATCCCTCAAACTTCTTCTCCTTAAATTAGCAAACTTACACTTCTCTCCATCCTCCATATCTTGGTTTAACAGCTCTCTCTCTTATAGACTCCAATCAGTCAAATGATTCTCAGCTTTCTCCCCTCTTCTTCCTGTTAAAACGGGTGTTCGACAAGGCTCCAACTTTGGGCCACTTCTTTTTAAAATCTTTACCAACCTTCTCTACTCTTCCTGTCCTGGATCCTCTGATACAATACGCAGATGACTCTACACTTATCGCTATTGCTGAATCACCAACTCAACTAAAATCAGACCCACAGTCCTCTTTTACCTCTGTAGAAAACTGGCTATCTGAAAACCAAGTTATCCTTAATCCAAAGAAAACCAAATTACTATTTCTTCCTAAAAACCTTAACCACATAAAGTCTTCCTTCTCCATACTGTCACAAAATAATACTCAAATACAGGTGGACACCAGTACAAAACTCTTAGGTGTTACTATTGATGACAGACTAACCTTTGAGTTACACGTCAATAATTGTATCCGAAAAATACATCTCAAGCTAGGTCTCCTGTATAGAAACAAAAAATATCTTACCAAAACAGTAAAACTAACCCTTTCAAATGCCTACCTCTTACCCACTTCACTTTATAGCTCCCAAATTCTCACTAGCCTCAACACTGGACTACTAAACAAGTTAGAAACAACTTATAACAGGATTGCCAGATTTGCTGCCCAAAATTCTTACAAGTCCCATCACTGTCTCTCACTAAAAGAACTAAATTGGCTAGAATTGCCTAACCTGCTTCGGTATAATCACTTTTGGATTATTCATTCCATTCTCTACAAACCCTCTTTCTGTCCAACTATCTCATCTCTAATCTCTCATTACCTACCCACTAGATTACTCAACAGTTCTGAACAAGGCCTACTAAAAATCTACAAACCAAGGACCAAAATGGGTCACCTAGTCTATAGCTTTAACCCTTCCAACGCCTGGAATAGCCTACCACTAGATATAAGATACCTTGAACATCCCAATCAATTCAAAATCCGCTACAAAAAAATACCTTCATAAAAATGAACTTGCCATTGTAATTATCCCCCATAAACACTCCCCTATAACCTTCTACTTCTCTTCTCTCTTCCTTCCTTTCAATAAACAAACTTACTACTTTATCTTCTCCTCTTGGTACATCACTGTACAAACATAACTAGTAAAATATTTCAGCCATGTAACTATTGCACTATTATGTATATAATATGTAATTATGAATGTATCCCTTTGATGAATGTATTTCTATATGTATTTCACTTGCCACAGTTTAATGTATGACACTGTAATGCAATAATGCGTGTTACTGATTAATATAATGTGTGTCACTGTAATGCAGTAATCTGTGGTACTGATGAATGTATTTCTATATGTATTCAATATGTAAAATTTCTATTTTCTGTTGGAGCTTTTCTCCTCGGGCCTCCGCTGAAAATGGACATTTGTAGCCCAGTCAGACAAACCCGGTCAACAAATATAAAATAAATAATAAATAAATACATTCGATCTTCAGTGATGCTGCCTGACTGGACTTAATATAAAAATGCAGAGAAACCTACAATTAATGTAATTTTTTGCACTATACATATTTAAAAGTATACTGTTCACATTTTAATAAAGCTGTTTTTGTTTACAACAATTATGCAATGGGATGATGCCGTCAACATCTTAGGAATCCACTTCTCAGACTATGCACCACAATATGTTAATGGCTTTAGTTGCAACCTTTTCACTCTGCACATAGTGATTCAACAGAAAAGTGGTACAAAAAGAAAGCTCTGACTACAACACAGCTGACAGGATTGCAATCATTGGCTGGGCATATGACGGTGATGACAGGCAAGATGAGCCTGCCTATCCTGGGGCTGGGTGAAAATGCCTCACATAATCAGATAAGAATTTGCACACTCTGCAGACACATTCCACAATGTCACTCACTGCTCTAGAAAAACATTCTCACTTCTACTTCTATCAGTTTGCTACCACTCATAAGGTGAGCATATTACTGGATATAAGACGAGCAATGAAGGAAGCCTACCTAGTACAATATATATTATAGATTATATCATGTATATCTATATATCTATATATATATCTATATATATATCTATATATATATATATATATATATATATACACTGCACATACACACACACACACACACACACACACACATACAATCTATACTATATAGATATAGGTAGAGAATTAAACTGTAGCTGTTGGAGGGAAGACATGTTCAAGACAGTTTTGGGGGGGAGGGATTAGAAAGGTTATATTGGTCTTATGGGAATGATCTCCTATATAACAGCTAATAAGGTTAAGAACATATCTAAAAACACCAAAGCACACAGGAATCCAGTAACCACAGAATCTGATGAAGTCCTGAATGTAGGTGGATGAAAATGTGGTTGTTTTGTTTGAAGCATTAAAACAAGATTACATTTTGCTGACTTATTCACTTTGTGGAGCTGTGGTTAATGAATTCCTGTGCTCTTTGGTGTTTTTTGGTTATTGTGACATTCAAGGCACTGTTTCCTCCTTGTTTTTGAGGTTTAAGAACATATCTGTCATATCAGATGCTCAGCATTTCCTCCAGCTAATCTGTAACTGGGGTGTGTCTCAAACAACATACATCTCCATGAAAGACTGCCAAAAAGCAAAATATCCAGAAGCGAAGTCCAAAAGCACAGATGAACCAAGAGAACGTACTCCTGGAGTCATTGTGAAAGAAAGAGCACTTTTTCAAGTATGAAATGCTGACTAAGAGGCTACAACACCAACAGCTACATTAGAGACATTCTAGAAACAAAGACCAGAAGCAGCCACACCCCTGGTTAATTGGTCTATGGCAGCAAAATTTTTCAAGTGCACCTGGTTTCTTTCACTAGGGTAGACATACCACTTAGGACATGGTATCTTGAAATGCCAATTATAAAGAATTGTTTACGTTTTTTTGCCTTTTTATTCGGCTGTAACTTCATCAGACTAATCTGATACACAGAAGACCACACTCTAACAGACTATTTAAAACTAACAGTACTAGCCAACATAAATTTCTCTGTAGAGGTTGTAGAAGGGTGTAAAAGTCACTGATTCTAAGTTAGCTTTTAAGTCCAAACCCTTTAATAAAGGTACAGATAGACCTGTTTCCAACTGTTCTACTGAAGAATGCGTTAACTTATCTGAGCTGCGATTTAATAACCTTTTATTCATCCCTTCCTTAAACTAAATTACTCTTCCATTCTATGCCACACACTATTCTGCCACAGCATGCATTTATTTATTTATTTTACATTTGCTTACCGGGAAATGTCCAACTGGGCAGAGTAGCCCATTTTTAGCAGAGGTCCAGAGAAAAAAGCTCCACACATTAATACTATTTTTAAAAAACAGCACCATTTCCATCGCGCAGTAATAATTGTTCACAATTATACAGGCAATACAAGACTTTAAGTGAATAATAACATTTGCATCATACAGTAGTAACTGTACAAATTTATATCTACAGTAAGAAATGCCACAAATCAGAGTGTAGTGTATCTTGATTTACTATCTATCCCTTGGCCAACAACACATTTATTATACATTGTTCTTAATACTCCATTTTACCTATTTCACACCTCGACAGCCTCTTCCCAGTCCTACATTCTCCTATTCACATATTCCCTCCCGGGCATCCAAATGCTCAAAACTCTACACTTGTTCCCATGTCTAACTACATGCTCTAACTTCAATTCACCCATCAACTTATAACAAGTAGGTTCCCAGATTTCTACAGCTTTGTAATGCATTTTGTCACTATCATTCCTTTTCAGGTATATGCCACCTCATGCTTACTTTGCTCAACAAAAATCAATTCTCATAAGTAACTTAGCCATACTAAGCTCCCCCCTTTTCTCCTATAATCTCCTCTAGTATTTCTTGCAATCCCATTTGAACTCAGCTAAAAATTGGCCAAACATATACATTCCCTATCTCTTCTCTGCCCTCCTTCAAATCTTCAATGTGCAACACTTAACTCAGGGATTTTTCTAGCTATTTTTGCTATGGTAAAAATGCATTTCTGTTAACATCTCCAACCAAATACCCTGGAAATACAACAATCATCAACACTATAACAGTGATCAGATGTTGGGAAGTATCCTGCCAAGAATACTGGATGCCATTCAAGCACTAAATCTGAATGCCTTCTTGCTCCTTACCTCTGACTCATGACCGATGCATAAGAGTTCATGCAGGTACACAAGGGATATACAGGCGTGAAGCTCCTCACAGCTTTCTTGCCAAAATGCAGCAGAAAAATGTGGGTAAAAAAAGTAATAGGAAATAGATTCATGTCAACAAGGAAGAGGGCGAGGAAAGGCCCACCTCTGTGAAAAAACAAGAAAAGAAGGTATAAAAAAGGAGGAAGGAGAGAACTTCCAAGATGATCTATACTTCTGTGTAACTTTCAGTACCTGGCTAGTAAGTGCACTGCCTGGATGCCAGGAAAAAAGAAATACGGAGGACCTGATGGAAAATCAGCCACAAAAGGTGAGGAAAAACACTGACTAGGAAATGTACTGCAGCTGTTTAGCATAAATCAGTGCAAGATTCAGAGATTACTTACAGTAAAACCTAGAGGAAAGTAAAAGACAACTGCACAGGCCTTATTAAAATAAATGAAACACTGATAGAGTATACCAACTCAAACAACAAACAAAAAGTTGGAAAAAATGGAAGAAGCTTTAAACAGATATTCAAATGAGGTGATAAAACTGCAAAATTCAGAAGCTGAAATGAATAAAAGGCTGGCTCAATATGAGAGTGCACAAGAAGAGATGTTTAAAAATATATATTAGAATTAGAGGACACAGCGCGTAGGGAAAACCTGAGATTTTCTGCTCTACCAAAGAAGATGGAAGAAACACTCCATTAATTTTATGAAAGCACAAATAAAGAACTGGACTGGTATTCCACAACAAGAATTCTTAACTGAAAGTGCACATCCTGTGTGCGCCTGTCTATCAGAAAGCAACCTAGAGCTTTAATAGTACACATGCAATCTTACCAGCAGAAGGAGTTGATTCTGACAAAACTGTGGCAGAAGGACAAAATACTAAAAGTAGGAGACAGCAGTGTTTGTGGAGAATGATTACTCATTGCATACTAGGCAGAAGAGGAGGAAATTTATTCCATCGTTTGGAGAATGTCAAAATGCAGACATGAGATTCAAACTGCTGCACTCAGCTATCTTCAAAATATTTTTCACCTGGACGGTCAAAATCATTTTTTGATGAAGTATATGCTAAGGAGGAAATACAAAAGTTTGTCCAACAAAAAGTGACCTGTGAAACAGAAGGAGATTCTGTTTCTTGTTCTTCTGGTAATAAAGAACACAGAAAGACGGATCTATATTAGAAGACCGAATGTTTAGGTGATCGAACACCTAAACATCAATCTTCTAATATAGAACTGCACACTGTCGAACGTCCCAGGGAAACGTGTCTCTCGGCCACAACACAAAAAACATTACTTTACATCTAGATTAAGTGGGGGGCTTCACCCCCCACACCCACCCCCTGACGTGGGGGGGCTGTGCCCCTTACCACCCTAACTAACTATACCAACTCCGAGATCACTCAACAGTAGGGAAATAGCAAACTCCGTTAAATGGTCAAGGGAAATGTTTCATTGTTAAATTGATCGTTCGCCGTTTTTTGCTTTCGATATTAGAAGATCGATGTTTAGGTGTTCAATCACCTAACCATTCAGTCTTCTAGTAAAGACCCCAGAAAGACTGTGCCAGTGAAACCGTTTTTAATGTTTCAATGGAAAAGACTTGACAGAAGAAAAAAAACACAAGAGTCGACTAGAAGAACTGACAGTACATTGCAAGTGAAGCAGAAACAGGATTTGGGTAATGGAGATGAAGAGAAATAAAATCAGTAACTTGGAAACTGACAAATGTGGGATTACAAGACAATAATTATATTTGTGAAATATCACAGAATAAGCAATTCTGGAAATAATGGACTTTTTCTGGATTTTGTTAAATTTGCAGGGGACTCTAAAGCATATGCCTTTCTTCATATCACTAATGTTTGGAAAAAATACTTAGGAGAGGCAAAGAGGAGGGAGAAAGTTAGTTGTAAATACATTTTTTTCTTAATGGTACTATTTTAATAGTGTATGACTTTCTTTGCATGCTATAAAGTTTTCTCGGTTTTAAGTGTAATGATGATACTAATGTAAATATTTTCTTTCTTTATTTATTTTACATTTAAGGGGAAAGTCTGACTGGGGAGAACCCGTTTTCAGCAGAGGCCAGGGAAGAAAAGCTCCACATAGTAACAACACAAAAAACATAGATATAATGAACATTTTTTATACATTGGTGAGAGACATGACAAGGTATCAATTTACAGTAGTCATTCAATACATAGTAAATAAATAAATTTGGCAGAGCTTTATCCAGATTTGAAGTGGTACAGTTGCTCAATATATGGTGGAAGTCATATATAGATAAAACAGCATGACAAAAGAAAAAAAATTGTGTGCTTTTTCTTATTCTTGCATAAGGGAATGACTGGAATAAGGCCCTTAGCTGGATCTAGTAACATGCTTTAAGAGAAAGCAAGTAATAAATTTTAAGAGAAAGTAAGTAAATGAAAAATAATACTGAATATTATAAGGCTTTTTTTCTAGTAAATAAATGTATGCTTAGCAATTTTGTATCTGATTCTCATATCTCTAAGAAATAATCTGATAAAAAGAAATGTCTGGGAGACAATGTTCCCTGAAAGCATTCAAGTGTTTTCCCAACTGAAAGAACTATAAAGATACAAAACCAGAGAGCACTAAGCACTAGCACAGGCTACACCATGTGTTTTGGCATGGATAACCTTTCTTTTAAGTTAACTCAAGTCTATGACCATGGCTGTCAGTTTGGAACATTTGCTTAGGAAAGTACAACTTCAATATTTGAAAATGTGCATAGTTTTGTATTATTAAGTTAATATGTTTTAGGGGGTTATTTGTTTTTTTCCTTTGAGGGCTTTCAATAAAAAAAAGTTTTGGGATATGACAAGAAACAACTGTATAAAAGATCAACCTGCCAAACAGTGTACACATGCAGCACAGAGGCTGGAACTAGACATTTAACAAAACAGCTGTTTACATAAAAAGTGGGAATAATAACTTTTTACAACAGTGATGCTTTCTATAATGTCTGTCAATAGTCTCACACACAAAAAAAAGAGTAGTGAACTATATTAAAAATGCAGTGTGTAAATAGCTGTGGTACAAGAGAGACACTTGGATGTGAATTTGATAAAGAAAGGTTTTCAGGATGGTTTTTCAGTGGAATACCTGGGGCAAATGAAAAGAGGCGTACTTAAATTATTTGCAAGAGGAGCTCCAATAGTGGTAGATGAGGATAAAAAGATAATAATTGTAGATTTGCAGCACTAAGGGGCTACTGGCAAGGGAGGAAGATTACACTGGCATGTAGTTATATTCCACCTAAAACTGCTATAATGGAGATTAAGAAAATTCTGGGAGAAATAATCAGCCTTCAGCAAAGAATATTACTTATAGGTGGGGACAATAATTTGATTTGCAACAGCGAAGATGTGTCGGGGGGGGGCAAAAGGGAAAATATAACAAAGGAGGGTAAATTTTTGAAGAAATTTATGAAAATATTTGGCATGGAAGATGTGACTTCAGTAGTAGCAGTTTGGAGTGAATTTATACATTATTCCCCAAGATACAAAAACTGGGCTAGGCTAGACAGAATTTATGTTTCACAGGAACGTGCACTTAATTGAAGGTCTTGATACACACCCAAAAACTGTTTCAGACCATGTGCCAATCATACCTCTCAACCTCTTACAGCAAGAAATCTGGACAACAGCCATAAATAAAAGTGGGACAAAGTACCAAAAACAAGGACAATTTTTAAATAGTGGTCTTACAAACTTAGAAAGTTAACTGAATAACAGGTTTTGCATTAGCATGAATTTTCTGAAGGATATGAAGTTTGAAACTCAACTGTCTGACATTATTTTCAAGATTCAATCTTTAACAATTTACCACTAATTTGCCAGAAAACCAGGATTTTATGACAAATGGTCAAAATATGAGGTCAAAATCTAGACATTCTGCAAAAATCTATACAGTTGAGAGGTATGGTACCAGCAACTAAAATAAAAAGACAAGGCAATGAAATAAAAATGAGACACTGGTGCTTTCCCACCTATCTGCTGAAAAGAGAGGAATTTAAGGAATGGGTGGTGGAAATTATTCAGGAGCTATTACAAAAGATGGAAATTTCTTCTGAAAATAAAGATAGGTAGTGGGACAAACTTAAAATGGAGTTTAAAAATAAGGTGCAAATAAAAGAAAGGGAGATGTGGTTAAGAAGTAACACTAATTGTTTAGAGGGACTGACAAATGTTAAATTATTGCAAAGTAGGGGGGTGCCGCAGAACAAGAGGAGGAGCAACTGCAGAATGCTAAACAGAAAATAAGGGATTCCCCCGATAATATGCATGAGTTTAGAAAGACTGCTGTTAAGTAACTGTTTTTGATAATAACTCTACAGCACAAAAACTTTTAAGAACAACTCCTCAGGCAACAGAAAGTAGAAAGGGTTGTCATCATGTTTAGGGAGATCTTGTAGAGGTATTGGAAATATTTTGGAAATCCTTTGAAAGTCTGTATAAAGCAGAGAAATATGGAAATAAAAAAAAGTACGAATGGAAATGTTTATGGAAGAATTAAATATGTCAAGGTTACAGACAGAGGTGGCTCAATTACTAACATTTAGGACAGCAAGAGATGAGATAAAAAAGGTGATGTATAACCAATCTACTGGAAAGTCCCCGGGAATAGATGGCATTCCTGTGGAAGTTAGGAGGGAAAAAACTGATAAAGATGTACAAGGATTTGTTTAACACTATTTTAGGAGGAGGAGTAATACCTAAAGATGGTAAAGATCCATCAGATCCACCTTCATACAGGCCTATTTCAATACTAAACCATGATTATTAAGTGTTTATGTCTACAGTGGCTAAAAGAATGGCAAAAGAGATGCCAATGTGATATATATATATGGACCAATGTGGTTTTGTGGAAGGAAGGCAAAGTTTTGACAACATTAAGAGAACATTGATGATCCAGACGGAAATAGAATGTAAGAAAATACCACAGCTGTTGGTGGTTCTTGATGCACAGAAAGCATTTGACAGAGTAAGCTGGGACTTTATGAGCAGGGCAATGGAAGCATTTGCATTCCCTGATAAAATTATAAGGCTGATAAGAGGATATATGTGGTATCAGAGGTAAAAAAAAAAAAGTGGGTGGGCTCCTCTCTGATAATTTCTGCTTAAGGAGAGGAGCCAGGCATAAGTGCCCTCTTTCCCTTTTGTTATTTGCATTAATTTAGAACCATTGACAAAGAAAATAAGGGACTCAGAAATTCAAGGATATAACTGGCGTAGCAGTCAAGAAAAGTTGGCTCTATTTGCAGATGATATTATTTTATACCTGACAAAACCAGAAAAAGACATTACAGTGTTGTGGAACATTTTGAGACAGTTTCAAATCGTTTTGGGATAAAAAATTAATGAAGCTAAAACAAAAGCAATAGCCATAAATTATGCACCCACATATGAACAGCTTTGGCAATATCCATATCTATGGGGATGTTATAAAATGAAGTATTTAGGGGTATGGATTAAAAACGATTCTGGTGTGGAAGCTAAGTATATGTGGTAAGAGACTAAACAAAAGATAATAAAAACTGAGAAACTGGAAGCTCTGTTATACTGATATGGATAGGAAGATGCAAGCAGTTAAAATATTTTTAGTGTCTTTTAGTCTTGTACACAGGTAAGACATTTTTATCAACCAGAGGAGAAGCTGTAGACAGCAATTAATAAAGAGCTGGAGGATTTTATTTGAGAGGGGAAGATAGCAGGAGGCAAGTGTGATAAGCTGATTCTTCCAACAGAACAAGGTGGATTGGGATTGCCCGATTTGAAGGAGTATTTCAAAGCTACACAGTTACGGCCCCTATACATAGCACAAGGAGAAACTTACAATTCAAAGTGGAAAAGTATGATGATGAAATAGGGGAAAAGCTCAAGAAAAAAGGAGAGACTGGGATTTTTGATGCAGACCATTAAGGAGAATAACAATAATCATACAGAATATTACATTCATAAAACAGCAAAAATTATTCTAAGAATTAAGCCAACATGGGAATGGAGAAAGGAGATTCTGCCAATTGGGTGACTGAAACTAGGGATACAGGCAATAGGCAAGAGGGGCTGCAACTTATTGGAGAAAACTGGCAAAGAACTCTTCTCACAAATCTACAACTAGAAAGATTTATGCCAGCAAATGGAAGAGGTTCTTTTTTTGGCAACCAAAAATCATATTGATCCCTTTACTGCACCCATTTCGAAAATCCTGGAATTCCTGACTGAGACAGCTGCAGCAACAATTCGAGTTCATCTAGCTTCTATTTCCAGTTATCAAGTTGGAGAAATGGGTTCAAACATTACGTCCCACAGATTATGAAAAGCTTTCCTGAAAGGTACTATCCTCTTGAGGCCCCCAGTACAAGAACCACCACCTCATTGGGATCTAAACTTAGTCTTAGCTTCCTTGATTCTCCCTCCTTTCAAACCGGCTGCTACCTGTCTTCTGAAGCTCTTTACCTGGAAAACAATCTTCTTGACTGCCGTTACCTCAGCTTGGAGGGCATCAGAGTTACAAGCTCTCTCCATTCATCCCCCTTATTTAGTTTTTCACATACACACAGTTAGAACTAATCCATCCTTCCTACCAGAAGTTTGCTCTGAGTCAAATTTAAAACAATCAATAGAACTCTGTATTTTCTTCTCAAATCATAGCAACAAGGCAGAATACAGACTCCACAAACTGGATGTGTATAGGCAGTTGTATTTCTACTTACACAGGACAAAAGACTTTAGAAAATCCGACCAATTATTTATATCTTTTTCAGAAAACAGAAAGGGTACTTCAATCTCAAAAGTAACCTTATCCGAAATGGCTTACAAACACCATCACACCTATGTTTATAGCTCACAAGGTAAGCAACTTCCAGGAAAAATTGTGGGCATTCCATTAGAGCATTATCTACCTCTACGGCATTTCAGGCTAGACTGCCTTTGGACTCCATTTGTACGGCAGCTACTTTTCGTTAATCTTCATACCTTTATCACTCATTACAATGTAGATGTGGCCTCCTAAAACAGGGGATCCTTTGGTTCCACTGTTCTGAAAAGTTTATTCCCTTGAGCCACCCGAGAAAGAAGGTGCTGGGGACGCTGTCCACCAAGCAAGAATGAAGGTGAGATAGGGACAACATAACATAAAGAAGTTAAGTGCTCGCCATAAAGTTCCATGTTTGTTGTCCATGATCTCACCTTCTTTCTTGCATCCATCCCCCCTTCCCCCTTCCTGGAGGACTGAGAGGAATTATTTGGTGCTTGGCTATGTGTGCTATGATTCCCTTCCTGCCTCATGAATTGGATATGCTTAGGGTCTTATCAACGTTTTTTTTACTGGTACTGCTTAGTATATATATATATATATATATATATATATATATATGTATATATATATATATATATATATATATATATATATATATATATATATATATATATATAAAAATATATATATATATATATATATATATATATATATATATATATAGATATGTTTAGTCTAGTGTTATGGGTTATCACAAACGAGATCTAGGTGACTCTGGCTAGGCATGTTGGGATGGAGTCTGGCCTCGGGTCGGTGGCGGCTCTCAAGCTTTAGGGTGTGGCCGGGTCAGAGCCAGGTGTCGGCTCCGAATCCACCAAGCAAGAATGGGATCATGAACAACAAACATGGAGCATTATGGTGAGTACATAACTTCTTTTTACTTTTCATAGCTTCATTGCAGTCTGCTAATCTGAATAGCTTCGCCCCAAGACCACTCGAGTCGGTCAGTACCCTTCCATATGAGTAACTGCCAGCTAAGTCTTCCCCATTCAATGAACTGTTGAGGGGCCAGACCTAAGGTTGTTCCAGTTGTGTTTGATAAGTATAGGAAGTGTATCCCATATGGGGGGAGGTTCTTTCAGAGGTATCAAGCTCTCCATCACTTCCTATCTACATTCTAGTGAAAGTTTAGTTCTTTAAGTGGATGATTATTAATGTATACTGCAGACTGAGTACAATTAAGAAACTAAAAAAACACTGGAATGGGATCTATTTCTGTGAATAATTTGTTAAACTGCTAGTGCTCACATGAAGAGGGTGATTTTGTGAAAGCTTTTTTCTTAGTTCTCCAGGCACTTAGAAACAAAAAAGGACTAGTTTCTGGTGAGTTCCTGAGCCTCTCCCTCCTATTCCTCCAGCCATCTCCATTTCTCTTCAGTTTTAACCCAGTATTGTGCTTCTCTTTCATCCAGGTTAACCTCTTGGTAAAAGTGTTTACACATCCACAACTTGACAATGTTAAACACAAAAATTCCACCAGCTAGTAACCAGATATTAAAACTAAGTGCAGAGAAAACACAGCACGCACAATTCAAAATATCAACAGGTAAAATAGGCAGCAGGAAAAATAAAGCCAAGTATGGAAACACAGCAGTCACAATATAAAATATACAAAGGTAAAGTAGTTAGCAGACAACAGGCAGCAGGTAAAATAAATAAAAGTTTAATGTGTATACAAACTGGTAAGCACTTTCGCTATGGAATCATAGCTTCTTCAGTCCCTAATAAAACAGCATCTTCACTGAACATTTATACAACAGTGTCATAATACACAAACCAATCAGGAGCTAAAGCTAATAAAGCTGAACTCACTAAAAAAGTGAACCCAGCAAAAGGCACTCTCTCGAGGCACTCCTAAAAATGGAGAACTTCGATATCTGTGCAGTAACTGAGTCCTGATTCAAGGCTCCAGAGAGCACCCCTGCAATACCAGGCTACAACTCTTACCACACTTTTTGGCCACAAAGCCAAGACCAAAACACTAAAGGTGGAAGAGTGTCCATATTCACCAAGGATATTCACACCTCCAGGCTAGTTGCCCAACACAATGCATCTGAAATTCTCCAGGTGCAACTAACACTAGGTAAGACTGCAATCCAAACTGAAGCTTGCTACAGATCCCCCACCATGCCCCAAGATTCTCACTACACCTTTCCAAGCATACTGGAAAATATTAAGATACAACCAAGCACCCTAATACTGGGTGATTTCAACTACCCTGCCACTAACTGGGAAAACTATTTGGGTACCAACTCCTTTTCCCAACGGTTATTGGAATTCATAAATTCCAACGCCCTGGATCAGCTAATCCATTGGCCTGCAAGGGGCTCCAATATCCTAGACCTGGTCATTACCAACATGGGAGATAGATGCTCTACACCAGTGGTCACCCCCTCATTGGTCAGGTCTGACCATAAACAACTCACCCTTGACATCCACATCCCACCCCCATCCCCCAGTAAGGAAACCTCCTTAAAAAATTTCTCCAAAGCCAACTTCATGCTACTGAAGTCAGAAGTGACAAACTTCACGACACCCATGCAGATGGGATCTGAAAGTTCAACTGCAGAATCCTACACTAAGGCATTGTACGAGCACATCCAAGATGCTCTTCTCCAAAAAAAGGAAGCCAATCTGGTGGACCCCTGCTATAAACAAACTATACAAAAGAAGGAAGAAACTGTTGCAGAAAAAAGGAAAATCCCAGGATGCAAAAAACTCCCTCACCAGCCTCAGTAAGAAGCTGAGATCCCTCATAAAATCCTCAAAAGCTAGTTACGAAAATAAAATTGCCAAAGATTCCAAAGACAACCACAAGGCATTCTATAGTTATGTCAAGAATCTAAATGGCAATGCTTAGATATGCTCTGAGCTAAAAAAGAATGGCATTAAATATACTGATCCCAAGGATATTGCCAATATCCTGGCAGATCGATTTAGAGCCAACTTCACCCCCCTCTCACCCCCTAAAGGGCCCATCAATGCCAAAAGATTGCCAAATTCCGGTAATCACGGCCACACGGGTAGAAACCGCACTCTCCAAAGCTAAGAATACAGCATCCATGGGACCAGATGACATCCCAGGCTGTGTACTACATGAACAACAAAATGAACTGGCACCTCACCTAAGTGTCATATTTAATCATAGCCTCACCTCAGGCTTTGTGCCCACTGAGTGGCGCACAGCTACAGTTATCCCACTCCACAAGAGGGGATCCGCCTTGGATCCCAGGAACTACTGTCCCATCAGTCTGACAAGCCTGACCTGCAAGGGCATGGAACACCTTATCATGGAACTTATAAACAAAGACATTGGCAACCTTCAAACACTGGACCCCACCAAGTTTGGGTTTGTGAAGGGCCGATCTTGTCTCCTGAATCTGATTGACTTCTTCGAGTCAGTCTCCAGAGGTGTGGACGAGGGTAAGGTGGTCCACACAGCCTATCTGGACCTCGCCAAGGCCTTTGACACCATCCCCCACTCTGGAATCATAGATAAACTTACTAAGCTGTGCATAAATCCCTATGTCACTCGATGGGTTGCCAACTGGCTTACTGACAGAACCCAGACTGTAAAAATAGCAGACTCCAAATGCAGCTCCAGACAAGTGACAAGTGGAGTACCTCAGGGTTCAGTTCTGGGACCACTCTTGTTTGGCACTACTTCTCTGAAGTACAGGCCAACACTAAGGGACTCTGGCTAACAAAGTTCGCAGATGACTGCAAACTGGGAGTCATTATTGAATCCCCAAATTATGTGGATATTCTACAAAAGGGCCTTACAGAAATAGATGTCTGGTGCCAGAGCCATGGGCTCAAGTTTAACACCAAGAATTGTATAGTTATCCCCTTTGGAAAAAAAACATGTACTCATGAATTACCACATAGGTGGCAGTACACTAAACATCGAAAGTGTGATAAGAGACTTAGGGACACAGGTGGACAGTGGTCTCACTTTCGATAACCACATTGCCACAACAGTCAGGAAATCCTTCTAGGTGGCACACCTCATCACTAAGGGATTTTCATCCAGAAAAAAGGTCATTGTCCCACTGTACTCATCCCTCATTAGACCCATTATAGAGTATAATGCCCTGTTTGGTATGTACCTCACAAGACATCAGCAACAGCTGGAAGGCCACAGAACTACCTCACTAAAAGAATCACAGGCCTAAAGCAGATGCCATATGCTGACCGTCTAAAAAACCCTCCAGCTAAAATCTGTGGCATATCGTCTACTCAGAGGCGATCTCTGCTTAACATACAAGGCCATGTCAAACCCTGAGCTGTTGGACATGCTCCACTTAAAGAAATCCCAATCCCTCAGAGCCACACGCTCCAGGGATCTAAACCTTGTCATCACAATGAACAAAACATGCTGGAGGGATAGGTTCCTAACCCAGAGGCTCCCCATACTCTGGAATAGACTGCCCATACATGTCAAGCAGAGCGCCTCATTGGCTCACTTCAAAAGGAACCTTGATGATTGGATGGGAGACAGGAAATTCGCCCCAGGGATCATGTCAGTTACCCTGCTAGACAGGGGTCCACAGAAGTAAATATTGTGGGAAGAAATATCTAGGGAATTGTTATGGCTAAGCTTGTATAGGCCCTAGGGCCGATAGCCTAGTACCAACCTATGAACCTATAAGACTCCAAGGTATTTGTAGCAAATAACTAGAGAGGGAAAGGTAACAGAATGGGAAGATGCCAGGAAATTATTTGGACTGCAGGTTAGAGACTGCTTTCCCTATCAAGGATCGATATCAGATTATAGGCAGAGAGAAAGAAATATGGGGTCTTAAATGAAAGACCAGCACTGGTACAGTTTTTAGAAGAATCTAGAACAGAGGCTGCTTTTAAAAAAGGAATAATTAGTACAGCATACAAAATATTGCATGATAACTATAAGAATTTGTCAGAAGAGGTTAGAAACATTTGGTAAAAAAGACTGGATAGGCAATTCACAAAGAAACAATTGGGGGAATGTATGTTTGTCTCCCAAATATGCAACAAAATCTAGAAGATTTAAGATTTTTTCTTGGAAATGTTTACATAGATATTTTTATACCCAAAGCAGACTCCAGAGAATTTTTCCTCAGGTAAACAGCAAATGTTGGAAGTGTGATGGGGAAAAAAGGTAATTGGAACATATTTTCTGGGAGTGTAACGAGTTGGCAGATTTTAAAGATTCCCTGCAGAGTACTCTGTCAGTGATACTGGATGAGCAGATTGGTGTAACTAGGGAAATTATTTTTCTGAGCTATGATACAGAATCAGAATTATCTAGACACAGTAAGGCCTTGCCGAGTCTAATTATGGTGGCTGACAAAAAAGCAGCTACTAGAAAATGGAAATCAAAGTCTAAACCAGCTGTACTAGAAGTAGCGGATATAGTAACAGAGATAAAACAACTTGAACTGGGATCTTTAGAAAAGGAAAGGAGCAAATTACAAAAGAAAAATAGGAACTGTGGAAACAATACATACAGGGGAGGAAAGAGGGTTAAAAGAAGGTAAGATTTGAATGAGCTATGCAATGTTTGACAATGACTGGGTAGATTATAAGTGATGTATAATGTTTGCAACTAAAATTATGTCAATACTGTCTATGATGTAAAATACCTGAAGCGAAGACTATGTCAGTATGGTTTGTTTTCATTTATATAAATATATGATTGTCTGTGTCATAAGTGATAATTTAATAAAAATGTTTCTTGTTCAAAATGAAAAAAAAAAGGAAGGAAGAGAGCGGATGTGTATACTGCAACAGTGATCTGTTTGGACATTTACTGCTATGGCAAGTTCTTAAAGAACTGTACTGTGTCTTTCATTTGATCACTGATACAGTATTGCTCATTGTTTTGGCACTAAGTAAGAAGAGGGCTGAAGCACAGAACTGGAGTCCAGAATACCTTGACGTATTGACCTGGCAAAACCAGTTATGGCTTTAGAAAAAACATTAATGTTATACTGCTTACAAAAGTGAATACAGAAGTAAAGTCCAAACCCTTTAAAAAAGGCACAAAAAGATACAAAAGCCCTAGTAGAACGAGCTATGATCTGGCCTTGAAGGAATACCCATGAAAGGTTAAACTGAGAGACAGAAAGCAAGAGAAACCCACCTAGAAATGGCCTGTTGCCTCTGATAAGAAAACACTGATCTGATTTTCTGAAAATCTTAGTCTGGTCCCAAAAGAATCTAAACTGTCTGTGCACATCTGGCAAATGTAGAATTCTTTCCCCCTTATTATTTTTTTAACACCTATATGGAATTATCAGTTAAGCATAGACAAACATACGTTTATATAATAGAAAACAAACCATAGTAGCATGTTCCCAGTTACAGACGTTATATAGGTTCATAGGTTGGTACTAGGCTATCAGCCCTAGGGCCTATACAAGCCTAGCCATAACAATTCCCTGGCTATTTCTTCCCACACTATTTACTTCCCTGGACCCCTGTCTAGCAGGGTGACTGACGTGATCCCCGGGGTGAATTTCTTTTCTCCCATCCAATCATCAAGGTTCCTTTTGAAGAGGACCAAAGAGGCACTCTGCTTGATATGTATGGACAATCTATTCCAGAGCCTGGGGAGTCTCTGGGTCAGGAACCCATCCCTTCAGCATGTTTTGTTTATTGGGATGACAAGGTTTAGATCCCTAGAGCGTGTGGCTCTGAGGGATTGGGATTTCTTTAAGTGTAGCATGTCCAACAGCTCTGGGTTTGACATGGCCTTGTATGTTAAGCAGAGATCGCCTCTGAGTAGACGATATGCGAAAGAGTATAGCTGGAGTTTTTTAAGGCAGTCAGCGTAGAGCATCTGCTTTAGGCCTGTGATTCTTTTAGTGAGGTATTTCTGCAGCCTTTCCAGTTGTTGCAGATGTCTTGAGAGGTACGTACCAAACGGGGTGTTGTATTCTATAATGGGTCTAATGAGGGATGAGTACAGTGGGACAATAACCTCCTTTTTTCTGGATGAAAAGCCCTTAGTGATGAGGTGTGCCACACAGAAGGATTTCCTGACTGTTCTGGCGATGTGGTTATCGAAGGTGAGACCACTGTCCACCTGTGTCCCTAAGTCTCTTATCACACTTTCAGTGTTTAGTGTACTGCCACCTATATGGTATTTCTTTTGTATAATCATCATCAATCCAACATTACATAAAATGTTCAATTCCTGCCTTCCCTTAAACCTCCCTTTACTTCCACAATATTATTCTGCATGTAGTATTCCCACAGTTCCATTATTTTGCAAAATTTGCTCCTTCCCTATTCTAAAGATCCTACTTCCAGTTCTTATATCTCTGTTACAATATTCAATACTTCAAATACAGTTGGTTTAGACTCTGATTACCTGTTTTTTAGTACTTGCCTTTTTTGACAGCCACCACAATTAAACTTAAGGCTTTACTCTGTCTAGGCAATTGATATCCTGTGTCCCAGTTCAAAAAAATAACTTCCTTTGATACATCCATTTGCTCACCCAATACTTTTGATAGAGTACTCTATAGGGAATTTTTAAAGTCTTCCAGCTCATTACACTTCCAAAAAAAGAAGTTATGTACTCACCATAATGTTCCATGTTTGTAGTCCATCTCGCCCTTCATTCTTATACATGGGTTTGGAGCCAATCCTTGGCTTTGGCTCTGACTCCGCATTTTTACAAGCTCAAAGTCTTCTATTTGGCTCGTGGCTAGGTAGGTATCCCATGGTGCACCAGTACAATCCCCAGATCTTGTTTGCTGCTAACTAAAGAGAAATAATAAAAGACCATGCAGAGAGAACCCAATAATGAAAAGGTCTCCAGTTAATAACAACAATTTTTCTGTCTCCAGATCATTCCACGATGGGGCTAAGAGGGTGGGTTCGTAAGAATGACGGGCGAGATGGCCTACAAACATGGAACGTTATAGCGAGTACATAACTTCTTTATGTTCTGTAGTCCTATCTCGCCTTCATTCTTACATATGGGACAGCGTCCCTAGCACCTTATTCTTGAGTGGCTCAAGGAAAAATACTCCTGAGTACCATGGAACCAAAGGATGCTCTACCCCTGGAGGTCAAATCCAATTTGTAATGAGTAATAAATGTGTGAGGGGTAGCCCAAGTTGCTGCTTCACAGATATTACCAAGTGGGACCCTGGCTTGAAAGGCTGCAGAAGTAGACTGAAATCTTGTAGAATGAGCCTTAATTCTGAAAGGTAAAGGCTTACCACCAGAAGAGTAAATGTAAGCTATACAGCTAGAGATCCAATTATAGAGGGTCACTTTGGAAACTGGGAGACCTAATCTGGAGTCGGACAAAGAAATAAATAATTGGCCTGACTTCCTGAATTCCTTGGTCTAGTGCAAATAAAAACGTGATCGTCTATGAACATCCAACTGATGAAACCTGTATTCTGCTGCATTGGAATGATTAGGGAAGAACAACGGAAGCTGTATGTATTGGTTCAAAGTATTATGGGAACAGACCTTGGGGACAAAGGATGGTTCAGTACGAAGAGATACTCTGTCTTTGTGAAATATCAAATAAGGGGGTTTGACAGATAGTGCTTGTAACTCTGACACATCTAGCAGATGTGATTGCCACCAGAAACAAAGTTTTCCAAGACAGAAATTTCAAAGGAGACAAATGAGATGGCTCAACGGGTAGAGACGTTAATTTGGACAGGACAAAATTCAAGTCCCATGAAGCAACCGGTTCCTGAAGGGGAGGTCTTAACAAAGGGGCACCTTTAAGGAAGGTCTTGCACAACCTATGTGACATCAGATTAGAATCTTGTAAACTTAGATGAAAATTAGAAATCGCTGCCAACTGAACCCTGATTGTGGCAGCCGCAGATCCCTGGTGGAAAAGTTCAGACAAGAATTCCAAAACCACCAGAATAGAAGCAGTATAAGGGTCAACATTCCTTTCCTCAGCCCAGATAGAGAACTTCCTCCATTTACTGGAATATAATTTCCTAGTGGAGGGTTTATGAGAAGATGTAAGGATATTAGTCATGGAGGGTGAGAAATTGTGAAGCCTGACTAAGAATGGAACTGGAGCAGCCAAGCTGTCAAATTGAGGGTGTGTAGGCTGGGGTGAAGTGAGCCTGACATGTGTGTCAAGAGATCTAGTACTGGGTCCAGAGTCCATGGACCATCTAATAGGTGAGGCCCGAGAAAGGGGAACAAAACTTGTCGAGGCCAGTAAGGAGTAATGAGGATCAGTTTGCTTCCCAGCTGTTTCGCTTTCTGAATCACCTTGGATATGAGAGGAAAGGGAGGGAAAGCATAAAGGAGTCCCAGAGGCCAATCGTGAACAAGTACGTCTCTCGGTGACTCCCTCTGAGGGGGGATGAATGAGAAATAGCTGCTGCATTTGGCATTGACTGGGCTTGCAAAGAGATCACAGCAAGGCTGTCCCCATCTGCGGAAAATCTGCTCCACTATTTCCTGCTTCAGAGACCACTCGTGAGGCATCAAAATTGCTGGGCTGAGTTTGTTGGCTATCACATTGGTTGTCCCCGGGATGTGCATCGCAACCAGAAAGCGCTGGGAAGATATCGCCCATTTCCAAACCCGAATGGTCTCTCGACAGAGTGAGTATGATCTGGTTCTGCCTTATTTGTTGACATACCATACTACCGACATGTTGTCTGACTGTATTGCAATCGTCCCAAGAGGAAGGTCATGAAGTGCTTGCAACGCCAGGAGCACTGCCCTCATCTCTAGAACACTGATATGCAGGTGAGCCTCGTGATCTTGCCAAGTGCCTTGCACAGTCCTGCCTAGATAATGCCCCCCACCCTATCTGTGTGGCATCCGTGGTTACAGTGGCAACGGGCTGGCAAGGGACAAATGAAGTGCCTGTGGTTAATTGATTGGGTTGAATCCACAAACTGAGGTCCTTCTTGCAAGAGTCTGTTAACAAAATGTGGTGAGTTAAGGGCAGTTGTTGGAAGGACCACTGGGATGACAGGAGCCACTGAAGAATCCGCATGTGTAGTCTGGCTAGCGGCACTAGTAGTATGGTAGAAGCCATGGTCCCCAGAAACTTCAGAACAGTCTTGGCCTTGACTTTTTGGACAGGGAGAATATGGAGAATTTGAAGTACAAGATTCTGTGCCCGTTCTATTGGAAGGCGAGCCAACATGGCTACTGTGTCTATTTCTGCACCTATAAAAGTCACAAATTGAGAGGGCAATAAGGCAGATTTTTCCCAGTTTACAGTAATCCCCAATTGGGCACAAAGTTGAATAGTAGCATCCCTGGTCTGAAGTAGTAGATGCCTGGTGGGAGTGATCAGGAGCCAGTCATCCAAGTATGGAAATGCCTGGAATCTTCGTCGTCTCAGGTGAGCTGTCACTACTGCCATACACTTGGTGAACACCCTGAGGGCTGTGGTGAGACCAAAGAGCAAAGCACGAAACTGGTAGTGACTGGCTCCCAGACAGAAGCGTAGAGGACTCCTCAATGCCCTGCCCATTTTTATGTGGTAATAAGTGTCTTGGCGGTCTATTGAGCACATCCAAGTGTCTTTCCCTTGTAATGGGACTATAGACTGCAGTGTCACCATCCGGAACTTGTCCATCTTTACAGATTTGTTTAATTTGCTGAGGTCCAAGATGGGCCTCCAGTCCCCTGTAAGTTTTGGTAGTAAAAAGAATCTGGAGTAAGTTCCAAATCCTATTTGGTCTGTGGAGACGGTTTGGATGACTCTTTTTGCCAGCAACTTGTTGACCTCCACAGTTGCTTGATCCCTGTGATTGGGTGGAACATCCAGGATCCTCTTGGGGACATGAGGTGGCAGAGAAAAGGGTATGGAATAAACTCTGGTGATAATTCTTTATACCCATCTGTCTCGAGTGATACTTAGCCAGGCTTCTGGATACAAAGAAATGCGACCCCCGACCGGCTCCAGAGAAGCACAGTCAGGCCCCACATCAAGGGCACTGGTAGGGCCGGCCCTGAAATGAATCACGGCCTTCCTGGTTTTGCGGTCCGCCCCTGCCTCTAGGGTGACATCTATCATTTTCTCCTCCTCCTCTGAAGGAGAAGTCACCCTGTTACATCCTGGAAAAACCTCTGGGACTTCTTGATCCACATTTTACCACCTCTCTGACCCTTGGGATATGGTCTACAGCGGACGGTAAAACATACTCCCATGGCAGAGTGCGTTTTCCCTTCTTGCTCACACCAGGTGTGTGTGTCCTTTACCTTAGGTCAAAACAATGAAGAACCATCAAAGGGGGCATTGGTAAAGGTAGACTTGAACAGTTCCGCAAAATTACACAAGCGCATCCAGGAATGCCTCCTTAGGGAAATTCCTGAACCCGCTGCTCTGCTCGCTCCATTGGCTGCATAAGAGATGAGCCTCATGGACGAGTTGACAATAGAATTCAAGGTGGACAAAGTACAGTTGTGTACCTGCCATAAATGTAGATGTTCAAGTGTATTCACTGTTGCAGTCATTACAGTTGGGTTATCCTGCTGGCAGGCTACCCGCAGTTGGCCTGAATTCCAAAGTCCTGGTCCAGCGTCAGTTGCTGTCACCTCTTCCCTGACGTCAGTGCACCAGGGGTATATAAGATGCAGCCAATGCCATTTTATTCAGTTTTTCTTGCCCCAGATGTCAGGTGCCCCCAAAAGGGTAGGCTAAAAATATTGCTTATAGAAAAACATGCACCAACATAAAAATTACCTTCATCTACAAGCAAATACACCACATAGGTTGTATAGAATAGAGAAGTACAGATAAGTCCCAGCAAAGAAAGGGGGATGGTGGGTGGGTAACCTGGACTGCAACAGTGAATACACTCGAACATCTACATTTATGGTAGATACACAACTGCACTATGTTCATCGTGTTTCACTGTTGCAGTCATTACAGTTGGGTTGAATCCCAAAGCTGAGGTTAGGTGGCTGGGCCTAAATAGAATTAGGAGTGGCTATAAGGCCCTGCAGAACTGCAGTGGCAAAGCCTGCTCTGGATTTAGAGTAAAGAGGTAAGTGGTAGTGCTTTGTAAACTTGTGCACTGAAGTCCAAGTTGCAGCCTCCAAAATATCCTTGGTTGGTACTCCTCAGAGGAAGGCTGCTGAAGTGGCTGCTGCTCTGGTAGAGTGTGGCCTAATGCCCTTAGGCACTGATTTGCCATGTTGTGAATAGCATAAACAAATGCAGTGGCCCATCCATTTTGAAATAGTCTGCTTTGAGATAGCCTTTCCTTGTGATCCTGCAGCATATGCCACTAGAAGTTGCTCAGTCTTTCTGAAAGCTTTAGTTTTGTCCAAGTAGAAGCGTAGCTGTCTGTGTATGTCCAAATAATGTCTCTCCCCTTTATTCTGTGGGTTTGGATAAAAAGTGGGCAAATGAATGGTTTGATTAAGAGCCACACTGGACACTATCTCAGGCATAAATGTTGGGTTTGTCCTTACGGAAACCCTGTCCGGATGGAAAATAATAAAAGGTTCCACGGCCATTAATGCCTGTAACTCTGAGACTCTTCTTGCTGAAGTAATTGCTAGGAGCAGAGCTGTTTTCCATGATAAGAATTTTATCTTGGCTGTGTTGGCTGGCTCAAAAGGAGGCAGTGAGAGTTTTTCCAAAACAAAATTGAGGTCTCATGTAGGTATCGGTGCTCTCCTTGGAGGTCTTATGTTTTTGGCCCCTCTGAGGTACTGCCTTAGCAGTGGATGTGAAAAAATAGGCGGTTCCGTATTGTAATGAGCTGAAATGGCAGAGGCATGGATCTTAATTGATGAGAAGGATAGGCCTTTGTCCAGCATCTCAGTTAGGTATTGTAAAATCTGAGGAATATTTGGAACAAGTATGTCAATTCCTTGTGCCTGTTTCCAAGCACAGAATCTTTTCCATTTTTCTGCATAAGATTTTCTGGTGCTGGGCCTCCTGGCCTCCAAAATAACATCCATAACTGCTTTAAAGAGGGGTATGTTCTGAGACTTTATATTATCCGCCATGCAGCCAGATTTAAGGTTCTGAGTTGGCTGTGCAGGATCTGATTGTTTTGTTGGGTCACTAGATGAGGAATTTGAGGTAAAGTCCAGGCTGGGCCTTGAGGCAAGCTCTTTAGGATTGGATACCAGTGCTAGCGTGGCCAGTCTGGAGCAATCAGTATCATTTTTGGCTTCTCTTGTCTGACCTTTAGGAGTACCTTGGGGAGAGGACAGGCAGTGGAGGAAAGGCATATACTGTAAGGGTTTTCTAGATGAATGACAGAGCATCCACCTTCCATGCTTGTTTGTGATAAGTCCTTGTGCAGAATCTCTGTAGTTGGCAGTTGAGTGGGGAAGCAAAAAGATCCATGTCTGGGCATCCCCATTTCCTTGTTATCATGGTGAAGACTTGTGGATCTAGTTTTGTGAGGGTCCATGAGGTTTCTGCCTAGTTCGTCTGCCAGAGTATTTGTCTTTCCTGGCAGGAATTGTGCTTGCAGGTGTACTTGATAAGTCAATGCTGTGTTCCACAAAGTCCTGGCTTGTATGCAGAGGGGGTAGGAATGTGTGCCCCCTTGCTTCTTTATGTACCACATGACTGTAGTATTGTCTGTCTTCATCAACAGTTGTCCTGGATGGCGTAGGTCCTTGAAGGCTGTCAGGGCATTCTGTACGGCTAGCATCTCTTTTTGATTGATATGAAGATGCATTTGGCTTGCGGGCCATGTACCCTGAATACATTTTCCTGTCATGTGGGCCCTCCAGGCATAATCCAATGCATCTGTTGTTAGTGCCTGCTTGGCTGTGGGAAAAGTGAATGGCTGTCCCTTGTTGTGGTGATAGGCCAGTGCCCACCATCGAAACTCCTGTTGCAGGCAGGGAATGAGGGTAATTAATATTTCCAGGCTGTGGCAATGTTGAGTCCAAACACTTTTTAGGTACCACTGTAGCTTCCTCATATGCAGTCTTGCATATGGAATTAGCAGAATGCAGGATGCCATGAAGCCCATAGCCTGCAGAATTTTCCTTGCAGGTAACTGGATCTTTGTTGCCATCTTTTAGAAGTAAGAAGTCAGTTGCATTTGTTTGTCTGGAGTGAGATAAGCCATCTGGGCAGTTGTATTTAAGCTTGCACCCAGGAATATTATCTCTTGAGAGGGTACTAGTTTTGATTGCTTTTTGTTTACTGTGTACCCTAGGGAAATTAGTAATCTTTTTACAAACGCCAGATGCTTCACTAGAATGTCTTTGCTCTCTGCTTGAATAAGGCAGTCGTCCAAGTAGGGCTATATTTGAATTCCTCTTTGTCTGCAAAATGCAATTACTGGTGCCAGGCATTTTGTGAAGACCCTGGGTGCAATAGATAAGCCAAAGGGCAGTGCAGAAAATTGGTAGTGCATTGAGCCAGCTATGAATCTGAGGTATCTTTTGCACGTTTGTCTGACTGGGACATGCAGGTATGCCTCTTTGAGGTCTAAAGTTACTAGCCAAGCCTTCTTGCCCAGCATGGGCATAAGCTGCTGTAGTGTCAACATTATGAATTTTGGAACGTCCAGAAAAGTGTTTAGAGTAGACAGGTCCAGTATTGGTCTCCAAGCTTTGTCCTTTCTGGATACCAAGAAAAGTCTTGAGTAAAATCCTTGTCTCTTCTCTTGCTGTGATACTGGCTGAATAACCCTCATGTCCAAGAGAGATGATATTTGCTTTTGTGCCTCTGCCCATTGATTGTGTGGCAGGTCTGGCATAACTTTTGTCTTTGGAAGAGTGTGAAAGTGGAACCTGTAGCCCTGAGAAACTATATTCAAGACCCATTTGTCCTGGGTGATTATGTGCCAATTTTGTGCAAAAAGTTCTAGCTTTCCCCCTAAGGGTGCTGCCAAAAAGATAAGTGCTCGGCATTGGCAGTGGAAAGTCATTGGGACCATTTCCTATATGGATGTGACTTGTCTTCTCCACTTTTGGAGGTAGGAGCACCCCATTGTTTAGGCCTGTATGAGCCCTGGGGTTGAGATCTGCCTCTAGGATGTCTGCATCTGCCTCTTTGTGGCCTGTCTGACACAGGAAAGGACCAATTCTTAGAAGGCCAGTTCCTCCTAAATCTAGGTGGCTGAACCTGTAAGAAATCCTTTACTGTCTGCATAGATTTCGCTTTATCCTCCATTTTCTTTAACACCTCTTCTGCCTTAACACCAAACAAAGTATCATGCTGTAATGGAGCATCCAATAATTCTGCTTTAACATGATCAGGCAGATTCTGTTCCTTTGACCAAGCATGCCTTCGAATGACAGAGCCTGTAACAGCGGCCCTGCAAGAGGCCTCCAGTGAATCAAAACCACATTGCAAAGTATGTTTTCCCACTTGTTCAGCTGCATGCAATAAATCCTGCATTTCCTTGTTTTCAGCACATTCAGAATTTGACAACATTTTCTGATTTAACAGTGACATTAAGTATTGCTGATATTTAAGCATATGAAACTGACAATTTAAAGCCCTTACAGCCAAGGCAGTAGAAGTGTAAACTTTTTCCCCCATCTGTCCAGTGCTCTAGAATCCCTATCAGAGGGAACAGGGTTTTTTGCAGTGGAAGCCTTGACCTCTTTGGGACCCTGAGAGATAGTTTCTGGGTCAGCAGCAGGGTTTTTATATAGAAATTTATGTGAATCTAGAACCCTGTCTGGCTTAACGGATGCAGAGGGTAAAGAGTCAGGAGACAGGCTGGACTCTGAAAATACATCATCTACAATGTCTAGTACAGGTGGAATAGCAAGAGGTCTGTGCTGTGGAAGTAAAAGAAAATCTGTGAGCCTTTTCTTAGATTCTGAGTAATCTTGGCTCCCCCAGTGAAAATGCTCCCACATGGTATGCAGGGTTTCCCCAAAGAAATAGTCCTCAGGAGGAGAGGCTGAAGGGATAGATTCTTCAGCATCAGAATCCTCATAGGGAGGAAGACAGTATCCCTGTTCTCAAGAGGAATCAGAAGAAATAGAAATCTGATCAGAAGAATCATATTCAGTGTCTTGCCTAGACCTCTTATCAGGAGGGGGATGGGAACCCCTGATCAAAGTAATTAGGTCTTCGGCCACTTTGAGCATCTGTTTCTTAGGCATGGAAGTCTGTCCAGGAGAATGCTGTACTTGTTTCTTTGTCTTTAAAGCTGTTTTGGTCTTTGCCTTGGAAGCTGAAGTTGGCTTGATGTATAACTGTGTTGGTCTGAAAACACCCTCAGAAGCCGATGCCTGCTCAGCGGCTCCGGACCCATCTGAGGGAATAGTTTTCGAAGGTCCAATACCTTGAGTATCCAGAGGCCTAGTTGTCTCCACATGGGAGTCGGAAGTGGCCTGTGGCTCTGAGGTAGCGGGTGTCAGGGGCTGCGAAAGCACCTCACTGATAACAGGCGAACCGACGACTGGCCTAGCGGAGGCTTCGACGTTGGTTTTGGACTTCGGATGCCTGTCCTTTTCTTTTTCCTTGTGCTTTTTATGAACTCCAGTCGTCGGCTGTTCGACGGCATTATATAATTAAACCTTCGGCCAAAGTAATGAAATGCAAAATTGTACCGACGCTTAATATTGCGTTGGTTAAATCTAGCACAAGGAATACAGTAAGAATGAAAATCCTTATGAGGTATTTGCTTCCCACAAGAAATACAATTGTTAACTTTTCCTGACATCGGTCTGGAGCAAGAAAAAAGTTTCCCCAACGGGGTACTTAGCTTTATTGAAGACTTCGGATCTGAAATTCGATTTCGAAAATCTCAGGAGTCGGCCGACAGGCACTTGTGAACTGCTTTTGCCTCGGGACCCCACGGCAAGAAAGACTGAAGAAAACGGCGTCAGCTGCATCTTATATACCCCTGGCGCACTGACGTCAGGGAAGAGGCGACAGCAAACGAAGCTGGACCAGGACTTTGGAATTCAGGCCGACTGCGGGTAGCCTGCCAGCAGGATAACCCAACTGTAATGACTGCAACAGTGAAACACGATGAACATCTGGGCAGACACCTTCTCAGGGACTCCCTCAGTGGATGTACCTTGTACAGTCTCTCCTAACTCCTTAAGGAGATCTCTCTGAAGCCTCATAAAGTGTGTTAGGTAGTTCAGCGATCTAAGAGTAAATGCCGCTGATGAAAAGATACGCTTCCCATATCTGTCCATCATTCAAGATTCTTTATTTGGCGGATGGACAGAAGAAGAAGTCTCCACTAGCTCCTTCTTAGTGGCTGCCGCCACCACCATGGCATCTACGGGAACACCCTTTGACAAAAATTCCTTCTCCTTGGGAGCTGACAGAAATTTATTTGGTTTCCTGGGGACTGGCTCCACAGCATCAGGAGTATCCCACACCTTCCAACTAATGAGCTCTAAGAGTTCGTTGAAGGGTGGAGACACCCAAGAGGCTGAAGGTTGAGACCCGAAAGCCTTCAGGTACACCGACTCTTCATCAAAAGGAGTGACAGTGGGCCAGCATCATCTCTGCTTAAGGAATTCCAAGATGTCTACAAAGGAGACATCATCAGAGGACAACTTGGGGGACCCTTCTGACTTCTCGAGGTCGGTGTCAGAGGTAAGAGACTCATCCTGGGAGTCTACATGCTTCCTCTTGCATGTCTTCTTCCATGTGGGGCTCCTTGGAAGGATATTCCAGGGAGGTCTCGGAAGAATGGGGGCCATCAACCAGGGTCTCCTGAGGCTGCGAGTCTCTGCTGTCCAGAGAGGGAGTAGGTGCTGAGACAGAAGTAGGTGCCCAAGAGGGAAAAGTGCTGGTAACCCTGGTAGGGCTGATGATCAAGACAGCACACTCCTCATCATCTCGAATGCCGACCTCCCTGGCTTCGAGGAGACTGAGGATGCCATCAGCTCCAGAGTCATCGGCCTCAAGATAGATGTAGGGTCCAAGCTCAACCTAGCCGACGTACCTAGAGGAAGGCTTGGAACCAAAGAGGTTCAGTTCCAGGCGTCCCTGTTGGGGCCAACCGGAGAGCTTCGGCTCCTAGACACCACGGACGGCACCTTAGGTGTCAGAGTGGAACCAAACACTCTGGCTCTGAAAGTCCAGCATGGCTCGGAGGAGGAATCACAGAAGGGGTAACGGACTCAAGTGGCCCTGGAACTGACTGGGTCGGAGCCAACAACATTTTAGGCAAGGCAGATGACTTCAGGAGTCTCAGCACAACTCTCTCCACATCTTCTTCCGATAAGCTTCTGGAAGACAGTGTGGGAGATGGGATCTCTGTAGTATGGGTGACCTTAATGTAAGGGAGACCGGTAAGGGATGTGTAGACCAGCTCCAATATCTGCTATCAGTGGTCAGCTCTGAACTACCTGGTGCCGACACTGTACCCATAGTAGTGGTAGTACCCTCGATTGGCTCTGAACTCAGTGGAGCTGAGGATGCAGCAGATACATCAGTTTTTGAAATTTTGAGAGGTGGCTCCGATGCACTAGCCGGCTCTGGGGAATGCCTCTTAGAAGATATAGAGTTTTCCTCTTTAGATCCAGAGGAGGAAGAGCTAGCCAGATCTTCCTCAAAGGAGGGCTTAAGGAGACCTTTTAATATGTTTATTCTTTCTCTCCTGCAATACCCTGACACTAAAAGAGTGACAAAATAGGCATGTTTCCTGTAACTGGATGGCCCCAAGACAGTATACACAGTTACTGTGGCCATCCATTATAGAAATCTTCTGTGAACATTTCAAACACTTTTAAAGCCAGAGGGCTTATGATCCTTGACCTCCCTTAGACATCTCACAGAAGATTGCCAATCAGACACATAGAGAAAAGAAAGGGGGGGGGGGGAGAGCGAGGACTAGGTCCTCTAACTTAAATGGGCCTAGCCCTTAAAGAATTAGCAGATACACAACACGAGAACTAGGTCCTCTAACTTAAATGGGCCTAGCCTTGGTTAGAGAAAGAAGGGAGAAAACCTAGGTCCTCTAACTAAAACAGACCTAGAAGAGGAAAAGGTTTAGAAAGACAATTTTAAACAGTCTCGCACACACACCAGAGAAAAAAGACAATCTCTAATAAGTCAGAGAAAGAGAACGAAGGTCAGAAACCATGTTCTAACTGCAAATACAACTATGTGGAGAGCTGCGCAAGCAAAAGCCATTTATTTTAAGCTAAGAACACAGCCCACATAGAAATCGTATCTAAATTTTACAAAATACCGCACACACAGTCTAAACTACATGCAAAAAAGCGCCTATAGCCACCAATATCAACAATATCTAAACTATTAGAAATATATATATAGCAAAGCCCAGTTATCTAAATTTTACAAAATACTGCACACTGATAAACTAACTGGCACGCAGGATACCAATGAGAACGATAAGGCCAATGGCCAACTGTTCTCAGAAAACTTAAAGGGAGAAACCCAGGAAATGCTAAACTATCTAAGTACAAAAACGACACTAGTAAAAGCCATATTAAGCTATCTAAATATGAAAAACAGTAGAATTTAGCCAAAAAATCAGCAAAATGTGTTAGACTTAGCCAAGGCCAAGAAGAAGCACATCCAAACTAGTTGACGCAGCAAACGCGATCCGGGAATTGTACTGGTGCACCATGGGATACCTACCTAGCCACAAGCCAACTAGAAGACTTGAGCTTATAAAAAGGCCAATTCGGATCTGAGGATCAGCTCTGAACCCATGTGTAAGAATGAAGGCGAGATAGGACTATAGAACATCATATGTTCCCAGGGTTTCCATTGGTTTGGTCAACATCTATTGAATTGACTGCATTTGGTCGATTATACAGAAAGTTTGTAAGTATGCAAGATTGGCAATCCCTGGGTAGGGGATCTCAGAGTTAGTATGTATGTGTGTGTATATATTACATATTCCTCCAGCATGTTTTGTTCATTGTGATGACAAGGTTTAGATCCCTGGAGTGTGTGGTTCTGAGGGATTGTGATTTCTTTAAGTGGAGCATGTCCAACAGCTCAGGGTTAGACATGGCCTTGTATGCTAAGCAGAGATAGCCTCCGAGTAGACTATATGCCACAGAGTACAGCTGCAGTTTTTTTTTTAGACTGTCAGCATAGGGCATCTTCTTTAGGTCTGTGATTCTTTTAGTGAGGCATTTCTGTGGCTTTTCCAGCTGTTGCAGATGTCTTGTGAGGTACATACCAAACAGAGCGTTGTACTCTACAATGGGTCTAATGAGGGATGAGTACAGTGGGACAATAACCTCCTTTTTTCTGGATGAAAAGCCTTAGTGATGAGGTGTGCCACATAGAAGGATTTCCTGATTGTTGTGGAGATGTGGTTATTGAAGGTGAGACCACTGTCGTCCCCAAGTCTCTCATCACACTTTCGGTGTTTAGTGTACTGCCACATATGTGGTAACTCATGGGTACATGTTTTTTCCCAAAGGGGATAACTATACATTTCTTGGCATTAAGCTTGAGCCCATGGCTCTAGCACCAAACATCTGTTTCTGTAAGGCCCTTTTGTAGAATATCCACATCATTTGGGGATTCAATAATGGCTCCCAGTTTGCAGTCATTTGCGAACTTTGTTAGCCAGAGTCCCTTAGTGTTGGCCTGTACTTCAGAGAAGTAGATGCCAAACAAGAGCAGTCCCAGGACTGAACCCTGAGGTACTCCACTTGTCAGTTGTCTGGAGATGGATCAGCCCTTCACGAACCCAAACTTGGTGGGGTCCAATGTTTGAAGGCTGCCAATGTCTTTGTTTATAAGTTCCATGCCCTTGCAGATCAGACTGATGGGACGGTAGTTCCCGGGATCCAAAAAGCCTGAGGTGAGGCTATGATTAAACATGACACTTTGGTGAGGTGCCAGTTCATTTTGTAGTTCATGTAGTACACAGTCTGGGATGTCATCTGATCCCACGGATGCTGTATTCATAGCTTTGGAGAGTGCAGTTTCTACCTGTGTGGCCATGATTACTGGAATTTAGCAATCTTTTGGTATTGAGATGGGCCTTTTAGGGGGTGATAGGGGGTGAAGTTGGCACTAAATCGATTCCCCCTTCTGGATCAGAATGAATACTGCAGTTCTCCATTCTTCTGGTACAAATCCAGTGGAGAAGCTTAGGTTGAAGAGGCTTAGTAAAGAGTCTACCAGACAGTATCAAGTGCAGACAAGAAGGCAATCTAGCATATTATCAGTTACTGAACAGTGGTCAGATAAGTACAGGGTGGCAATACTGGTGAACCAGGTCCAATGTTTTTCAACCCCTACCTGGGGCTTGAACCAGTTGATCTAGGGAGTTAGTATTAAAGTAGTCCAGGAATAGTACAAGTGTAAAAATAAAACTTACCATAATAGCAGATGTTTGAATGATCTCTGACGCCATAGCCTTAGCTATATGGGTTATATCTGGGCCAAGAACATAACAGCCAGCCAGCTTCTAAAGCTTCCGTGCACCCTCCACATGACCAAAATATTAGGCAGCTTGAACTGAGCTGACTGAAAGACATGTTTGGGCATGAAGCCCTTTAGAGCTTCCCTGCCAGCAGTGAGATGGAGGCAGGGACCTGAAAGGACAATGCAAAGAACAACAAAAATATAAATCTTCACACCCTGGCATAAAAAACACACCAAAAAAACAAGAGGAATGGAGGAAGAGAGTGGCTATTGCAGCAGTGATCACCTGAACACATACTGTTCCAATAAGGTTTACTTATATAACTGTACTATGTTCATCATATTGATCACTGCTGCAGTAGCCTTAGTTATATGTGCAGATTACCTTAGCCAACTACATTTAGGAAGTGGAGGAAGAGGAGTCCAGCAGCCCCTGGAGAATGATCTTAGCAAAGCTTTATCTGGCCTAAAGGAGCAATCAAGCTTATAGTGCTTTGTAAAATTATGTATACAGGATCAAGTTGCAGCTTCTACAACACTTCTAAAATCCAACCTTTTACAAAAAGACATATATCAAGTATACAGGATCAAGTTGCAGCTTCTACAACACTTCTAAAATCCAACCTTTTACAAAAAGACATACATCAAACCAAGGTTCTGGTACAGTGGACCTTAACCCTGCCTGGAACAGTTTTGTTATGGTGGGTATAACAAAAGGTAATAGCCTTGGACAGCCATTTGGAATTAGTCTGTTTTGGCAAGGGTTGTCTATTCTTACCTTCTCAAGAAATGAACTACTAATCTAAAGATATGCAAGATTTAGTTCTCGCAAGATAGTACCCAAGTTGTCTCTCGGCATCCAAGGTATGGAGTACCCATTATCCCTCATTTTTAGGTTCATGGAAGAAAATGGTGAGATGGATAGCTTGGTTTAAAGTAAACTGGGATACCACTCTAGGCATCAAAGAAGGATAAGTTCTCAAATAAACCTTCTCCCTATGAAAAATGATATAGGGTTGACTCACCATAAGAGCTTGCAAGACATTCTTCTTACAGAGGTCAGTGCAATCAGTAAACCTGTTTTTCTTGTTAAGAACCTCAAGTCAGCCAGATTAGCGTGTTCAAATGAAGCAAGTGTTGGCTTCTCGAACACAAAATTAAGATCCCAAAGAGGGGCATTATTTATTATGTATACAGGACCAAGCTGCAGCTTCTAGAATACTTATAGAATCCAACACTTTCCAAAAAGCCATATATGAAATCAAAGTTTTAGTAGAGTGGACCATAACCCTGCCTGGAATAGGTTTGTTATGGTGAGTATAACAAAAGGTAATAGTCTTAGACAGCCATTTAGAAGTAGTCTGTTTTGACAAAGGTTGTCCCTTCTTACCTTCTCAAGAAATGAACAAGTGATCTGAAGATCTGCAAGATTTAGTTCTGCCAAGATAGTACCCAAGTTGTCTGTGGACATCCAAGATATGGAGTACCCATTATCCCTCATTTTTAGGTTCAGGGAAGAAAATGGTGAGATGGATAGCTTAGTTTAAAGTAAACTGGGATACCACTTTAGCCATTAAAGAAGGATAAGTTCTCAAAGAAACCTTCTCCCTAGGGAAAATGATATATGGTTGACTCACCGTAAGAGCTTACAAGATATCCTTCTTGCAGAGGTCAGTGCAATCAGTAAAATTGTTTTCCTTGTTAAAAACCTCAAGTCAGCCAGATTAGCATGTTCAAATGAAGCAATTATTATCTTTTCTAACACAAAATTAAGATCCCAAGGAGGGGCCGCCAGCTTTCTCGGAGGCCTCTTATGCAAAACTCCTTTCAAAAACATTTTGACATCAGACTGCTATGAAAGAGGAGGATCCATGAGCAGACATGCTGACATGGTGAATAAATGAACCTTGATACATGAATAAGAAAGGCCATAGAATAGTAACTCTCACAAATACTGTACAACCAGAAAACAACTAGCCTTAAATGGGTACTGGTTATTTTGTTGGCACCAACTAGAAAACCTTTCCCATTTTCTAATATATGATTTTCTAGTAGCAGGCCTTCTTGCCTCCATTAGAACCTGCTGCACATCCTCAGTAAACACGTGCCTAAAAGGAATTAAGACTATCATTCAGGCAGTCAATTGAAGTTGACTGATATCAGGGTTTATGACACATCCCTGTTCTTGAGTGAGTAGATCCAGTCTGTGAGGAAGCTTGTGATAACTCTACCTGGTGATTTCCAAAAGGAGGAAAAAAAGTACAGTTGTGTACACTTACCATAAATGTAGATGTTCAAGTGTATTCACTGTTGCAGTCATTACACTTGGGTTATCCTGCCAGGGGTATCCCTCAATTGGCCTGAATACCAGAGGCTTAGTATTTCTGCGTCAGTTGCTGTCGGTCCAAGACTGATGTCAGGTCATCAGTGGTATAAAATCAGGCAGCCAATGCCCTTACATCAGTTTTTCTTGCCCCAAATGCCAGGAGCCTCCAAATACGGAGCTAGGTTATGGTGGAAGAAAACCACCAGAAGAAAGTAAATACCAAAAATTTCCATGTAAGGAGTGAGGAAGAGAGAGGGAGATACAAGGGGGATGGAGGGTGGGAAACCAGGATTGCAACAGTGAATACACTTGAACATCTACATTTATGGTAAGTGTACACAACTGTACTATGTTCTTCGTGTTTCACTGTTGCAGTCATCACACTTGGGTTGATTTCCAAAGCTGAAGAAAAGGGTGGAGGCTGTCAAAAAGACTGTGGGTTGGCTAGACTGCAAGACTGCGGTTGCAAAGCCTGCCCTGGATATGGAAAAGATAGGCATGTGGTAATGCTTGGTGAAGGTATGAGCAGAACTCCATGTTGCAGCCTCCAGGATGTCACTGGTAGGGACCCCTCTGAGAAAAGCTGCAGAGGTGGAGGTTGCCTTGGTGGAATGTGTCCTGACCCCCCCTTAGGGGGTGGTTTCCCATGGTATTTGTAGCAGAAATGGATAGTGTGCACTATCCATTTGGAGATTGTTTGCTTGGATATGGCCTTGCCCTGTGCCCCTGCTGCAAAGCTGACTAGCAATTGGTCAGTCTTCCTAAATGCTTTAGTCCTATCCAGGTAGAATCTGAGCTGTCTGTGCACATCTAGAGAATGCAGAATGCTTTCTCCCTTGTTTTGTGGGTTAGGGAAAAAGGTGGGCAAATGAACTGATTGGTTGAGAGCCACACTGGACAGCACTTTAGGCATGAAAGTTGGGTTAGTCCTGAGGGAGACCCTGTCAGCATGAAAAATGAAATGAAAGGCTCTACAGCCATAAGTGCTTGTAGCTCTGAAACTATTCTAGCTGAAGAGATGGCCAGATGAAAGGCTGTTTTCCAAGAGAGGAATTTTAACGCTGCTGAAGCTGCAGGCTCAAAGGGGGGGGGGGGGTAGCGTGAGCTTTCCCAACACAAAGTTAAGGTCCCAAGCTGGGGTAGGATGTCTTATGGGTGGCCTTAAATTGTTAGCCCCTCTTAAGAACTGTCTGATGAGAGGGTGAGAAAAAGAGAGGTGATTCTGTGCTGTAATGAGCCGAGATGGCAGAGGCATGAATTTTAATAGAAGAGAAGTATAGGCCCCTGTGTAGTAGGTCTGCTACGTAATCCAGGATGAGAGGTAGGGAGGGCTGTGCTGTTTCAGCTCATTTAGCCTGGATCCAGGTGCAATACCTTTTTCATTTGTCAGCATAGGATATTCTAGTGCTGGGGCATCTGGCCTCACATATAACATCCAGGACTTGCTTGCTTAGGCTGGCAACTGGAGGAGAGGTCAGGGAATAAGCCAGACTGCCAGGTTCAGGGTCTGCAGTTGTGGGTGCATGAATTCTCCATTTTGCTGGGTCAGGAGAGTTGGGATCTGAGCTAGGTGTCATGGTGGCAGGGGAGACAGATTGCACAGCAGTGGGTACCAGTGCTGGCATGGCCAGTCTGGGGCAATCAAGATTGCCCTTGGTTTTTCCTCTTTTATTTTGAGTAGTACCCTTGAAAGTAGAGGTAGAGGGGGAAATGCATAGATTGAGAGGTTTATCCATTGGAAGGATAGGGCATCCACTTTCCAGGCCTTGCTGTGAGGTTCCCTGGTGTAGAATTTGTTGAGCTGGTAATTGTTGTGGAGACAAAGAGGTCCACCTTCGGGGTGCCCCATTTCTGGGTTACAAGGTTGAAGGTGTTGTGGTCTAGCTGCCACTCGTGTGGGTCTAGGAGGTTTCTGCTTAAGTTGTCTGCCAGAGAGTTTTGGGAGTCTGGCAGGAATTGTGCTTGCAAGTGAATATGCATGGCTGAAGCCATGTGCCAGAGGGTCGTGGCTAGCCTGCAGAGGGGATAAGAGTGAGTTCCTTCCTGCTTGTTTGCTGTACCACAACACTGTGGTGTCTGTTTTGATCAGTAGAGGCCCCAGTTAGAGTAGGGGTATGAAGGCTGTCAGAGCATGCTGAACAGCTAGCATCTCTTTTTGGTTGATGTGGAGATGTGTTTGATTTGGGCTCCAATGGCCTTGAATGCAACTGCCATCCAGGTGTGCACCCCAGGCATAATGTGATGCATCTGTGGTTAGGGAATGGGTGGCATGGGGTTGTGAGAAGGGAAGCCCCTTGTTGTGGTTACATGCTGCTGCCCACCAAAGAAAATCTTTCCTTAGACAGGGTATCATAGGTATGATATTTTCCAGGTCCTGAGAGTGTTGACACCAAAGGCTTTTTAGGTACCACTGAAGTTTCCTCATATGCAGTCTGACATATGGAATGAGTAGAATGCAGGATGCCATGAACCCTACAGCTTGCAGGATTTTCCTTGCAGACAACTGGGTTCTGGTGGCTAGTTGAGAGAAGCAGCTTGTCAGATAGGCTTGTTTTTCTGGAGTTAGGAATGCCATCTGGGATGCTGTGTCCAGGCTTGCTCCCAGGAATACAATTTTTTGAATGGGTACTAGTTTGGATTTCTTTTCTTTTACAGCATACCCCTAAGAGGTCCTTTACAAAGTTCAGGTGCTGTAACAGCTTTTCCTGACTGTCTACCTGAATCAGGCAGTCGTTTAAGTAGAAGTAAATTTGAATATTCCTTTGTCTGCAAAAAGCAATGGCTGGAGCCAGGCATTTTGTGAAAACTCTGGGAGCAGTGGATAAGCCAAAGGGAAGTGCAGAGAACTGAAAATGCATAGATCCTGCCCTGAAACGTAGGTATTTCCTGCAGGATCCCCAAATGGGATGTCTAGATAGGCCTCTTTTAGGTCTAGGGTGGCTAACCAAGCATCCTTGGATAGCATAAGAAGAAGCTGCTGGAGGGTGAGCATTTTGAATTTTGGTATCACCAGGAAGGTGTTTAGCATTGACAGATTGAGGATAGGGCGCCAGGTGCCTTCTTTTCTGGGTACCAGGAAAAGACTGGAATAGAAATCTTGGCCTATCTGGTCTGCAGGAACATGCTGTATTGCTCTCATGAAGAGCAGGGAATGGACTTGGTTTGGAGGAAGATCTGGGGACCCTTTTGGAGTTGGCAGAGTGTGGAAATAAAATATGTATCCCTTGGTCACTATGTTGAGGACCCATTGGTCGTTGGTGATAGAGGCCCAGTTTTTTGCATGGGAGGAGAGTTTTCCTCCTAGGGGCACAAGCAGGTGGGCAGAGGTAAGGGGTGGAGGTGTAAAGTCATTGTGAGTTCTTTCCATAAGGGGGTGGCTTAGCACTCTCCATAGCTTAGATCTCTGCATTCCCTGGGACTGTTGTCTGGGGGAGGGGTCTGCTACCCCTAGGTCTTGTCTGACCTGGCCTAGAGGGGGCCAGAAAGGACCAGTGCTTGGAGGGGCAATGCCTACTGAACCTCGGAGGCTGGACCTGTAAGAAGTCTTTAACTGTCTGCATAGATTTAGCTTTTTCTTCCATATTTTTTAAGACCTCTTCTGCCTTGGTGCCAAACAAATTGTCTTTGTGCAATGTTGCGTCCTATAGTTTTGATTTGACATGGTCTGGCAAGGTCTGTTCCTTAAGCCAAGCATGCCTTCTAAGTACAGAACCAGTGAATGCTGCCTTGTAGGATGCTTCTAGGGCATCAAAGCCACATAGCAAGGTGTGTTTAGTAACTTGGTTTGCTGAATGCATAAGCTCCTGTAAGTCTATTTTCTGTACAAGCCGGAAAAGTAGATATTTTCTGTTTAAGGAGTTCCATTGTATGTTGCTGGTATTTCAGCATGTTGAACTGACAATTAGTGCTCTAATGGCAAGAGTTGCAGAGGTGTATACTTTTTTACCCCATCTGTCTAAAGCTCGCAAATCCCTGTCCGAAGGGGTAGGATTCTTAGCTGTGGTCGCTTTTATTCCTTTAGGTCCTTGGGAGATGACCTCTGGGTTTGCAGTAGGATTTTTGAAAATAAATTTGTGAGAGTCAGGGACTCTAATACCTATCAGGCTTCCTGGGAGCAGGCGGAAGGGTGTCAGGACTTAAAACTGGATTCCATAAAGACATCATCCACAACATCCAGGACAGGAGGGATGGGTAAAGGTCTATGCTGTGGAAAATCTCAGAATTCCCTGACTCTCTTTTTGGACTGAGGACAGTTCTGACACTCCCATTGAAAATGCTCCCTTAAAGTATGTAGGGTTTCACCAAAAGAAAAATCCTCTGGAGGAGAGACAGAAGGAATGGATTCTTCTGCATCTGAATCCTCATAAGTAGACAAGGGTTGCAGAAACTTCAGAGTCATCGGACTTCTGTTCAGATAATACAGCTGGGGACAAGTTTCTTTTTCTTTTGGAAGGGGTAGGCTGGCATCCCCTAATAAGCATGATAAGGTCTTCCGCCATTTTAAGCATTTGAGATTGAGGCATGGAAGCAGGTGCTTGAGCTTGGGTCGTCATTTTTAGGCGCAGTTTGTACCCCCTGGGCTTTAGAAACTCAGTAGTTTTGGAAAGAACTGAAGACACGAAAGAAGTCGTTGGTTTGTGTTGAGTATTAGTAGTGCGAAGAACTTCCTCTGAAGCTGGTGCCTGCTCAGTGGCTCCGGTCCCATCCAACCTAGAGACATCTGCATGATCCTTAGTCAAAGAAGAGTCGCGTGGCATACCGGACTCCGAATGGGTCTCGGTAGCAGCCTGAGAATCCACAGAAGCGGGCATCAGGGGCTGCGAAGGTGCTTCACTGAGTACCGGCGAACTGGCGACTAGCTTAACGGAAGCGTCGGCAGTTTTAGACCTGTGCGGTCTGTCTCTGTCTTTATCTTTACATTTTTTTCGGAAGATCGGTAGTCAGCTGGCTTACCGAAGCCATTTCGGAATACAGAGATCGAGATTGAAAATATTTAGCTACAATAAGGGCCAGATGACGTATAGTTCTGGTGTTGAACAAAGCACAAAAAAACCTAAACAGGTGATGCAGTAAGAATGGAAATCTCAGTGTGGTATTTGCTTTCCACAGGTGAGACAATTGTTAACTTTTTCTGACATTGGTTAGAGCAAGAAAAAAAGGATCCCCAACAGGGTACTGAGCTTTAGAAGACCTCAACTTCAATTCGGAACGAAAACTCGAGTAGTGGCCAACCGGCACTCGTGGAAACTGCTTCTGCTTCGGGCTCCTCAGCAAGAAAGACTGATGTAATGGTGAAGGCTGGCTGATTTTATACCACTGACAACATGACATCAGTCCTGGAGTGACAGCAACTGACGCAAAAATACTAAGCCTCTGGTATTCGGGCCGACTGAGGGCTAGCCCTGGCAGGATAAACCAAGTGTGATGACTGCAACAGTGAAACACGAAGAACATCCATGGTTGCCTGGCCCAAAAGGGAGTCACCACAATGATCTTGGGGGATTCCTTCTGAGTCTTCAGAATTGCCCTCAATATTAGTGGAAAGGCTGTAAAACATAGAGGAATATTCCCTCTCCATGAAAAAGAATAGGTATCTCTCTTCCAGACCTTCTTCATGGAGTTCTGGAACAGAATCTTGCCAGTTTTGATTGTTCAGAGAAGATGCAAAGAGGTCTACTTGAGAAATTCCTCTCAGATGAATCAAATTTTGGAAGCCCTCCTGATCTAGTTTATGATTGTGACAGATTGGCCAGGTCAAGCTAAGCTTGTCTGCCACATCGTTTTGCTTTGACGGAATGTAAGATGCCTGTACATTAAGACTGCTGTGAGCCATAACCCAAACTAACATGGTGAGTCTGCAAAGGGGGGGCATGACCTGGTTTTCCCTTACTTGTTGATGTACCACATGACTGTGGTATTGTCAAGTAACCACATGAAGAGGTCCCAGGGACCAACAATGGTTCAGAGAGTTTAATGCCTTGATCTTGATCAGGGCAAGCATATCCTTGACATTTATGTGCTTGCATCTGTCCTTGGTGTCCCACACACCCCTGCACTTTTATCCCACAGAAACTTCTCTCCAAACAAAGTCCAAAGCATCTGTGTTGAAGGACAAAGGGGACACCTAGATTTAAGGATACCTGTTATCTCCACCAAAATATTTCTCTTCTAACAAACTCCAGCACTGTGATTTGAAAAGATGAAGGGAGTTAAAGCTGGGACCCAAGAATTTCCAGAGCCACTTTATCTTTCTCATGTGGAGTCTTGCCGGGGGTAACATGAGAATCATAGGTGCCATGAAACCCAAAATTCTGAGGTATTACCTAAGTAAGAGATCTCTCATGCAAAACAGAGATTCATGACACTTTTTGAAAAAGACTGCAAAAATAAGCAAGTCATCTAAATATGGAAAACTGTGAATACCCTCTAGCCTGCAATGAGATATAATTGGAGCTAGACCCTTTGTGAAAGCACTTTTTTTTTTAAACACCTTTACTGAATTATCCTCTTGTGACACAGGCACAATTACATTTACATAAAAGTAATCAAACTGTATTAACAAGTTAAAATTAACAAACATTATGCTTTACATATATTGCTATATATCGCATAACCTAAGCAACATAACATAAATTATTCAATTAATTCCATTTTTATAATAAAAAAATATCTTTATAAACCATCACTTATGACATAAGAAATCATACGTTGATATAAATGAAAACAAATCACACCGGAACAATCCTAGTTGCAAGCATTTTACATCACAAACCATGCTGAAACACTCCCAATTACAAACATTATACATCACTTATAATCTACCCAGTCGTCTTCAAATATTACATAGTTCATTTAAGTTCTGCCTTCTTTTAAACCTCATTCTTCCCCTGGATATAATGCTCCCACATTTCTCATTTTTTCCTATGCAGTTTGCTCCTACCTTTGTCTAAAGATCTCAGATTCAGTTGTTTTGTCTCTGTTACTATATTCACTACTTCTAATATGGTTGGTTTGGATTTTGATTTCCATTTTCTAGTAACTGGTTTTCTTGTCAGCCACCATAATTAGAGACAGAAAGGCTTTACCATTTTTAGATAATTTATTTATTTATTTACATTTGTTGACCGGGAGTGTCCGACTGGACGTAGGTCCATTTTCAGTGGAGGCCCGGGGAGAAAAGCTCCACAGTTAAAATATACAGACAGTAGTTACACTGGATTTACATAGCAATTAACAATTTGAACATAGCAATTAACAATTACAAACATAGTTACAGATGAAGAACATAGTACATCAGTAGACAACTAGAATCTTTATAATTTGCGAAGTACATAACAGACATTAACAATTGTTACAATAAGAAGTTCCTGCTGTATAATAAGTAGTTATGCTTATGAGCATCCCAGCTTGCTATAATCAAGGTAGTTAGTGGGGTGGAAAGAAAGGTAGTGGGTGGATGGGATGGGTGATATTAGAGGGGGAGTTGCAAGGGCATAGCCAGCATGTTTTTAGGTGCGCTTTTAGTAAAGTTTTGAAGTGGATGCATGATGGTATGGAGGTAATTGTGGGTGGGAGGGAGTTCCATAATTTGGCTACGGCGCAAGAGAATAGTGCTTCGCCAGCAGAGTTACTGGCTTTAGTGACTTGTAAGTCATTTTTGTTGCTGGATCGTAGTGGTCTGGTGGTGCAATAGGGTTGGAGTAGATTCTGGAGGGATGGGACTTTTAGTGGATGGTTTACTAGTTTGTGGGTGAGTGTGAGTTGATACCACTGAAGGAGATGAGGGAGTTCAAGCCAGCCCAGTTCAGCAAGTAAGAGACAGTGGTGTTGACGGTAGGATGACCTTGTGGCGAATTTGGCGATTTTGTTGTAGCAGGTCTCGAGCTTGTTTAGATCGCATTGCCTTAGGTTGGTATATATTGGAGAGGCATAAAGTAGAGTAGAGATTCTGATTTTGTACCATAGCTTAGAAAAGTCATCTCACTCGTCACATCAATCTGCCCACTCAATTTCTCTGGCAGTGCATCCCGCAGGGAATCTTTAAAGTCTGCCAACTCACTGCACTCCCAGAAAATATGTTCCCAATTACCTCTTTCTTCCCTGTTACACCTCCAACATTTGCGGTCTACCCGAGGAAAAGTACTCTTGAGTTTAACTGGGGCATAAAAATATCTACGTAAATATTTCCAAGCAAAAATACTAACTCTTCTAGACTTTGTTGCATATTTGGGAGACGTACATAAATCTCCCCATTGATTATTTGTGAACTGCTTATCCAATCATTCTTTCCAATACTTTCTAACCTCCTCGGATTGATTCTTATAGTTATCATGCAATATTTTATATGCTTTACTAATTATTCCTTTTTAAATGGCAGCTTCTGTTCTAGATTCTACTAAAGACTCTACCAGTGCTGGTCATTCATTTTGGTCCCCCGATTTCTTTCTCTTTGCCTATACTTTTTGATATCAGTCCTTCATAGGAAAGGCAATCTCTAACCTGCAGTCCAAATAAATTCTTGGCATCTTTCCCTCTCTAGTTATTTGCTCCCATTACCTTGGTTCCTTTGCCAGTTTTCTCCAATAAATTCCAGCTCCCTCGTGCCTATTGTCTATATCCCTAATTGCTGTCATCCCTATCGGCAGAATCTCCTTTCTCCATTCCGTTTGTGAACACTCTTGGTACTCTGGATAGTCTAAAGGGTTAAGCAGAATACTACTTAATAATGTGATCCAGACACAGAAAGCTTTAAGAAACGTCTGAAGCCTGAATAAATAGGGATGTGATGGTAAGCATCTTTTAAGTTTAGTGTTGCCAGGAAACTTGAAAGAGAAATAAGGGGTGACAGGTTGCGAAGTGACATCATTTTGAATTTGGTCACCATCACAAACAAGTTTAGGAAAGAAAGATCCAGAACTGGTCTCTAGGCATTTTCTTTCTCTGGCACTAGGAAAATCCTTGAGTATAAACCCTTCATCAACTGGGAAGAAGGTACTTGTTCTATCACTCCATGGGACAGAATGTGATGAAGAATCGGTGGAAATAAGGCAGTCTGATCTGGTGGATGAGGAAAGACCCCCTAGAAAGGAGGAATTTCCTCGCACTGCCATCTGTAACCTCGATGAATGATTTTCAGAATCCATTTAACTAAAAAAAAATCTGTTGCCAAAGACAAAAACGAAGATTCTGAATTTCTGGAAGCAAAAAAAAAGGCCAGGCTGAGAGGGGGTCACAAGGTATTTTGAACAGTCTTTCACACTTGCTGGACTTTCCTTGGTTCTGGGAGATGTGAGATTTCTTTGTGGAACCCCCTAACCATTTCTTCTTAAAAGTCTGTTTACCTATACTTTGTCGAGGCTGTTCATTCTTTTTTTTTTTTTTTTATTTTATTTAATTTTTATTTTTGTCAAAATTGGATGAGCTAGAAAACCTTCTGGAAAATTTGGAAAAGGAAGGCTGAAAAATCTTTGACCTTGCCCGTTTCATCATACTTTTTTGATCACCACTGCAGCAGAGAGGCCAAACACTAAACCTCTATCAAAGGAAGAATTTAAAATCTCATTTTTGACATGATCTGGGAGGTTCTGAGAATGCAGTCATGCAAACCTCCTCAATATAGTATCAGTGACTATAGCCCTGGAAGAAGTAGTATCAACAGAGTCTCAAACACACAGACAAAGTAATGACTGGTGCAACAGAAGAACTCAAAGCTATGTACTTTAAAGATAAATCTGTGTTGTCTGTTTCCATCCTTCCTCAACTGATGGGTCTCAGATCTGACTTCAGCTGCTTTCAGGACATAAGACGTATAGCTCAGGCTCCACTCCAAACCCACAATCCTCTCCTGTCTCCAAGATTACGTAAGATCAATTTTGCCTTCAAGTCCAGAAAAAATTACATAAATTAAATATATATTATTACAGACAAAATAGCACAAGACCTGTATGACAGACTGGAAGAAAATCTGGAGCTGCAAGAGCATGAAACCCTGCATCATGCCAAAAGAAAAAAATTCTATGAAATGGAAGGGAGAAGGATTTCGGGAAGGATGGAAATAGATGACAAAGATTTATCATTATGGTAAGTACACAGCTTTAATATCTTATGTTGTCTTTTCTGGCCCATTCTTCAACTGATGGGACAGAGTTCCCAGCTACTTAGTTCCATGGGTGGACTCATTCGAGGATGTTTTGGAGGATGACAGAACCAAAAGATACCCTATTTTTGGAAAGAAAATCTAATTTGCAATGGGAAATGAAAGTAAGAACATTAGACCAGGTGGCAGTAGCACACATGTCATCAAGCAAGGCCCTAGAAAAGAAAGCTGAAGAAGTGGAAAAATATATTGTTGAGGGTGCTTTTGGTAGTTTAGGTGAGGCCAACCCTTTTTGATTATATGCATTGGAGATACAGTCAGCCATCTAGCTAAGGTAACTTTTGAAACACCTTGACCCATCTTGGCTTTAGAAAATAAAACAAACAATTGGTCTGACGTTTTAAAAGGTATGGTTCAGTGAAGGTAGAAATGTAACTGTCTATGCACATCAAATAAATGAAGCATGTATTCTTTATTCAAGACATCTATAGAGAAGACTGGTGGATTAATATTTTGACTGAGGGAAATCTGTTTATCTACTTTAACTAAAAAAGAGAGTTTGTTGTGTAAAGAAACACTGTCCTTGAGAAAGACAATATATGGTGCTTGACAAGACAGGGCTTGGAGATTGGACACCCTTCTAGCTCAAGTAATTGTTACCAGGAAAAGGATTATCCGAATCAGAAATTTTGGCAGCAGATTCAAACTGAACTTGGGTCAGAGCTTGTAGTAAGGGAGTCATATCCCAAGGAGGAGTACAATTCTTGAATGGAGGTCTAAGAATGAAGATTCCTCTCAAGAAAGCTTTACACAACCTGAGTGAGGCTAAGGAAGTTTGATTCTCTCCAATATGGAAGTCTGAAATCACTGCTAGCTGAACTTTGATAGTTTTAACTGCATTACGGAAAATGGAAGCAAGGAAAACTAATACTACTGATATAAGGGCTGAAAAGGGATCTACATTTCTCTGAGTAGCCCAAATGTAAAATCTTTTCCATTTTCTTTTGTAAACTGTCCCAGTGGATAGCTTCTGAGAGGAAGTAAGGATACAGACCACTTGGGAAAAAAGCTGACCGGAGTAACCATTAATGGAAATGAAAAACCCAGGTGGTTAGTTTTAGACAAGTATGTCTAGATGACGCAGTCTGTAGGAATGAGACAGCAGATCTTGATTCAGGTGTAGCACCCAAGGGGGTGTACCAGCTGAGGCTAGATAAAGGGAAACGACACTTGTTAAACCCAGAACGTGGCAATGAGGATGACTGTGATCTTATGTTGTAATGCTTTCTGCTGGAATTTTAGAACGAGGAGCGTTTGTGTAAAAGTATGTAGGAGACCGGAGGGCCAACCATGAATCAGAGTGTGTCTCGGGAACTCCTCCTCTGGGTGGAGGGATGGATTAGAGCAAAGAACCTACTGCACTTGGAATCAACGGGAGAAGCAAAAAGACTGCAGCATGACTGGTCCCACTGGTGCATGGTTTGAGTCACCACTGTCATACTGACAGACCACTAGTGTGGTAGCAGAATAGATTTGGTCAACTTGTCTGCTAAAGTTGGACTTCTTCAGTATGTGTGCTGCTATCAGAAAGCAGCTAGAAGGTATTGCCCACTGCCATACCCTCATTGCTTCGAGACATAATGGGTAGGACTATGTTTCCCTTGTTTGTTGATGCACCAGACTACTGACATGTTGGTCTGGATAGAAATCACCCTTGAGGAAGGGCATCCTGAAAGGTCTGCAATGTTAAGAGGACTGCCATCATCTCTACGAAATTAATGTGAATATTGGCTTCTGATGGGGACCATGTGCCTTGGACCATCTTCACATATAATACCCCATTCACCCTAGCTGGAAAACATCAGTGGTCACTGTGGTTTTGGGCAGGGGAGTAATAAAGGGATGGCCTCAGAACATGTCTGGGGACTGAATCCACCAAGTCACATATTCACTGCAGATATTTAAGTGGATTAGAAAGGTAATGCTAGTGTCTATTGTAACACTCTAATATAATACCTTGTCCAGGAACCTAAGGAATGGAGGATGACATTGATCCTAGAAGTTGTAGGACTAGTCTGTCAGATGGCGTCTCATGTGAGAGAAGTTGTATGGCCTAGTTTTGCAGAGTGGATATCCTGTTCTCTGGTTTTGAATGGTTGTGTCTAAGTGTGCTCCTATTACCTCAAAAACCTGTACTGGAGAAAATTGTGGTTTGTCCTGGTTGTCCATAATTCCTAGGTAGGGGCATAGTTGAAGCAAACAGTTTGTGGCCTGGGATAGCAGAGACCTGGTAGGAGCGGTTAGGAGACAGACATTTAGATAGGGAAACACCCAGAACCCTTGCAGTCAAAGATGAGTGGCAACCACTGCCATACATTTGGTGAACACTCATGAGCTGTGGTTAGGGCAAAACACAGGGTTATGAACTGAAAATGAATGGCTCCCAGATGGAAGTGAAGGACCCTCCTGGACCATCTATCCATTTCAATGTGTTGGTATGCATCCTGAAGTTCCAATGAGCACATTCAATCATCCTTCTTCAGAAAAGGGAGGACTGACTGTACTGTGATAACTTGGAAATCTGCCGGTTTGATAAATTGACTGAAGTGGCTAAGGTACAAAACTGGTCTTGGGTCCCCATTCATTTTTAGCACTGAAAATAATCTTGAATAAGTTCCAAATCCTTTCTGGTTTAGTGGGACCTCTTCCATGATTCACTTGTTTGCATATTTTTTTTTTTTTTATATATCTAAAGCTGCTGCTTTGTTTTGAGTGCGTGGAACTCTGGGAAGTTTATTTCATAGTGGGGGTAGATAGACATAGAGACTATAACAGCCAATGGTAATAACTGTCCACACCCAGACATCTTTGGTGATAGAGTTCCAAGCTTCTGTGTGCAGATAAATGTGCCCCCCCCCCCAACTGCATCTAGCATGCAGCAGACAGGCAACAGATAAGGAATGCTGATAAGGCATCAAAGAGAACAGACCCATAAAGCTTTGATTCTGCAGGCCCTCTCTGCCACAAGGGCAACGTCTACTGTTACAATACCTCCCCCTCTTTCTCAGGGAATCTATTTTCATAAGATTCCTAAGAAAACTCTTCGGACTTTCATAACCACAGCTTTTTATCCCCTTTCTGTTTTCTGGAGAAGGTCCTGGGGGGTGGGGGGGTATGCTCATGGCAAAGAGAGTTTTTGCATTCTGCTCATTCCTGGAAAGTGTGTCTTTGACCTTAAGGCCGAACAAATTCGAGCCAGAAAATGGATGGTCATAAAGGATGTCTTAAAAGGCTCTAAGAAATCAAAGAAACACATCCAGGTATGTCTCCTTATGGTACTGCTTGTACCTGCGGCTCATGAAACACCTTCCATTGCATTGGATATGATCTGCAAGGAGGCAATCAACATAGACTGAAGGGTGGTCAGTTGCAAATCCACATTTTTTTTCTTTCTTCTGCAGACAGACTGGGAGAATTCCTTTGTCAAGTCTCTCAGAAATCTAGATGTGTGTTCCAAATAATTTAATGACCTTATGACCTTAACGCAAAAGTAGCTGAAGAGTAACCTTGCTTCCTGAACCTGTCCAATTTTATTCATTATTTATTTATTTATTTATCATTTTGTTGACCTGCAAAAAATGACTAGGACAGAGCCTATTTTCAGTGGAGGCCCAGAGAGAAATGCTCCAGACGCATGTCTATGGATTGTGGGAGGACACTAGAGTACCCGGAGGAAACACACGTGAATGCAGGGAGAACATGTAGGTACCCCAGCTGAGAATTGAACCAGAGAACCTTTTGCTGTGAGGCGACAACGTTAAACGCTACACCACTGTACAATGCCTGGGCTCTCTATTAGGCGGATAGACAGATGACCTCTATTCAAGTTGAAAGAGCTCTATAGTTTCACAATATCAAAAAGTACGAAGGAAAAAATTTGTCAAAGAAAATACCGATGCACTTAGCTGAAGGTGAGCCTGAACCAAAAAAAATCATGTCATTAATCTGCGAGCAGCGAAGAAGATCTGAAGTAATGTTGGGGACAGGAGGAGGGATTATAGTCAAGGGGAGGAGCCTAAGCAATGGATCCTAAGTCTGGAAAAAGCAGCTGAAGTCAGATCAGAGACCTAACAGTTGAGGAATGGACGGAAAAGACAACATTAGATAATAAGTTATTTAAAGCAGACTTTTCCTCACAAGAGAAGAAACTGCAGATTAAACATTTATCATACTTTTGTAATATGTCAGAACAAAACTTTTTAATATATTAGCCTGAAAATCAAAGTTGCATAAATATGCACCTTTTTCCCATACATATCAATAACTTTCCCATCCTTGTCAGCAAGGAAAGGAGTGGAATTAACTAAGTGCTCAGCAGTAGTGGGCTCAACTAAATCTACAATTGCTCAGGTCAGGTTGGGAATAATGTATAAAAATTTAAAAGACTAAGAAACTTTAAACATCCTATCTGCCTTTTTAGGGGCAGCTGGCTGACTATCAAGAAAAGTGCATGCTGTAACATACATCCTTTAAAGCAGACAAAACAGGAAGATGTTTCATGCAAGTCCTGGAAAATCATTCTGTAACAACTCATAGCTTTTTCTTAGGGATTGAAAAACCTCAGTGTTCTCCCACTGAAAAAGCTGACACATTCTAGTATAGTCTCAAAAAGAAAGAAAGAAACTCCCACAGGCAGAATAAGCAACAACAGGATAGAAACTGAGCTCTCCTCTTAGTCTGAATCAGAAATCTGAGTAAAAAAAACTATCCATTCCTGCCACTTCCTGTACAGATTCAGAATCTTGATTTTCTTCTAGAAAAGAGAAATTCCTTTTTCTTTTACCAGAAACTACTTTACAAGAAGGATCAATAGTCTGAATTAAACCCTGAGCCAGACGCATTAAACTACTTCTATCCAAGAAAATTGAGGAAGAGTAGATATGTGGTTGGTTTTCTGTTTCTTTTTTACAGGAAAAATGGGGTCAACTGTTTTAATGATGGCAGCAGCTTCCTCAGGGAAGGGCACAACATTCTGAAACAAAAGCAAAACCTTCCCTGTTTCCTCTCCCAGGACCAACATGAGCATCTCACCCTTGCCCACCAAGGAGACTCCAACAGCCACAAAGGACATGGATAACCTTGGTCCATAGTGGCTGTAGCTGCTACATCAAAGGGAGTTTGAGGTAAAAGAGGAATGGACTGAGGTGCAACAAATGGCCACAGCAGAGTTACCCACCTGTGACTGAGGCAAACTGCTAGCCTGAAGTGGAGGCAAAGGTTATTTGCTTAATTTTTTCTTTATGTGGATGGAAGAAGGACCAACCATGGGACTGGTAATCTGTTCCATGGTTAAGATGAAAATGGTGTTTCTTTCCCAGGGAAGGCAAGCTGCAATTGTCAGTAAACACTACCAGTCCACAAAAGTTACTTTTTTGACAGAAAAACAAATAAAAACAAAACTTTAAACACTATGCCGGCCTCATATAACTAAAATAAACACAATTTCTCCACAGGAAAAAAGTTTTTAGTTACTTTATACCACTTTTAAACTGAGAGGAGAAACAAGTTCTCAATTTAAAGTACATTACAGTCTTGAGACAGTCCATTAAAACACAACACTCTTAGCTTTAAAATAACTTATCTGAAGAGGAAATTAATAAAACATCAACAAAATTAAGAAAATAGAAGCCCCCCCCTCCCCAAAGAGTATTTATCTGCCTACAAGCCAGTTGTTGATCCTTGAAAGCCTCAGAGCAGCATACTCTTTGGTGGCAGTAAAGGTGTAAAGGGTTGATGCCCAAACTTGTCTTTCAGTCAGCTCAGCTTTAGCTACTTGACAGCTTGGGTGCATGGAAGGTGCCCTGCAGCTTTGGAAGCTAGAGATTTGCTACATCCCTGGCAGATATAATCCATATAGCTAAGGCCACTGCAGCAGTGATCGATATGATGAACATCTTTGTGTGTATTTATTTGTGGTGGAGTGGAGTAGGATTCCTAGTTAATGAGGGGATAGTTAATGTCTCCCAATACATCAATGTTAGGATCAATACGGAGGGATGTCAAGCTTGTTTAGATTTGCCTCATGGGCTGTAGGTGCCATAGAGGGAGTGTGGTAGTTGGCTACGATATGGTACAGACTTCTATCTACTGTGAAAAGGAAGTACATGGTTATTGCCCTGGCTTATGAGTCTGGAGTTGAGATGTCTTCCTAGGAATACAAACATGCTCCTTCTAGTAACACTGTCATTTTTCAGGCTGGGTCTGAAAGAGTGGCAGGCACTGAAACTCGTCACTGTGTGTGTGTGTGTGTGTGTGTGTGTGTGTGTGTGTGTGTGTGTGTGCAAGCACGCAGTGGTGCTGGGATTACTGTCTCTAAAAGCATGCAGATATTTATATTTTAAAGAATTAAGAATGCCTGAAAGAAATGCAACTTCTTGCTTAAGCTTTTAACACCGAGCAGTGCTACCTTTGCTTAGTTTTGATCTTGATTAGCTATGTAGGCAATTTGTTGAGTCTGACCTTACCTAAAAAGGTCTGGCCAATATAGGGAAGCCATGAGGAGGGAGGGAGGGAGGGAGGTGCAAACCATACCTGGAAAGGCAGCCAGGCTTGTCAGTCATCTCCTCCCATGTTGATATATACTGGATCCCCTGAGAATAATGCCAATGGCTAAGCCAATAGCTGAAGTCAGTTATCTTTTGTTTGCAATGTAACATCATTCCTGGCGATGATAGGATACTTCTCAATATAAGTTTCACACCACTTTCAGATCCATATTCTGAGAGCTTACCATGTTCCTTTTCATTTGATCAAGTCATTTACTGCCATATGCACAGTGACCATGTCATGTCATGTGTGAAGTTAGGGTGAAGGGGGACTTGAGGTTCCCAGTGAGAATGCACATAATAGCACCTAACAGACAGATAACCATCACTGTCTTTGCGCAGCCTGGTGAGTGCTGCATCTCTGTGTCTGGCAAATGAGTCACCAATAACTTGAGACATTACCAGATGTACTGTCTCAGCCTTGCTGCTTTAAGGGCTTTACCCCATCATATGAATGTCTCCTATTTTTACTTGTGTTTTCTGTGGTACCTGGGTATGTTGTTTGCTGTTTCTGAGTGTCCTGTGTACAAAACTTTTGTACAGAAGGCCTTTGTGGTTTAAACAGGCATTTTTTTAAGTACCCTAACATAAGAAAACGTGGTTGTCTAGGACATGGTGAGCATTGGTAGTGTGAGGTGAGAGATCCAGCTAAACTGCAAGTATTTCTGCTTCTTGAACTGTTTTAAACTGTTTAAAGTTGTTTTTGCACCTGCACTTTTAAAGTTTGTCCTGTTTGTTGCATTTACCTGTTGAGGCTACACACTCAAGTGCGCTAGCCTGTGTTACATATTTATTGCATTTTCCTGCTGTTTGTTGCAAAAAAGAAAAAAAAAATTATCCTTGTTTCCCATCTTTCCTGACCTGGAGTAGTCCAAATACAGGCTTTGCTGTATTCTGGACTTTTGGAAACTCCCTGTGTTGCCCATTTCCTTTCTTGGATAAAGGGAGGCTTCTTTGTTCACCAGTGGCAGTGGGGAGCTTAGAGCAGCCTATCTATCCCTGGAGGAGTGTTCCCAGCACAATAATCTGCTAGTTTATTGGCCGTTTTGGGCCAATTTCTAGCTCTTTCATGTCCTCCTGTATAAAACCCGCTTTGGCGCGGCTTTGCGCATAGCGCAGCATCGGGCAGCTCCGCTTAATTGGGTTTAAACCATTCTCAGCTCCACAAAGTCTGCTCTTCACTTTTTCCCTTAGAACGGATCTAGTTCTCATAATAAACACCCTATTCCTACTCTAAAGCCTGGCACTTGCTCACTAAAGCAATTATATAAGTCAGCACTAAAAAATTAAAAGCACTACACCCTCACAAACTCCCCTTGAGTACCTTGTTCCCCATTTTCCCTTTTTTTCAATTATAAAGGAATTCCCAATACTATTCTAGCATGTCCAAAGGTCAGTTGTCAATCTCCTCTCTGGTCCAGCTGGTGAATCTGGGAATCTTGAGGCAATGTTACAACTGCCTCATGTACACAGACAACCCTCTCCTCCTCCCAACAAATTCCAACACATGTGAGAGATGCAACCATATAGCCAAACTGGAGGCTAAGCTCTCTCAACTTAGTACTGCCGTAACCAGTCAGGAGGAGAAGGAAACCACACTCACTACAATTCCAGTCTCACATAGACCTACCACGACAGCAAACCAAACACAAACACACAAAAACATACTCGGAGGCTCTAAATAAAAATCTGCCTAAGCAGCAGAGACTTCCAAAGCAGACACCCAAGCAACCGCTACCCCAAAACAAAACAGCTCACAAAGCCAGTGTGCCGAACAGTCACAGCCCTTAAGGTTAAACAACACACCTGATACACTTGTAATAGGTGACTCTATCGTCAGGTACACTGATGTCCCGCTCACCAGGCTGAACAAGGAGAAGGTCATTGTGAGTTGCCTGTCGGGCGCTAGGATCTGCCACATAACACAAGCACTCAGGTCACTCCAAGGCAAGTACAAATATGACTCAGTCATTGTCCATGCTGGTGTGAATGACCTGAGACATACCTCCCTGGACTACATGAAAAGAGACATAGAGGAGCTCTCTGAGCATGTAGTCCAGGCCGCTATGACCTTGACCTTGAATAGCATCTTACCCTCACCAAGAATGATGCCACAATATGAAGACAAGATGATCAATTTCAACAATTGGCTTAAGTACTGGTGTCATTCAAAGGGGATCCAATGCCTGTCAGCCTGGGATGACATTCTCGATAAGCCACGATGCTTTGCTAGGGACGGCTTGCACCTGTCACCCCCGGGCTTTCGGATATTGGGAAAGGCTCTTGCCACCCCTATAGCGCCTTTTTTAGGCAAGGCTCAAAAGACAAACCCACCTCCATAGGTATCACAAGGGATAAGAAACTAAGAGTAATGCTACTCAACGCCAGAAGTCTAAACCTAAAGATGCACACACTCGAAACTCTCCTTAGCATGGAGAACATCGATATCTGTGCAGTAACAGAAACCTGGTTCAAGGCTCCCGAGAGCACCCCAGCACTACCAGGTTATACCTCATATCATGCTTTTCGGCCCCAAAACCTGGACCGAACCACAAAAGGAGGGGGAGTATCAATATTCGTCAAAGATACCCACACCTCCAGGTTGGTGGCACAGCACAAATCATCAGAGACTATCCATGTGCAACTAACAGTGGGTAAAACTGCCTTCCAGTTTACAGCCTGCTACAGACCACCCTCCCAAACCCAGGAACCCCACTCGGCCTTCCTGAGAACACTGGAAAATATGAAGATCTCTCCAAACACCATTATATTGGGCAACTTCAACTACCCAAACATAGACTGGAAGCATTACTCTAGCTCCAACACCCTAGCCCAAAGGTTCCTAGAATTTATAAACTCAAATGCTATGGAACAACTTGCTACCACTCCCACAAGAGGGGAAAACATATTGGACCTGATCATCACCAACATGGGGGCTCTATGCTCCATTCCAGAAGTGTATCCCTCACTGGTAAGATCAGACCATAAACTAATCTCACTGGATATTCACATCCCGACCCCACCCTCTGCCCAGAAAACCACAGTGAAAAACTTCTCTAAAGCAAATTTCACACTCCTCAAAACCGAGGTGGAATCCTTCAAAGCCCCCGGGCCTGTGGAAAATACGGCCCAGACCGCAGAATCCTTTATAAACGCATTCTATGAACACCTTCAGGAATGCATGGATCATGCAATCCCAAATAAAACCAAGACCCAATCCTCCAAAGGCAGGTGTCCTGTCTGGTGGACCCCAGCCATAAACAAACTATACAATAGAAGGAGGAAGCTACTACATGATAGAGCAAAATCCCAAAAAGGGAAGGCATCTCTGATCAGTATTAGCAAAAAACTATGGGCACTCATAAAATCATCTAAGGCCAGCTTCGAGAGAAAAATTGCACAGGACACAAAGGATAATCACAAGGCTTTCTTTAGTTATGTTAGGAACCTGGGTGGGAATTCCCAGATATGCTCAGAAGTAGTCCAAAATGACAAAAAATACACCAAACCCACAGACATTGCCAACATCCTAGCTGACGGGTTCAGCACAACCCCCCCCCCCCCACGAAAAGGGCAAATATCTATCCCAGCAGAATGCTGCCCCCGACATCTCAGATGCTCAGGTAAGAGCCGCCCCCTCCAAAGCAAAAAACACAGCATGAATGGGACCAGACGGTGTCCCGGGCTGCATCCTACATGAACTCCAAAAAGAGCTAAACCCAAACATAAAACTACTGTTCAATCTCAGCCTTACTACAGGATATGTACCCAAAGAGTGGCATACAGCAACAGTGGTCCCTCTCCACAAAGGTGGTGCCTCAATGGATCCTGGAAACTATCGCCCCATAAGCCTGACTAGCTTGGTCTGCAAAGCTATGGAAAGGATCATCATGGACCTCATAAATAAAGATATTGGGGACCTACAGACACTGGATCCTACCCAGTTCGGCTTTGTTAATGGCAGATCCTGCTTCTTAAACATGGTCAATTTCTTTGAAACAGTCACCAAGGCCATTGACGAGGGGAAGGTGGTTCACGCAGCCTACCTGGACCTCGCAAAAGCCTTCGATACAATACCCCACTCGGGCATTATAGATAAGCTCACCAACTTAAATATAAACCCCTATGTCACTAGATGGGTTGCAAACTGACTCAAGGACAGAACCGACATGGTTAGAATTGCTGGAGCCATGTCAGACTCCAAACCAGTTACAAGTGGCATCCCACAAGGCTCAGTCCTGGGACCTCTCTTGTTCGGTATATATTTCTCAGAGGTACAGGCCTACATGAAAGGACTGTGGCTGACCAAGTTTGCAGATGACTGCAAACTAGGCGCCATAATCGACTCTCCAGCTGACACAAGCATCCTACAAAAGGGCCTCATAGAAACCGACAACTGCTGCCAAAGCCATGGCCTCAAGCTAAACGCCAAAAAGTGTATATTCATCCCCTTTGGCAAAAACAAAGTGCCCACAAATTACCACATAGGTGGTAATCCATTAAGTACGGAAGAAGTAATTAGGGACCTGGGGACCCAAGTTGATGGCAATCTCTCATTTGAAGACCACGTGGCCAAAGTGGTTAGAAAAACATTTTATATAGCCCACCTAATCATGAAGGGATTCACATCTAGATCAGGGGAGGTCATCGTGCCTCTTTACTAATCCCTCATCAGGCCCATAATTGAGTACTATGCCCATAGGGCAATTGCTTTAGTATTACCGTTTTGCTCAAATAAATTTTTAATATTTCTTCCCCATTTGTATACTACTTCAGGTGCTATGCCAACCCTATCTGTCAGGTCAAATCCCCCAAACACTCTTTTCCAGTTTCTTTCCACAATATTCCTAATAGCTGGGGAATTCTGATCAAAAGTCATTACCTACGTCAAAAGTCATTCTGTCTCGTTATACTCTGAAAATCTGGGTTCCTCAGTGTAGGGGCAAACTGTGAATTCCTGTCTCGAGTCTAAATCCCCCTGTTCTTCTAATAAAGTTAATGGGTATTTTCACTCTTTAAACATAGTTTTCAACTTATTAAATTCTTCAATAAATCTCTGATCCTTCATAACCAACCTAGATATTCTAATCATCTGCTTTTCACCAAGTTCCGTTTCTGACAATAGAGGTGATTACTGTCGAAGTGGAGGAAACTGTTTGAGTATGTGGGTTTCCTATACACTCATGACTCAGATCTATTTTCCTGCTTGTTTTATATAAATCTATATCTAAATAGTTACAACCCTCTAAGTCAATGGTGCGTGTGAAAGATAAAAAAGAGTTGCAGTGTTGATATAGTCCAGAAACTGTGATATTTTGTATAGTCATCCCATAACATGAGGATATCATCTAGATATTGGTAATATTGATAAATAGAATTTTTGAAGGCTGAAATAAAAACAAACCGTAGAACCAACAAAAGAAAACCAAGGCACAGTCCAGTCTCAAAAAACAGCAGACGTTCAAATAAAATAAAACTGAAATCAGGCTTTAATATGTTCGTTAAGTGCTTTCACAATGAATCTCATTGCTTCATCAGCCCACATTAAGAATAAAACAAGCGTACATTTAAACATGATTCAGCCAATCAAATTACAGCAATTATCCAATCAAATATAAATTAAACTAATGGATGTAAATCAACCCTCTTAACTTTAAGAATGGTTTAAGTGAGAGTCTATCATTTAACCCCCTACCAATGTCAGCACACATCCTTATGATCCATTTACCTTCACCAGACTCAGTAGGGTTTTTACATCACCTTTTCGTTCACTCTCAAATAATATATGCACTACCATGAATTTGAACAAATAACTACTACCTCTCTCACTAACATGTTTATCCAGTGCATTATTAGAGGAAGAAATCTGCGTATGATATAAATCCCGTCTTACATGTAATCACAATTCCCTATCAGTTTTACCTAAATAAAATACCCTGCACACCTGGCAGACTGCCAGGTATACCACATGTTTAGTGTTACAATCAGCTATAACTCTAAACTGAAACAAGCATCCTCTGTCAGGGTGCAGGAATTAAGAGGATGGGGTAATAAAAGAAAAATAATTACACTGAGTACATGGTTTCATACCAAAATAGGGGCTAACCTCATTCTAATTATTAAGTGACTTCTTAGGATAACACAACATTCTCTTAATGTTCTTCTTGTTCTTAAAGAAAAATTTAGGGACATCACCCATTATTCCCGATTGTGGGTTCAGTTGTCAAAACTGGGTAATGTTTCTTGATAAATGTCTATAATGCCCTTACAATTGCCACTAAAGTATAGGGACATTCCTAAAGCAGTACTTGGTACATATAGTGGACACAACTGTTATCATTCCCCTCAGAAAAATAAGGATTTGCTGATCTCCCCTTCATGGATCTAACTATCTAAAGCAGGTAAAATATCCCTATCACTATAACCCCTATCTCTAAATATCATACACTTAAGATTAAATCATTCAAGTTTAAAATCATTATCATCTGCATGAAGTTTAGACACTCGCATGCCTTGGCCTATGACTACATTCTGAAAAATATGGCCTCAATGCATGCTTCGTCTATGGAGTAAGTGTTTCTATGACATGACTTGTGATAGACCCCTGCCTGTATTAATCTTACCATTACTAACTCTAACAATATTTATATCTAGAAAATTGATTCTGTCATGTGACTTGGAGATAATGAACTTCAAGAAAGGGAGGCAATTATTCACATAAAGAAAGAACTCATGTAATTCACATGCATTCCCAAGTCCATATTAAAAACAAGTCATCTACAAATCTTCGATAGAATAACAAATTGGTCGTAAATCTATCACATTTAATAATGGCCTGATCTTCCCACCAGGCCATCACAATGTTGCCATAGCTATTGGCATTAGATGTGTCCATATCCACAACATCATTTTGCAGAAAATAATTATCAAATAGAAACACATTATTTTCTAACACAATTTCCATAGATAAGCATAACAAATCAACAAACATATGATCATATTCACTAAAACGCATGAGATAGTTCTTCATAGCTTCAAGGCCATACTGATTAGGGATCTTAGTGAATAACGATTGTACATCAAGGGTGACAAACATATACTCTTGATGAATAGACAGTTTATAAAGAAATGAAAAAAGATACTGTAAAAATTGTTTAGAATCCCTTAAAATATACTTGTTTATATCAACAATCAGCCTCAGATGTTTCTCAACAAAAATTGAGAAAGTTTCTGTACATCATTTCCTCCCTGCCACTATGGGCCTAAAGGGAGCGTTAAAGGGATACTTATGTATTTTCGGCAAGCACTGAATGAGAGGATTAGACACATGTAAAAATTAAATAAATCTATATTAATATAACAATGTAGCAAACATTCATTCAAAGTGGCTAGAAACCATTTCTCCATCAATACAATTTTACCATACAGTGGATATAAAAAGTATACATAGCCCTGTTAAAAATGCCAGTTTTTTTTTGTCATATAAAACCTGAAACCACAATAAATCATTTCAAAGCTTTTTCTACCTTTAATGTGACTTTAACCTGTACAATTCAATTGAAAAACAAACAAATCTTTTGGCTGAAAAATAAAAAAATAAAAAGCATACAATAAGCTGGTTGCATAAGTGTGCACTACCTTAAACTAATACTTTGTTGAAGCACCTTTTGATTTAATTACAGCATTCAGTCTTCTTGGGTAGGAGTCTATCAGCATGGCACATCTAGACATGGCAATATTTGCCCACTCTTCCTTGCAAAAGTTCTCCAAATCTGTCATATTGCAAGGGCATTTCTTGTGCACAGCCCTCTTCAGGTCACCCCACAGATTTTCTATTGGATTTAGGTCTGGGCTGTGGTTGGACCATACCAAAACTTTAATTTTCTTCCGGTGAAGCCATTCCTTTGTTGATTTTGATGTATGCTTGAGGTCACTGTAATGTTAAAAGGTGAAATTCCTCATCTTCAGCTTTCTAGCAGATGCCTGAAGGTATTGGGCCAAAAGTGACTGGTATTTGGAACTGTTCATAATACCCTTCACCTTGACTAAAGCCCCAGTTCCAGCTGAAGAAAACCAACCCCAAAACATGATACTGCCACCATCATGCTTCACTGTGAGGATGGTGTTCTTTTGGTGATGCAAAATGTTTCTTTTACGCTAAACGTACTTTTTGGAATTGTGGCCAAAAGGTTCAGCCTCGGTCTCATCAGACCATAACATATTTTCCCACATGCTTTTGGGAGACTTGATATATTGTTTTGCAAATTTTAGCCAGGCCTGGATGTTTTTTCTGTGTGAGAAAAGGCTTCCATCTTACAACCCTATCCCATAGTCCAGACATATGGAGAATATGGGAGATTGTTGTCACATGTAGTACACAACCAGTACTTGCCAGAAATTTCTGCAGCTTCTTCAGTGTTGCTGTAGGTCTCTTGACAGCCTCCCTGACCAGTTTTCATCAATTTTGGAGGGACATCCAGTTCTTTGCAGTGTCACTGTTGTCCCATATTTTCTCCACTTTCTGATGACTGTCTTCACTGTGCTCCATGGTATATCCAATGCTGTGGAGATTTTTTTTGTACCCTTCTCCTGACTCATACCTTTCAACAAGATCCCTTTGATGCTTTGTAAGCTCTCTACAAACCATGGCTTTTGCTGCAGCAGGCAACTGAGTAAATGTCAGGATAATCCTACTAGGACAGCTGAACTTTATTTGGGGTTAATCAGAGTCTCTTTAATTGATGACAGGTGTGTACCCAAGAAGACTTAATGCTGTAATTAAAACAAAAGGTGTTTCAGCAAAGTATTAGTTTAAGGGTGTGCGCACTTATGCAACCAGCTTATTGTATGTTTTTTTTATTTTTTATATCCCCCCCCCCCCCAACAGATTTGTTTGTTTTTCAACTGAATTGTACAGGTTATAGGTCACATTAAAGGTGGGAAAAGTTTTGAAACGATTTATTGTGGTCTCCTTTTTATATATTAAAAACTTGGCATTTTAACAGGTGTGTGTACACTTTTTATATCCAATGTAGCTTATTTCAGTATAAACTAAAGGGTCTTTCAACAAGTCTTTCATAGATGAAAAATAAAAAGACTGATCCATGATCACTGTTAGAAGTCCCTTATCAGCAGGTCTGATAACTACAAAAGAATCACTAACCAAAGTTGTCAGAGCTTGCCTTTCACCTGCCGACATGTTATTAAAAGTTTTGCTATATTTAGTTTGTTCAAAGTGCTCATATAAATCTCTCTCACAAAGTTATCCAAACTCTTCCAGTATAGGATGCGTAGAAGGCATGAACAAACTAGGTTTTCTAAAATTAGCACCTTCCTTCACAGTCATAGAGTCATTAAAAAACAGTTTCAAGGATCACATTTCTCAAAATCATTTTTAAATCAGCAACCGCATCACTTAAAAATGCCTTTTGCACTGGTATAAAATTGAGACCTTTTTCTAGCAAAGTTCGTTTGTCAACAGTAAGGGCTCGAAAAATATTCCAGATCAGTGATTTGTTACCTGGTTCCACATCTGTTTCAAAGATCTGTTGTTGTCAGGGTCTGTTAAAGACTTTCGTTTCGTTCTTGTTCATTACCTGCTCTGTGAACAATTGTGTGCCTTCATTGGCTTTTGACTGATTGGCAAGGGGAAAGGTGGAAAAACCTGTCTGCTGCCTTCACCATTATTCAATAATCTGATGGCTGGATTTGAAGCCTTGCCCACTCCAGAGTTCGCTCCATCACTATTGGATGAAACAATACTCTCAGTCCCATCAGTCCTGTTACATTCAATTGTGACCGGCAGAATCACCTGTTCAACTGAAGCAGTTGTAATCGAGTCACTGGTTACCCCCGTATGGTATTAAATGCTCCTTCATTAACATTATTATAGTGAGAAGTTGTAAGTGTTTTGAGCCACATAAAAACATGACCCTCCTTGAAATCACTCAAATTCCTCACAATTTTCTTCCTCTTAAGTTATAGCAGCATCTTCTTAAATATTAACACTGTCCGCCAAAACAAGTAGAATTCTATCAATTAGCTTGGGTGGAAAATAATAATATAACAACTCCTGTTGTTCTTTAATATCTCTAACGAGTGCTTCCTCTTCTGGTAGAAAAATTTAAATAAAAAACTTCACGCAACTAACACTTGTCTCAAGATTTAGTTGCTGCCATCTAGAAAGCGAAGTGGGGTAATGATTACCATATATCGGCATGCGTAGAATTCTCAAACCTCGAGGTACCACACAGAGCTATACATGCCTCCAAATGTCGCCATGATGTCTGCAGTCTCTGAAGTTTAAAGAAGTCATTCTCTAATGCATTTATCTTTGCTTGAAGCAAAGCACAATCAATGCCTTCTAATTCACGATCTGATGTATCGTTGGCATAATCGCCGATTAACAATGGATTTCCTTTAGATACAAGGCAATTTAACAATACATCATTACTGGTTTTTGCACTAGTGGGGCCACCCCTTCTATCATTTAGTTAATTTAACAGATTATAGGCAAGTTCAACATTTTTTTTATTTTGTGTCTAAAAACAAACTCTCTCTCCCAAAGCCATAAAATGACGTTTGCAAAAACAGGGACTGATGAGGCACCCATAGTTATCCCCTTTGTCTCTTTGAAGCATTCGCCTTCAAAAAAAGACAGAATTGTTTGTTGACACAATTTCCATACATAACTGTACATAAAACTTTTATTGAGTTCTGTGTAATGTTTAATCCTAGGGGTAATGCTTCAGTAAAAAATTCCATACCCTCATCATGTGGGATAGTTAAATATAAATCCTCAACATCCACACTCAGGAAAATGTCTCTAAGTTTCTTCTACCAAACTTTTCAACAGATGCCAGGAATCCTTAAGCACGAGCATCTTGTTAAAAAAATTATTTTAAATGGAAATCAATAAATTTAGCTAATGGTTCTGTTTTATAGCCCCTTGCTATGAAAGGAGGGTCTATGGTAGATTTTATGCACCTTTGGGATCCCGAATAATGAGGGGATTAAAGTTTTTTTTTTTTTTTACTTTTAAGTATTTCATTTGCTCTGGCTCAAACTGGTATTCTAAAAATAGATCCTCCAGCAAAACATCTATCCTGTGACTGGCTATACTAACCTCATTTAAAGAGACCAGAGTGAAAAATTCACTGTCGTGGAGGTGGTTTAACATTTTAGCTACATAGTTGAACTGTTCCATAATTACCAACACTCCACTGTTCAAACAGAGAAAATACCCATTAGCTTTATTAGAAGAACAGAGAGATTTAGTCTCAAGACACAGGAATTCACATTTTGCCCCTATACCGACGAACCCAAATTTTCAGAGTAAAATGAGATAGAATAAATATGACACAGGGATAACCTGTGTAATGACTTTTGATAAAAATTCCCCAGCTATTAGGAATATTATGGAAAGAAATGTCTGGGGCATTTGACCTGACCCATAGGGTCGGTATAGAACCTAAACTAGTATACAAAAGAGGAAGAAATATTAAAAATTTGAGAAAAACAGTAATACTGAAAAATGACAAGTTCAACTAGGAAAGATGACAAAATGTGGGGCCTGCAAACAGTGTAGGTTCATCTACAAATCTACAAAGATAGCTATTGGAGATTTTAATAAAATGTTTCCAGCACCAGGAAACTTTGTAACACCAGAGGGGTAATCTATGCTGCAACCTGTACAGTATTTTCCACCTTTTATATAGGTAAGATGGAAAATCAGTTAAGGTAAAGAAATTATCAACACCTGCCTGCTATCAAAAAGAAAGATAAATCAAATGCTTTGGTATAGGCATCTTATATATATATAAACACTATTCATTTATGTGTTTTTGTATAAAGTATAGGTTAACTCACTGGTCTCAGCTTTAAGCAAAACGCATTTTTATTCAGTGTTATAAATATATATATATATATATATATATATATATATATATATATATATATATATATATATATATATTAGTGCAACTGTACCTTTAAGATGTTTTAACTGGAAGTAATTTTAGTAGTTAATTTATTCTTATTTAAACAAGGATTGTGACAATCATTTTTATCTTAAGAAGTTCTATCTTACATTAAAGGAACAAAAGCGCTCATCTTATTTAACAAAGCAGCATTTGTCATGGTTCTTCATTCCAACTTCAGTAGTCTATATTTGTTTTTAGAGTTCAATTAAGTGACGTCGCATCTTTGTGTTTCAGTTTTGTATCGGTCTGACTAGTTGTTGTTTTGAAGTGCAGGGACACTTCCTCACTGCAGTGACGGATATGGAAGGAGCAGGGGCCCCTCAACTGTTTTCCAATGATGATGTTAGTCTGACTCAATTGATTTCGTTATTAGCACAAGTATCTACAAAAATGGACCGGGTAATGCAAGAAGGTCCACAGGGGAATAGCACTCATCATAACAAAAGTTCTGAAAACACTGAAAAAAATCGGCATAGTCCCAGTTATTCAGACATCATGGTGGGAAGAACTGCAAGAGGTGAACAGCATGCAACGGCAGTAGGAGGAGAGCAGCACTTACCAAGAAGTCACCCATTGGAAAATGGAGATTTCGAAACATGGCTCAACAAGGAAGTGAGTTTAAGAAATGACATCATGGACTCAGCTTTCTTGAGTAACAATGCCAACAGCCTTAAAGAAAAACTTTTTTAGACTTAAGAAGTTACTTAAAAAAATTTAGGGGCCTGCAAATGGATAATGCATTTTTTCAATGACTGCATTAAAGTTCAGCGAGTCCTGAAGGGACTTATAATTTTCAAATTTTCCAACAACGTGCAGAACGGGTTAGTCCTACACCATGAGTTACTGGAGTTATTTGACCATACAGAATGGACTTTATGCATGCTTTGATAAGAGATATCCAGCAGATCATAGCCACATTAAAGGAAGAGAGTATTTCTTTGCAACAAGCGATAACAGAAGATTTACTATTCTTTTACTAAGAGGATCATTACAGAGGAATTTTTAATACAATGGAACAGTATGCAAATGAAGTAAAGAAAAGAAAAAAAGCTTGCAAGGTATAGACATGAATATGAACAGAAACGTGTCTATCCACTTCCAAAGAGAAACAACAATACTCAAGTCCATTTTTCAATTAACAGTTCTACTAATACCCCAAGTGTGCGTGATACTGCTCAAGAAGTCATCTTTTACTTGCAGGAATCTTTCCTACAGGAAGACAAACAAGATTTTCAACAGGATTACAGACCCCTTCTGTGCAGATCGGTGAGACTGCAGAATCAGGGAACAACATGGGCGTAACATTCAGGTCACAATGTCATATACCAACAAATGAATTACCAAAATCAGACAACAAACGGAGGGAGGAGTATGAAGAGGAACATTTTTTGTCAATGGTAAGAAATGAAAAGTACAGTTGTGTACACTTACCATAAATGTAGATGTTCAAGTGTATTCACTGTTGTAGTCATCACATTTGGAGTTATCTGCTTGCAGTAGCCCTCAGTCGGCCTGATTATCAAAGTCTTGGGTTCTGCGTCAGTTGCTGCCTCATCTTCCGTGACATCAAGTAGTCAGGGGTATAACACATGCAGCCAATGCCATTACATCCGTTATTCTTGCCCCAGATGTCAGGTGCCCCGCTAATGGGGAGCAATTTTATATATATATATATATATATATATATATATATATATATATATATATATATATATATATATATATACATACATATATACACACACAATGGTATACCTCCAACAAAAAAGGAAATACACCAAAAAGCTTTTAAGCATAGTAAAGGAGAGTAGAGGTACAGCCAAAAGAAGTCAGGAGGCTGGAGGGAGGGTAACTAGGACTACAACAGTGAATACACTCGAGCATCTACATTTATGGTAAGTGTACACAACTGTACTATGTTTTTCGTGTTTCACTGTTCCAGTCATCACATTAGGGTAGATTCCCAAAGCTAAGGATGGGAAAAGGAATTTAGACTGCAGTGGCAAAACCAGCTCTGGATTTAGAGAAAATTAGCAAGTGATAATGTTTGGTGAAAGTATGTACAGAACTCCAGGTAGCAGCTTCTAGGATGTTCCTGGTAGGGACACCTCTGAGATAGGCTGTAGAGGTAGATGCAGCCCTGGTTTAATAGGGTCTAATCCCCTGTTGGATAGGTTTTCCATGGTGCTTATAGCAGAAATGAATGCAATGGCCTATCCATTTAGAAATTGTTTGCTTTGAAATAGCCTTCCCCTCTGCCCCTGCGGCAAATGCCACCAGCAGTTGTTCAGATTTCCCTTGAGGTTTAGTCCTGTCCAAGTAAAATCTAAGTTGTCTGTGCACATCTAAAGAGTGCAGTATGTGTTCCCCTTTGTTCTGTGGATTAGAAAAGAAGGTTGGCAAATGAATGGACTTATTAAGAGCCATAATGGATACCACCTTGGGCATGAAGGAGGGATTGGTCCTGAGGGACACCCTGTCCGCATGAAAGATGTTGAAAGGCTCCACTGCCATAAGGGCCTGTAATTCAGATACCCTTCTTGCTGAAGTGATTACTAAAAGAAAGGCTGTTTTCCAAGAAAGGAATTTCAACTCTGCACTTGCAGCCAGCTCAAAAGGAGGAAGAGTGAGTTTTTCCAATACAAAGTTAAGGTCCCAGGCTGGAGTTGGGGCTCTCCTGGGTGGTCTTATGTTTTTGGCCCCTCTGAGGAAATGCTTGAGCAGTGGATGAGAGAAGAGCGGTGGTTCTGTGTTGTAATGAGCTAAAATGGCTGAGGCGTGAATTCTGATGGAGGAAAAAGAAAGGCCCTTGTGAAGCATCTCAGTTAAGTATTGAAGAATCTGAGGTAAGTTGGGCGCTGATGTGGCCATCCCTTGAGTTTGGTTCCAGGCACAGAAACTTTTCCATTTTTCAGCATAAGATTTTCTAGTACTAGGCCTCCTTGCCTCCAAAATGACATCTAACACTTGTTTACTGAGGGATGGTAACGGAGAACTTAGATAATTAGCCAGGCTGCTAGGTTCAGGGTTTGAAGCTGAGGGTGCAGAATCTGGCTGTCCTGCTTGAGACAGCAGGGTAGGGGTCTGAGGCAAGTGCCATGGAGCCAGCAGTGACACACTGCGCAAGAGGGGGTACCAGTGTTGGCATGGCCAGTCTGGTGCAATCAGTATCGTCCTTGGTTTGTCCTGTTTGATCTTTAGTAGTACTTTGGAGAGGAGAGGCAGAGTGGGAAAGGCATAAACTGATAGATTTTTCCAGCTGAAGGACAGAGCATCCACTTTCCAAGCTTGTTTCTGGGGAGTCCTTGTGCAGAATTTGTCCAATTGGTAGTTCTGGGGGGAGGCAAACAGGTCTATATCTGGGCTTCCCCATTTGTTTATCAACATGTTGAAAGTCTTTGGTTCAAGTTTCTACTCGTGTGGGTCCATGAGATTTCTGCTTAGTTCATCTGTCAGTGTAATTAGTTTTCCTGGCAGGAATTGAACCTGTTGATGCACTTGGTAGCTCAAGGCTGTGATACACAGAGCCATGTCTAGTCTGCAGAGGGGGTAAGAATGGGTACCCCCTTGCTTGTTTATTTACCACATAACAGTGGTGTTGTCCGTCTTTACCACTAATTGTCCAGGAAGAATGTGGTCTTTGAAGGTTGTCAGCGTGTTCTGTACAGCTAACATTTATTTTTGATAGATATGCAGGTACATTTGACTTGGGTTCCATTTGCCCTGAATGCACTTCCCTGCCAGGTGAGCCCCCCATGCATAGTCTGATGCGTCTGTTAGGGTTTGGGCAGCAGGGGGTAGAGTGAATGGTAGTCCCTTGTTTAGGGCGCAGGCCTCTACCCACCAAAGGAACTCTAACCATAGGCAAGGTATTATAGGAATCATTGCTTCTAGATCCTGAGAATGTTGACACCATAGGCTTTTTAGATACCATTGTAGTTTCCTCGTATGCAGTCTTGTATATGGAATTAGTAGAATGCAGGAAGCCATGAACCTCAAGGCTTGCAGTATTTGCCTTGCAGATAGCAGGGTCTTTGTGGCCATTAGTTTGAAGTAAGTTGTCAAATGAATTTGTTTCTCTGGCATGAGGAAAGCCATCTGGGAAGTTGTGTTCAAGCTTGCTCCCAGGAATATAATTTGTTGCCAGGGTACCAGATGTGATTTCTTTTCATTTATGGTGTACCCCAGACAAGTTAGCACCTTTGGTACAAATGCCAGAAGATTCAAAAGTATGTCCTGGCTTTCTGCCTGAATTAGAAAATCGTCCAGATATGGGTATATTTGAATATTTATTTGCCTGCAAAATGAAATGATTGGAGCTAGGCACTTTGTGAATACCCTGGATGCAGTAGATAAGCCAAATGGCAGTGCAGGGAACTGATAGTGCATGTAGCCTGTTTTGAAGTGTAGGTATCTTCTGCAAGATTCCCTGATTGGGATGTGCAGGTAGGCTTCCTTTAAATCCAGTGTTGCCAAACAGGCATCTTTGCCTAGCATAGGAAGCAACTGGTGAAGAGTTAGAATCTTGAATTTTGGAATCACCAAAAAGGTGTTTAAGATAGAAAGGTCCAGGATAGGACACCATGAATTGTCTTTTCTGGGTACCAGGAAAAAAAGTCTTGAGTAGAAACCTTGTCCCTTTTCCTCTACTTGTACAGTTTGAATAGCCTTTATGCTTAAGAGAGAGAGTTCTTGTTTTTGAGCCTCTGCCCACTGATTTGGGGGTAGATCTGGCCAACTGTTTGGGGTTGGTAACATGTGGAAGTGAAATCTGTATCCTTGGGAAACTATATTTAAAACCTATTTGTCCTGGGTAATGAGTTCCCAGTTTTTGGCATGCAGAACAATCTTTCCCCCCTAAAGGAGCAGTCAGTTGAGAAGTGCTTGGAAGTTTTGAAGTTAAGTCATTGAGACAGCTTACCATAGGGGGAAGTCTTACTACTCCCTGATTTGGAAGCAGAAGCCCCTCACTGCTTAGTCCTGTACATACTCTGGGACTGAAGTCTGGGTGTTATGCTGGTTCTGGGTTCAGACTGAGAAGGCCTGGAAGAGGCAGGAAAGGACCAATTCTTAGAGGGCTAATGCCTACTAAATCTTGAAGGCTGTACTTGTAGGAAATCCTTAACAGTTGCCAAACAGGCGGTCCTGATTTAAGGGAGCATCCAACAATTTAGCTTTAACATGATATGGCAAAGATTGCTCCTTAAGCCAAGCATGCCTTCTAAGTACAGACCCAGTGACAGCAGCCCTGCAAGATGCCTCTAGTGAATCAAAACCACATTGCAAAGTATGTTTTCCAACCTGTTCAGCAGAATGCATTAAATCCTGTAAATCCTTATTTTTAGCACAGTCAGGAATCAACATAATTTTCTGTTTAAACAATCCAATAATATGTTTCTGATACTTTAACATATGAAACTGACAGTTTAAGGCCCTAATGGCCAATTTTGCAGAAGTGTATACCTTCTTACCCCATCTATCCAGCGCCCTGGAGTCTATATCAGAAGGGGTAGGATTTTTGGCAGTAGTAGCATTAATGCCCTTAGGTCCCTGTAAAATGGTCTCAGGATCTATAGTAGGATTTTTAAAAAGGAACTTGTGAGAGCCAAGAACCCTGTAATATTTATTTACATTTTATTTATTATTTATTGTCATTTGTTAACCGGGTTAGTCCAACTGGGCTTTTGGCCCATTTTCAGTGGAGACCCAAGGAGAAAAGCTCCAAAAAATTGCATAACAGTACATTGATTGCATGCAGAAGTATAATACTGACATAGTTGCATACTGTAAAAAGAAGGATATACAAAGCTGTTAATAACAACAAAGTTGAGTACAGAAAAGAACAATTACAAAGCTGTTAATACACAATATTGTATAAATTAGAGAATATACATAAAGTTCTATCATCAACAATTTTTTTCTTTTTCTAGATTAGATAGAGAATGGTGTGTAGAAAAGTGTGAGACAGGAGAGGGAGACTAGGTGGGTTCATGACAGCAGCAAGTCTTGGAGCTAAGTAGAAAAGTTTTTAGTTCATTTTTAAACTGGGTGTAGTGGGTAATGGACCATAAGCCAAGGGGGAGTTTGTTCCAGGCATTGGTGACAGTATTCCCAATAGATTGGTTTGGTTGATATATGTCTAGTAGCTTTTGGTTCGATGTACGGAGGGTCCGGGATGGAGTATAGGTGGAGGCTAAGGGAGAAAGAGATGGACAGAAAGAGGGTTTGTAGAGAATAGAGTATAGTATTTGAAACTGAGATAGAAGCAGTTGTTGGGGGAGTTCTAGCCATTGGAGAGAGAGTTTAATGCAATACAATGGTGTGTGTTGTATGGCGAGATGGTGATGAATCTAGCTATTTTGTGACAGGTTTGTTGGAGTTTATTCAGGGTGGTGACTTGAATGTTGGTGAGAATGGGGGCGGCGTAAAGGAGGGAGGGGAGGAGTAGTGCCTGTCCAAGTGTCAGTCTAGCCTCGGGGGTGAGAAATTTTTTGTTTCGATAAAGTAGACCTAGTTTTTGATGCATTTTCTTTATGCATTGGAGTAAGTGGAGGTTGAATTGAAGTTTGTCATCTACTATGACCCCATGTAGTTTTGTATGGTTATCAGGTTGAATAGTTGTGCTGTTTGAGGAGTTGATGAAAAATGATGATTTATGATGCGCAAGAGATCGGGAAAGGAAAAGCAGGAGTTTAGTCTTTTTGGGGTTTAGAATCAATTGACTGTCAGCTAGCCATTGCTCAGTGGAAAGGAAGGCTTGTTGGGTTAGGGTATGGAGCTTGGAGATGTTGTTGGAGATAGATATAAATGTGGAGTCATCAGCATAGTGTATGAGGGAAGACTATTTGCAGGAGGTAGACAGATCATTGGTGAATATATTAAAAAGAAGGGGACCTAAGATGGAGCCTTGGGTACACTAGTGGGTGTAGGAAGGAAGGGGGAGATGGATGAGAGCCATCTGACGGATCGTTGCCTTCTGGTTAGGTAGCTGGTGAACCATGTTAGGGAGGATGAGGACAGGTTCAGGTTTGAGAGTTTAGATAGTAGTAAAGGATGAGAAACAGTATCGAAATCCTTTAAGAGGTCGAGGAAGAGACAAGCTTATTGTTATCCATTGCCTCTGCAATGGTGTGAGTGAAGGAAAGGAGGGCAGCGATAGTACTGTGGTTGGGACGAAATCCATGTTGGGTGGGGGTGAGTAGGTTGTGTTTGATGAGGTGGTTAAGAAGCTGTGTGTAAATACATTTTTCTAGTATCTTAGAGAGGGGGGGTAGAATGGCAATGGGTCGGTAGTTTGTGGGGTGAGTTGAGTTCCCTCCTTTATGTAATGGTATAGTGAAGGAGGATTTCCACAAAGTAGGAACAGTTGATTCAATAATTGATCTGTTTATTAGTACAGAGACGAGTAGGTAATAGAGTCAGCAGCAAGTTTAAGGAAAGTAGGTGGTAGTTTGTCTGTGGAGGCAGAGCAAGGTTTGAGCTTAAGAAGTATTTAATATAAGAGGTAGAAATGGGCAGAAAGGAGAACTGAGTTGAGGTTTGAGTGTTGGGTGCTGTAGGTTGTGAAGTTAAGTTTGGCTTAGTGGGTATGAGATTCTGGATGGTATCAATAGAATGTTTGTTTAGGAGGGTAGCGGTTTGTTTAGGAGATGAGTCTGGGTAGGGGGAGGGGATTTTGTTCAGGGTAGACCAGTATTTACGAGGGTTAGATGAGTTGCTTAGCTGTGCAGAGTTGTAGTAGGATTTTTTATCTAATGTAGTATTTGTTTTGATAGGTTTCTTAGTTGTCTATATTTGTAAAGGAGAGGGAGTTCTTTTGTTTTAGTCCAGGCTTTCCAAGCACTGCCCCATTGTTTCATTAGTGACTTTGTTTCTTTAGTTAGCCATGCAGCAAAATTAGATTTAATTTTGATTTTCCTAGAAGGAGCTAGGGAGTCTATAGTATTCAGAAATATGTTGTTAAACATACTTACAGCGTCATTTAGTGGTACTTGTTTTAGGCTGGTCCAGTCTACACTAGAGAGAATAGAGTTGAATTGAGTGGTATTGAAATTGGATAGTTTCCGACAGTCTCTAGTTAGGTGTGGTTTTGGTTCTGGAGAGTAGTATCTTAAGATAGAGGTAGGGAGATGGTCACTAAGGGAATCAGGTAAGGTGGTGGGATTATGGTAGTGGTGGGGAGAGTTGGTAAGAATCCAGTCAATTGTAGTACTTGATGATGACATTTTGTGGAAGCGAGTGGGGGATGAGATCATTTGGTAGAAGACATATAGGTGGATACTGAGTTGAGGTGAGTCAGTAGTGAGTTTTGACCAGTCAATATTGACATCACCTAGTATAAGGGTTTCATATGGTATGGTTTGGAATAACCAGGATAGAATGTTTTCAAGGATGGGTAAATTGCTACCTGGAGGAAGATAGATGGAAGCAACAGCAAATTTCTTTTGAAGGTTCAAATAGCAGTTTACTATTATAACGTCTGCTAGGTAGAAGTTAGGTATGGGTGAGGGATAAGGTGAGATAGTTAGGCTGTTGGAGTATAATATAGCTAGTCTGCCTCCCTTTTTAGTAATTCTGTCGGAGCGAAATATACTATAGCCAGGCTTTAGCCAATTTTCTGATAGGGTGAGAATGTGTGGGGTAGTATGAGCCATCCAAGTGTGGAGCTCAATGACTTTGTTTTTTTAGGCTCTGAATATTTAGTGAGAGAATAGTCAGGTTTTGTGATGGGGCTAAGTTCTGTACATGCTGTTGTGGATGGGGAAGAATCTGTGTGGAGTTTGTGGAGGGGGTGGGTATGGTAGGGGTCAGGTAGGTATGAGTGGGACTTGGGCCTGGGTTGGGATGGATGTCTCCAGAGCAGAGTAGGTTTTTTTCTAAGAATAGAAAGTATGGCAGTATGTAGTTGGAGTTCATATAGCAGTGACTTAGTCTTATAGTTAGTTGTATGGGCTTGGAGGATGGAGTGTTTAAATAGACATATGGTGGTAGAGGTAAATACAGCTGGGGAGATAGTATAAGAATGAGTGATAGGAAAATGTTTCGTGGCTAATATGTGGAGGTAGCAGGACATAAGGGTGGGTTTTGAAGGTGGAAGTGGTAAGAGGTCATGGAGGATAGAATGAAGAGGAGTGTTGTGGGAATAAGAAGGTAATGCATATTGGAGAGAGTTTGATATAGTGGACCAGTAGGAGCAGCCACTAAACGGTAAGAGGTAAGATAGTGAGGATTGACAGAATTTGTGGGAGGGAGTGGTTAAGTTGCAGGAAGTGGTGTTTGTGAGGCTGGTGGAACAGTAAGGAGAGGGAGAGGTTGGTATAAAGGAAACTAACGGGGTGGGTGGGAATGGGGGTAGGGTAAGGGAGCTTGCGAGGGCGAATGGAGCGTGGCTGCACCCGTCAGGTGAAGCCCAGAAAACAATCAGAAGGTATGTGAGCAGGAGAGGGTGGAGGTTTCTGCTTGAGAATCAGAGTTAACTGGCCTGAGGTGGTTTCAGTGGGAGTAAAGGTAGAGCATAGAAGTATAGTAGGAGGAAGAGATAGCCAGGGAGGGATTACAGGAGAGGTAATGTATGCAGCTTGGTAGGGGAGGTAGACTATGAGGAGGAGAGGTCTAGTAGACAAAGAGGTAAAACTCAGATATGAGTACAACAGCAGAAATGGGAAGTAGGGACCAAGGGTGAGCAAGACAAGTACAGAGATAAGGGAAACAACAAGGAGTGGTTTACTGGTGAGGTAGAGAGTAGCTACCATGGGGTTATCCTAGAATGGTTATAGCAGTTTTACTTTTTTTCAGATGAGGTGGACATAAGTGATTTCACACTGGAAAGAATATATTCTGGGAGAGACTTGACTGCAGGTATTTCAGCCAGAAAGGGCCAGAGAGAGATGAGGATGCTGAAGTAGCTGGAGTATCCTAGAAAATAAGGCAAACAATAAGTTGTGAGAGATGTGGGAGAAGAGGATTCATAAAACTGTATGAGTGTCAGTGGTAAGTAATTGGGAGTAGGTGAGAGCTATAGCCAATTTGGAGAAAAGTAGGGTATGAGGGGTGGTTGTGTGAGAGTTAGAGGAGCTCTCAGTGAGGGGAGACCTTTGAGTGGTATGAGGGATGGGGGAGAGTGCAGGTTGGAGTCAGGTTTGAGAAAAGTGAGTATTATATGAGTGGGGGTACAGATGTAGCAAAATAGCAAGGAAGTAGTGACTGGAGATAGAGTATCTAAATCAGTACAATGCAATGCAGTAACACAGTAAAGAAAAGAATATCTGGCTTATAATAAAGAAAAGCACAAGGCACAATACATTAATATACTATGTAAAAAAATATTCTACTTAGTACAGCAGCCAAACATCAATCCAAGCATAGCTACAGATTTCATAACAACAATCAGGCTATGTTATACTGGGCATATGTACAGGGTAAACATAGACAATTTCAAGTACACAGCACCCTAAAGGATAGTAACCTGAAATCACTAGCTAAGGTAATCATGTACTTTCTCTTTTCTTTTGTGGAGGAAAGGAGAGAGAGAAATTACAGACTGCTCTTTAGAAACGACATACATTACATCATATTGCTGTCGCTAATTAAGGGAGTTATGTGCAGGCAGCATAAATCGAAAACCTTGAGTTGCAATGTTAAGCATGGCCTGTAATCAAATATATTGTAGTCACTAGCAATGGTAGTCTTTTAAACACTGCTTACAGTCAGAACCTAGCATTGCAGTGTTTTCAGACTGTATAGAGTCGAAAATATGCTAGCAAAGTAGATCCAGCCACCTGGTAGCTATGCGGTAGCTTGTAGATGTGGGTTAGTAAAAAAATAAACGCTGGTTAGAAGGGAGATATAGCATATGTATGTGGTTAGAAATTGAAATAGTTGGTAAATAGCTATGTAGAGAGATCAATGTGCAGGGTTCTATCAGCTATATCTGCAGGTTGGTTAGTCTTCTAATAAAGTTTACTACTCCCACTAGGCATCACAATTTACCAACAGTGTAAGAACAAATTATTTGCAAATAATGGACACATTTCGCTAATGGAGGGTAGGGCTAGCTGCAATAGCATTAGCATTAACAGCAAGATGCTTGTTACAAGGGGAGTATAGATTTAAATTATAAAGTGAGTCACTGATGGAAAGCTATTTGGGATCCTATGTGAGCAGTGTCCTAGAAGCAGTACACCATTCAGATAAGGCTAGTGCTTAAATGATGATTCCCGGTCTCACCAGGAGTCACAGTTAACAATGCAGAGCGACAAAAATAAATCCTTTGCTAAAAATATAGTGCACTTTTACTATATGAAACTAAAGGTAGCTCTATAGCATTAGCATGTGCAGGACAACACTAAATGAATTTAACGTTAGCCCTATAGCGTTGGCGTGTGCAGGACAACAAAAACAATCAGCAACAATTCTTTGCTAAACTAAGACACGATTTGCTAATTCAGACTAAAGATAGCTTAAATAGTATTAGCGTGTGCAGGACAGCACAAACAATCAGCTCACAGGCACAGAACAGATGCAACTGACGGCACTCAAGCCCAAGCAGCATTAGGAAGTACATTTGAAATCAGTATAATCTTGCATTTGTATGTTCTATTATACAACAATTAAAACCAAAGTAGGCTAATATCTATCAGGTTTTCTGGGAGCAGAAGGTAAAGAATCAGGGGCCAAGCTAGATTCCGAAAAGGCATCAACAACCATGTCTAGTACAGGAGGGATAGCTATAGGCCTGTGTTGAGACATAAGTAAGAAATCCCTAAGCCTCTTTTTAGAATCAGAGTAATCCTGGCTTTCCCAGCGAAAATGCTCCCTAAGAGTATGCAAGGTTTCACCAAAAGAGAAATCCTCTGGAGGGGAATCAGAGGGAATAGAGTCTTCTGCATCAGAATAGGTAGATAAGGGTAAATCCTGGTCATCAGAGGAAACAGAAATTTCAGAATCCTGGTCAGAAGAATCATACACAAATTCAGTCCTAGGTCTCTCAGAAGGGGAAGGTTGGCTTCTCCTGATTAAGGTAATAAGTCTTCAGCCATTCTTATCATTTGTTTTTTAGGCATAGAGGCCTGAGCATGCAGTCTGTGCATCGGTTTTCTAGGCATGATTCGAGTTTTAGGCCTTAAAAAAGGTGGCGTTGGTTTAATATGCAAGTCAGTAGGCCTGAATACACCCTCAAAAGCCGGTGCCTGCACAGCGGCTCCGGACCCATCCAAGGTAGAGACATCTGCAGGTTCCACAGTTGAAGCATCTCGCAGCATACCGGATTCCGAATGGGTCTCAGTAGAGTCCTGTGAATCTGAAGTAGTGGGTATCAGGAGCTGGGAAAGCACCTCACTGAGTACTGGCGAACTGGCGACTGGCTTAGGAGAAGCATCATTGGCATCTTTGGACCTAGGCTGCCTGTCTCTGTCTTTATCTTTGCGTTTTTTTTCGGAATGTCGGTAGTCGAATGGCTTACCAAAGACATATCTGGATAATTGAACCAAGAACCAAAATATTTAGAAGTGTAAATATACCAATGACAGATAGTTCGTTGGTTTAATCAGGCACACAACTAACAGCGAGGTACGCCGTGGTCAGGGCCTAGGCAAGGAATACAGTACAAATGAAAATCTTTACGAGGAATTTGCTTTCCACAAGAAATGCAATTATTAACTTTTACTGACATCGCTATACAGCAAGAAAAGGGTTTCCCCAACAGGATACTTAGCTTTAGTTAAAGACTTCAGTTCTGAAACTCGAAAACGAAAATTTCAGGAGTCGGCCTACTGGCACTTGCGATCTGCTTCTGCTTCAGGCACCGGACAGCAAGAAAGACTGATGTAATGGCATTGGCTGCATGATTTATAACGCTGACTACCTGGCATCATGGAAGATGAGACAGCAACTGATGCAGGACCCAAGATTTTGAAAATTAGGCCGACTAAGGGCTACTGCAAGCAGATAACCCCAAATGTGATGACTGCAACAGTGAAACACGAAGAACATCATGTGATAACATTATAGACTTTGACAAAATGAAAATCTACAATTATAGTAGTATTGTTGTGACAAAATTACATGGTGATCTTCTTAAAAGGTTTTAATTTTATTCCACATTGGAAATGTAATTTAGTGGACAATATTTTAGACCTTAAATTAGTCACTTGAAAAGTTAACTTGCAATTATTAGCAAACAATGCAGCCAACAGTTCTATGTCAGTTGTACATGGATCTAGCGCATATAACTCCTCACTATTACCCCAGTAGCTCTTTTTGAGAAATACTGTGAGGTTGACATGAGAAGTATGTATAAACAACCACCCAGGCAATCATTTTAACAAGTAGGGATGAATAAAATTTACTATCTGATCTTTGTAAATACAAGGAACTTAGCATTATGAAACCAGGCAAAGGGGGAGAGGTGGTAATTATGGATAAGTTTAACTATGTAGCCAAAATGTTAAATCACCTCTATGACAGTGAACCTTTTCACTCTGGTCTCTTTAAATGATTGAGGAAAAAGTAGCCAGTCAAAGGAGAGATTTTTTTGCTGGAGGATCTATTTTTAGAACATCAGTTTCAGCAAGAACAAATGGAATGCTTAAAGGTTAAAAAAAACTTTAATCCCCTCATTATTCAGGATCCCAAAAGAGCATAAATCTGCCACAGACCCTCTTATGAGACCAATTGTCATGGCAAGGGGCTCTAAAACAGAACCATTAGCTAAATTTATTGATTTCCATTTAAAAGAATTCTTTAACAACAAGATGCACGTGCTTAAAGATTTCTGGCATCTGTTGAAAAGTTTGGCTGAAGTAACTTACAAAGAGAACATCATTTTCCTGAGTGTGGATGTTAATGACAAGGGTATGGAATTTTTTACAGAGGCATTAGCCCTAGGTTTAAACATTACACAGAACTCAACAGAAGTTGTATCTTCAGTTACAGAGATTGTGTTAAAAAACAATGGTATCATTTTTGAAGGCAAATACTCAAAAAGGGGTAGTTATGGGGACCTCTTCAGCCCTGGTTTTTGGAAAGATTTTGTGGCTTTGGGAAACAAAGTTCATTTTTGGTTTGGTCTTCAAAAGTTCTATTTCTCAATATTACTGTTATCTGGATGATATCTTCATATTATGGGATGATGATTTAGACATTTCACAGTTGCTGAAATATATGAACACTACCACTACTTTTTTATTTATCACTCACACCACTGACTTAGAGAGCTGTAACTATCTACACAGGCATGTATATAAAAACAAGCAGGAAAATCGATTTGAGTCATCAGTTTATAGGAAACTTACATACTCAGTTTCCTCCACTTTGACAGTAATAACTCCCTATTAGCCGAAACGGAACCTGGTGAAGAGGCAGACAATTAGATTATCTAGTTTGGTTACAGAGGGTCAACAATTTATTGAATAATTAAATATGTTGAAAACTATGTTCAAAAAGAGAAAATACTCATTAACTTTATTAGAAGAGCAGGGAGATTTAGTCTCAATATACAGGAATTCACATTTTGCCCCTACACTGAGGAACCCAAATTTTCCTTTTAGAACGAAACAGAATAAATTTGATACAGGTATGACCTGTGTAATGAATTTTGATCAGAATTCCCCAGCTATTAAGAATATTACTAAAAGAAATTGGAAAGGTGTGTTTGGGGCATCTGACCTGACCAACAGAGTCGGTATAGCACCTAAAATAGTATAAAAAAGGAGAAGAAATATTAAACATTTATTTAAAAAAAAATAAACAGTAATACAAGTTCAACTAGGAAAGATGACAAAACATGGGGCCTGCAAACAGTGCAGGTTCATCTATGAAACTACGAACATAGCTATAAGTGATTTTAATAAACTGTTTCCAATACCAGGAAATACCAGAGGGTAATATATGTTACAACCTATACAGTATATTCCACCTTTTACATAGGTAAGACAGAAAATCAGTTAAGAAAAAGAATTTAACAACACCTGTATGCTAGCAAAAAGAAAGATAAATCAAATGCTATGTATAGGCATGTCAGTGATTGCCCAATTTTAAAAACTTTGTCTTTTGCATATTGGAGACAATAGCAGTAAACATCAGGGGAGGAAACTGGTCAGCTTATTTGGAATATTGGGAAGTGTACTGGCAGATTTTATTGAATGCCACACATCCTCCAAGGATTAATGATTGGATTTCAATAAGCAGTTTATTGTCTTTTAACACAGACACAGACAAAAATCTAACAAATAGTTAAAAAGAAATTGTTTTTTGGATCAATTATTTTGATCTATATTTTTATATATAAAGTGTTCTGAATTATTTACCATAAATTTGTACTATATATATATATATATATATATATATATATATATATATATCGCTATTAATGTATGTGTTTTTGTATAAAGTATAGGTTAAACTCACTGGCCCCAGCTTTTAACAAAATGCTAGTGTTATAAATATATATATAATTTTTTTAGTGCGACTGTGCCTTTAATATATTTTAACTGGAAGTAATTTTGGTATTTAATTTATTCTTATTTAAACAAGGATTGTGACTATTGTTTTTATCTGAAGATGCTCCATGTATGTTAAAGGAACGAAAGCGCTTATCTCATTTAACAAAGCAGTGTTGATCATGGTTCTTTATTGCAGCTTCAACAGTCTATATTTGTTTTTAGAGTTTAGTCATGTTACATGACATCTTTGTGACTTCCAAGCTTTAGCAACTGTCATTTCTTTTAGGGCAAAGGTGGCAAATTCCACATTGGTCAGCTGAGTCGGTCTTCTATTAGTTCCTATGAGCACATTCCAAATTCAACTCTCCGCACAGATCTCTTAGTCCATCTAGTTAGCAGTGCTCTTATGTACCTCAGCCAGTTCCTTCTTGATTGTCCAACACTTCTGCTAGCCTCAGCAAGCACAGCCCCACTTTCCTCCTGCTACTACAATGCTGTCATAAAAATTCCTCTCACACAGAGCATTTTAATCAAAGGAACTTATCACTGCTAATGCATTTGTAAGAAACTGTTCCCAACAGGGTACTTATCTGCCCGGTAGGGTATGTTTTTTGTTTTTGAACTAGGCCAGACTAGTGAATGCTTTAATCTCATAATGATGCATATATATATATATATATATATATATATATATATATATATATATATATATATATATATATATATATGCCCAAAGCATAACAGAACTAAAGATGGCACTAATGGATGCCACCCCCACATTTATACCAGAAAAAGTTGAGGTTCAAAGGAAGGGTTAGTCTGCTGTGATGGGAAGAAAAATGCCAGATCTGAGACATCGGGACAAATGTCTAACTCGGCCAGCAGCAGAGACCTCTTTGTTCATAATTGTAATGGTAACACACAAAGAAGAAAAACAGTTCTGTCTTCTTGAGCTCATGCCCTCACTTCAGGGAGAACCTGAGCTGACGATAAGCCTACAGAATATGAACGACTCACTCTCCACATTTTATGCCACTGTAAAGGTTAAAAAAATAAATAAGAGTACCCACAAACTACAACATAGGAGGTAATCCCCTGAAATCTGAAGAAGAAATAAGGGATCTAGGGACCCAAGTAGATAGTCAGCTTTCCTTTGATAACCATGTTGCCAAAGTGGTTAGAAAATCATTCTATGTGACCCATCTGATCACAAAAGAGTTCGCATCAAGATCTAAGGATGTAATGGTGCCCCTCTACTCTTCCCTCATCAGACCCATTATTGAGTACAATGCACCAACTGGAATGTACCTGGCTAGACATCTCCAGCAGCTGGAGAGACCACAGAGGTACCTAACCAAGAGGATTACTGGCCTCAAACAGTTGCCCTATGTAGCATGACTGAAAAAGCTAAGACTGTTCTCTGCTGCATACTGCTTTCTCAGAGGCGATCTCTGTCTAACGTACAGAGCCATGTCCAACCCAGAACTGATGAACATGCTCCATCTTAGCAAAACCAAATCTACTCGAGATACACGCTCTAGGGATATAAACCTCAACACAACAATGAATAGAACATGCTGGAGGGATAGATTCCCTTCGCTGAGACTTCCCTTACTATGGAACAGGGTCCCAATCTACATAAGACAGAGCCCCTCACTATCACTCTTCAAGAGGAACCTTGATGAGTGGATGGGTAACAGAAAGTTCACACCGGGGATCACACCAACAGCACTACTAGATAGGGGCCAAGGGTACTAGCTGCTAGTACAAGGGTCTAGGAACTACTAAAGAGGCGGTGAATACTGCACAACGTGGCTGGGCTAATATATGCCTTCGGGCAGATAGCCCAGTACCAACCTATGAACCTATAAAAAAAAAGACGGCAACGGCTTCGAAACAATTATCACCCACTTTCAGAAAAAAATATGGGTTAGAAAGTAAACAGCATGAAGACCGAATTCAGAGGTAACATTCAGACTGGCAGCAAAAAATTCCTGAGTATTAGGCGCTTGTATATCATATACATAATATACCTTATTCCTTGCATGTAGGATATACATCTGACATACAGCACCAGAAGTTGTGAATCCTATGGTATGCTGGCTGGACATTTGGTTATCCTCAGCAGGATATCATAAGAGTGAAAAATAATGCAGCAGTGATAAGGAAGGACATAACTTTTTCCAACTACTAATAAATCATTTTCTAGCAGCAGGGTTTGTTGCCTCCTTCAATACCTACTGGTAATCCTCATTAAAAAAAGGTGTATAAAAGGAAATATTCTGTCATCTGCATAGTTAGTAATAGTTATGGTTAGGATACATCACACACGTGTAGTCTTCTGTGATTACATCTAGTCTGTAAGGAGATTGTGGTAATGCCTCTGGCCATACTAAAAGAGGGAAGAACCACTGTTTCCTGGACCAGAAGGGAGTCATCCCAAGATCTTTGGACAGTCTTTCTGAATCCTCATAAAGACCCTGGATAATACTGGAAAGGGTGGAAACACATACAGGAAAACTGTCCAAGGGAAAAAAAAACTGTCTTCCAGGCTTTCAAGGGTAGGGACCTGTACAGATTTCTGCCAGCTGAGAGTGCAGGCAAAAATATGCATTTCAGGTGTTCCCACAAAAGGATCACATTTTGTAAGACCCCTTGAAATAGACTGAATTACTGAGGATCTGTCCTGGTCCTGATCACCTTGTGTGTCGCACAGTTTTGCTCTGATGGTATACAATATGCCTGTAGAGTGAGGTTGTACTGAAATTCTACATCCCAGGTACCATGGCTAAGCTGCAAAGAGGGGAGGAACTGGGTTCCCCCCTTGCATGTTTATTTATCAATGTAGTGCAGTATCTAAACACTAGTAAAAGTTCTAGGGACCAAAAATAGAATGAGAGAATTGAAAACATTTATAAGTACCAATATAGATTTTTTATTATGTGATTAGGTCTGCCTTTTGTGTTCCAAATATCTTAAACATTTATCCCCATCTACACTGCGCCCCAATCAAAGTCTGAGACAACTGTAGTGACAGACTGTGCTAGAGCTGGAAGGGAGAATGGAAGACTTCAATTTAGGAAAAAAAGTGTCTCCAGAAAAAAAAAAGTCTCCCTATTCATAATCCCAAATCCTGGAAACTGAAAAGTCAGGGAATGTAGACAATAAGACCATACAGATTACAGGTACTAATGGAATTTTATCATGTGGAGTTCAGCAAAAGGTACCATGAGAATCAAAGATGCCATGAGATCCACAATCCTTAGGAATTTCCCAGATGAGCCAGTAGTCTAAGTGGAAAAACTCAGGAGTATATCTAGAAACAGATTTAATTTTTTCATGTGGATGAAAAGGTCTCTGAACTGAGATGTTCCAGAGACATTCCAGGGAAACAATCCTGTGAGAAAATGCTAGACAAAACATCTGTACATTTTGATGTTACGTTAAGCATTCTTGATTTTTTTTTCTTTTTGCTCCTGTACTTTATTCACACACTTGCTCTGGATAATTGTCTGTAAATTAACTACTGACCTCCACCTTACAGAAATACTAGTTGTTTGTCTTTTCGGCTTTTCCCGGTTAGGGGGTCGCCACAGCGGAACTCCGGTCCGCTAATGACTGGCAGTAGATTTTTATGGTGCTGAGTTTCCAGCCGACGCCCAACCTTTAGCGAAGGCACACCCATTCACGCATGTCTTTCGGAGGCCACCCAACTGCCGGGAGGACATGCAGACTCTACACAGAAGGCACTCCAGCCGAGAATCGAACAGGGGAACCTCTTGCTGTGAGGTAACAACGCTACCGCTGTACCAAGAAATACTAGTATGGTCTCTTTTTCATGCAGTTTCCACTCACTTCATCCTGATCATCCTGTCATTGTACACTAGCTGCATTTTCAATGCATTCTGCACACCACACTTTATACCTGTTCACATAAATCTTTACTCACAAATATCTGCCTAGAACTGAAATTATATCAGTATAACTGGCAGCATTATATTTCAGAAAATAATCTTGCTAAACTCACGCAAATATTAATATATATATACAGTCAATGCCAAACATCTGAGATCAATTCAGTTTACACAGATTAGCTTTTAACATAGCACTCAAACAGAATAAATAGGAGTAAACCTGGACTAAACAAGCAGAGAAACAGGATTTTTTTCTCCCATTTCTTACTACCGCAAGTTATTCTTTCACTTACCATTTCACAGTGACAGGCCAGGGTCACAAAAAATGGGTATATATATCTTAATCGAAACTCACTTTGTTAAACCCCTCTTTGCCGAACACCTTTTCATCTAAGTCCCAAATCAGCAAATAGACTTTTAATCAAATTGTTTCCCAGGGAAAATCAATAGTAGGCCACCCTAGCGACTGCGGAAAAAATCAAAAAACTTAAAACCTATCCAGGTGGAGGACTTTGCCCCCACACTCCATTAACTAAATATACCAACTCTGAGATCACACTACAGTGAGGAAAAGGGGCAAATTCCATATAGTGGCCAACCATTGGTTTGCCCTGGGAAAAACTTTGATTAAAAGTCCATTCGCTGATTTGAGACTTCGATAAAAAGGTGTTCAATGAAGGGGGTTCGACAGTGAGTTTCGATTAAATGATATAGACCCCACAAAGAATATTACTGAAATTTTTTCCAAGTTCTAATCAAGCACCGAGTGCGCTGTCACCCAGCAACACAACCCCATACCTTCGATGGCGATGCACTTTGATGTCCACTGTTTCTCAAATGTTGTCAAGAGTTTCTTTTGTCTGATGCTTATCACATGTTCCTTAAAATTAAACTCTTCCGTGTAAAACCGAAGTAAGCCTAACCAGAGTTCACCAATGGACTCGGAGTTCTTCCCAAACTCAAGCAAATGCTTCTTCTGCAAATAATTAAAAACAAGTGTGAGAGCAGAAAAGCAAATAAAATACAAAGCAATACTGCACTTTCTCAAGTGAGTAAAGTTTATTAGCAGTTCATGAAGCAGGTCAAGTCAGAATTTTAGTCGATTCACCAGAATAATTTACTTTGTCATACCAAACCATACTAAGAATACCATACAGAAGAAGTCTATCAGTTTTTATTTAATTTCTTAAAATAATTAAAAGTGCCATACCAAATAATACCTAAAATACAATACATGTGAAGCCTCTAACCTATGCCTGTGTCATTTAAATTAAACTTTTTTTCTTACTCTAATACGTTTTCTTCCATTTTGGCTGTTGACAGAAATTACCCTAATAATCAACCTCTCTTCTCCATTACCAAAACAGCTCCCTTCCCTAGCTATACAGAGGGAGCTCTGCCACTGATTAAGGCAGTAAACATCGAAAAATGAAGTTTCAGGAGGATGCTAAGATGCAACCATTCTACTTAAATGCTCAGTTTTCCATTCCAACTCCATCAACATACTGATCATATGGTTAACAACATGAATGCTGCTGTGTAAAGGAATCCCCAGATTCTATATGTCTGTGGTTTCACAAGCAACAGCAGCAAAACAGGACCCAATGAATATTAGTAGTACAGCATGAGACACCTCATCACCAGACCGATAATCAAGGATTCTCAATCCTCACCACTGACAACAGTGGGGGATGTACACTGGGAGGTTAATAAGTACACACAGGATTTCCAGATGCAGCTCTTTGCATCAAGTGCAATTTCCGTTAAGAGCACACAGAGACCACAGTCTGTCTGGGGCTGGTTTCTCTCTCTTTCTCCGGATCCTCAATAAGACTCCCCACTGGCACAGCTATAGAGTTGAGATCTCAGTTGAGTGACCAAGTCAAGAACCCCAGCACCCTCTCTGGCCAACCAGTGCTTCGTGTCCCTGCCCAAGTAGCTACACACACACACACACACACACACACTCACTTAGAGGTTTGATTTACACACACATCTGGGAAAGGCTAGCACAGGTTTACTAACTATGCCCCCTTCTGCTCAGACTATAAGGAAGTTATACTGACACCACTCACTCCTTATCAGCTACTTTAAGGCTCTTAACAAAGGATGTCCAATCTTACTGTGTAATATTAATATTAACACAAATAGTAGTTTGACCAGGAGCAAGGCTATTAGGAGTGGCCAACACAATGTCACCAAATAAATATGCAAGTACTCTCAGAACCTAAATACCTCTACAAAGATCAGCCACAATGAAATATATTTAATAATAAAAAAAAGAGAACAGGACAATACTAAATATATACTCACAGTGACATCAGAGTTCAAAACCACAGGAAATATTTAAAACAACATTGCAGGACAGGCTTAAATAAATAAAACAAAAAAAAATCTAAACTAAGCTTTAGTATATTCCTGACTATATCTAAGAGGATTACTATACGCTAAAAACTTACTAATAGAGCAAGGCAGATATGGTGAATGGATCTTCTAGGTGTTCTCAGGTCCAAGACAGAATACAGAATGCTCTGTCTCCCTAAGAGACTTCTCAAATTTAATATCTCAAACATTACTGCTGGGATGGCTTGCAGAATGACATAATTTCTGGTCACCTGACTCTAGTTCCCAGGAGAAATACCCGCTGCTGGAAGTTGGCAGTATTTAGGATCTAGCTGTAAAAAATACATAGACTTCAGATCTTTGGCAGATTCTGGAATTCATAAAACAATGGCATACCTTCATGCTTTCAGAGGTAGTAATTAGTTCACTCCAAAGACAATACTGAAAGCTTCTCAGCACAGACTCCGTGTCTCTATCTGCATTGAAAACTGAAAGATACCATCTTTTATTGCATAACCTATAAAGTAATTTAATTTCAGCTATTTTCCTAAACCTTGCTGGACTGAAGTTAACATCCTGTATTCCAGTTTTGACTGTTAAAATATATACAGTTAGACAGTTACAACAGTGCATGTACATTTCTGTTCTCTTTATTTTATTTATTTTAACATTTGTTTACCGGGAAAGCCCAACTTGGAGCAAAGCCAATTTTCAGGGGAGGCCCGGGGAGAAATGCTCCAGGTGCATGTCTTTGTAATATGGGAGGAAACTGGAGCACCTGAAGGAAACCCACATGAACACAGGGAGGACATGCAGAGGACACACAGAAGGCACTCCAGCAGAGAATCAAACCGGAGAACCTCTTGCTGTGAGGCGACAACGCTACCACTGCACCACTATGCTGTCCAGCAGGGCAAACAGTGGATGCATTTCAAACACAGTTTACAAGATACCTTTTCAACACACGTCTGTACGAACCAGTTTGATATACACATGACATACAGTTCTAATGCAGTTGTAACACAAGTATCTCATAGAAATCATGCTGATACTCACAAATGACATATAATTATTTACAAAATTCCAGCTAGCTGGGCTGGCAGTATCTCCTTTCGTCACACAGCAAAATAACTATTTATTTTAAATGGCAATGAAAAGATCTTTGTTATACGATATCTGTTTTGTATTAGTCAAACATCCTAAATTTTAGTTTTCTACTGCTCCTTCCATGCACTTTTTAAAAATGCACTTGATCTTAGCCAAAAGATAGTTAAATTCTGGTGAACTGACTGATGTTAAAGTTAAGTGATTAAAAAAACTTGAAGCTTTTTGAGTTTTTGATGTTTTTGTTTGGCTTATTATTTAATTTATCTCAATGAAAGTACAATGATGTCATGGTTAGTATTGGGTAATGATTTACATACTTAAGCCACTCTTTTCTAAAGTTGGTTGCTTACCCAGAAAGTAATTTCCTACATTACAGTGTTGATACTTCCTCATCATGTTAATTTTCAGTGTAAGGTGTTACACTGTAAGTAGCAGCGGACAACCTTTTTTTCTAGGAAAAAAGCTTGTACTGATGCAGTTAGCATGAAAACATAATTTAGGTAGTAAGGGATTCAGAATTATTTTTCAAGACCCAATAAACATTTCAGAAGCTGTCCTGAATAAAATAAAATGAAGTGTTGTCTCCTCTTACACTCGGTCACTGTTTTCCTTCATACAGCAGAGCCTGCTGTCACTACATCTGACTTCGATACTGCAGGAGCTCTGCCACAAGGCCTAACACCTACAAGTTTACTGAGAATTTTGTCATTGTTTAATAGCCTGCAGTCACTACATCTAACCTTGATACCGCAGGAACTCCGCCACAAGATACTACAACTACAAGTTTACTGAGAATTCTGTCATTGTTTAAGGTAAGCATTTTTACCATGAAGAACCTTGCTGCATATTAACTTTAATCTGTTTAATCAGTTAAATTCATGCCTGCGCTGTGACTGAAAGTATCTGTGAAATAGTCTGTGTACTCTAAGGATCTCTTACTAAGTTGACCACTGTCCCCTTTTGCTTGATCAGTGGACTATATTGCATAAGCCAGTTATTTAGTCTCAGGAAATGACAGACAACCTATTTTACTTGCATCTCTCTGTTAATTACTTTGTTATGGCTACAAACTGATTGCTCTCAGTTATAGGTTCATAGGTTGGTACTGGGCTATCTGCCCGAAGGCATATATTAGCCCAGCCACGTTGTGCGGTATTCACCACCCATTTAGTAGTTCCCTAGACCCTTGTACTAGCAGCTAGTACCCTTGGCCTTTATCTAGTAGTGCTGTTGGTGTGATCCCCGGTGTGAACTTTCTGCTACCCATCCACTCATCAAGGTTCCTCTTGAAGAGTGATAGTGAGGGGCTCTGTCTTATGTAGATCGGGACCCTGTTCCATAGTAAGGGAAGTCTCTGCGAAGGGAATCTATCCCTCCAGCATGTTCTATTCATTGTTGTGTTGAGGTTTATATCCCTAGAGCATGTATCTCGAGTAGATTTGGTTTTGCTAAGATGGAGCATGTTCAACAATTCTGGGTTGGACATGGCTCTGTACGTTAGACAGAGATCGCCTCTGAGAAAGCGGTATGCAACAGAGAACAGTCTTAGCTTTTTCAATTTTGCTGCATAGGGCAACTGTTTGAGGACAGTAATCCTCTTGGTTAGGTACCTCTGTGGTCTCTCCAGCTGCTGGAGACATCTAGCCAGGTACATTCCAATTGGTGCATTGTACTCAATAATGGGTCTGATGAGGGAAGAGTAGAGGGGCACCATTACATCCTTAGATCTTGATGCGAACCCTTTCGTGATCAGATGGGTCACATAGAAGGGTTTTCTAACCACTTTGGCAACATGGTTATCAAAGGAAAGCTGACTATCTACTTGGGTCCCTAGATCCCTTATTTCTTCTTCAGATTTCAGGGGATTACCTCCTATGTTGTAGTTTGCGGGTACTCTGTTTTTTCCAAAGGGGATTACTACGCATTTTTTTGCATTTAGCTTGAGACCATGGCTTTGACACCATGCATCAGTCTAATTTAGGCCCTTCTGGGGGATCTCCATGTCGGACGGAGACTCTATTATAGTACCCAGTTTGCAGTCATCCGCAAACTTAGTCAGCCACAGCCCTTCCGTCCTTGCCTGTACTTCTGAGAAGTATATGCCAAACAGGAGGGGCCCCAGGACAGAGCCCTGAGGCACACCACTCATTACTGGTCTGGATTCGGACATAGATCCCGCTACTCTTACTTTATGGGATCTGTCTGAGAGCCAGTTTGTGATCCATCTTGTGATGTAAGGGTTTATGCCCAGGCTGGTGAGCTTATCAATAATACCTGAATGGGGAATGCTGTCAAATGCTTTAGCAAGGTCAAGGTAAGCCGTGTGTACCTCCTTTTCCTTATCTATAGCCTGAGAAACTGTCTCAAAGAAATCCACCAGGTTCAGGAGGCATGATCTGCCCTTGGCGAAGCCAAACTATGTGGGGTCCAGCGACTGGAGGTTCCCAATCTCTCCATTTACGAGTTCCATAATGATTCACTCCACAGCCTTACAGATCAGACTGGTCAGGCTTATTGGTCGGTAGTTCCCAGGGTCAGTTGTGGCCCCACCCTTGTGTACCGGGACCACCGTTGCCGTGCGCCATTCTATGGGCACATATCCTGTGGAGAGGTTGAGACTGAACAGGGTATTAAGATGCGGGGTTAATTCCTTTTGGAGCTCGCATATGACACAGCATGGGACACCATCTGGTCCCATGGAGGCAGTGTTTTTAGCTTTAGATAGAGCCTTGTTAACCAATGTAACAGTAATAATTGGACTTACACAATCCCCTGGAATGGTAATAGGCCCTGTAGGTGGTAAGGGGGGGGGGGGGGGATTTGCACTGAACCTGTCAGCCAAGATGTTGGCAATGTCAGAAGGGTCAGTGTATTTTGTTCTAGTTTGTACTAACTCAGAACAGACATGAGCATTGCCATTTAGGTTTTTGACGTAGCCATAGAAGGCCTTATGGTTATCCTTGGCATCCTTGGCAACTTTCTTTTCAAAATTAGCTTTAGTTGACTTGATGAGGGCCCTCAGTTTCTTACTAATGCTGATCAGGGATGATTTTTCTACTTGAGATTTGGCCTTTTTTTGTATAAGTCTCCTCCTTTTATTGTAAAGTTTGCTTATGGCCGGGGTCCACCAGACTGGTTTCTTCTTGCTTGAGGAAGGAGTCTTGGTTTTATTTGGGATAGCATGGTCCATGCAATCCTGAAGATGTATATAGATTGCCCTTGGTGTAGGATTCCGCATCCTGGATATCATTATCCTTCTGCAAGGGAACAGTGAAGCTTTCCACTTCAGATACAAGTAGTTTGAAGTTTGCTTTGGAAAGGATTTTGACTATGGTTTCTTTGACTGGGGAAGGTGGAGGGGTGAGGATGTCCAGGTTTATAAGTTTGTGGTCGGATCTGACAAAGGAGGGAGTGATAATGGGTGTGGTACAATGGGCGTCCATATTTGTGATGATTAAATCCAATATGTTGTCCCCTCTAGTGGGGAACATACTAGTTGTTCAAGGGCATTTGAATTTATAAATTCTATGAATCGCTGAGCATAGCAGTTGGAACATTGGTAGTTCGCCCAGTCTATACCAGGGTAGTTGAAATCACCCAAGATTATGGTGTTGGGTAGGACCTTTATATTTTCCAATGTCTCAAGGAATACAGAGTGAGCATCTTGGGACATGGTGGGCAATCTATAAACGGCTACGACTTGAAATGTGGTTTTGCCTGCTGATAGTTGCGCATGGATGATTTCTGGGGCATCATGCTGCACTACTAATCTGGAGATATGGGTATCCTTAATGAATATGGCTACACCTCCACCCTTTGTACTGTGATCCGGTAACTGAGGCCGGAAGGTATGATATGAATTGTAACCTGGCAGTGCTGGGGTGCTCTCTTGAGCCTTGAACCAGGTTTCCGTCACTGCACAAACATCAATTTTCTCCATGCTGAGGAGAGCCTCGAGTGTGTGCATTCTGAGGTTGAGACTTCTGGCGTTGAGTAGCATTACCCTTAGTTTTTGGTTACCTTTGCTGGTTACGGTGGTTGGTTTGTCCTTTGAGCCTTGCCTAAAAAAGGCACTATGGGGACGGCAAGAGCCTTGGCCAGTATTTGAAAACCTAGGGGTGATGGTTGCAACCCATCTCTGGCAAAACAGCGAGGCTTGTCTATCATGTCATCCCAGGCAGACAGACACTGGATCCCCTTAGAATGACACCAGAAGCTTAGCCAATTGTTGAAATTGATCATTTTGTTTTTGTATTGTGGTATCATTCTAGGTGAAGGTAGTATGCTACTCAAGGTCAGGGTCATACCAGCTTGGGCTACATGATTAGAGAGCTCCTCAATGTCACTTTTCATGTAGTCCAGGGAGGTACGTCTTAGATCATTCAACCAACATGTACAATGACAGCGTCATACTTGTACTTGTTCTGGAGTGACCTAAGTGCCTGTGTTATGTGGCGGATCTGAGCACCCGACAGGCAGCGGACAGTAACCTTCTCCTTGTTCAGCCTGGTGAGTGGAACATCTGTGTGCCTTACTATAGAGTCTCCTATTACTAGCATATTAGGTATGGTGTTTTGCCTTAAGGGCTGCTGTGAGGCACACTGCTGAGGTGAATTATGTGTTTTCTGGCTTGTGTTTAGAGTGCAGGTTGCTTGCTTGTCTGCTTTGGAGGGCATTGTTTCTTTTTCAGATTGGTACCTAGTGCCTCCGAATATGTTTTTGTGTATTTATGCGTATGTTTTGCCGGTGCTTGTTTTGTAGATTCATGTGTGACAGGTGATGTGATGCAAGTGTGTCCCTTATCCTCTTGACTCTCTGTTACAGTCATGGGTTGAGAGCACTTAGCCTCCAGTCTGGCTGTGTATTTGCATCTCTCACAGGTGTTTGTGTCTAGAGGTAAGAGGAGAGGGTTGTCTGTATACATGAGGCAGTTGTGACATTGCCTCAGGATGCCCAATTCCACCAGAAGAACTGGAGTGTACACCTGAAGCTGACCTCTGGACATGCTTTGAAGTGTAAATTGAACTTAAGTCCTGCGGACGATCGAGGGTCTTATGCTATATTATAATAGTGCTGTCTAGGAAATTTGGAGAATAACATTGCTGTCTAGGAGATTAGGACAAGTGCTAATTTCTGTTTTGCAAGTGCTGCAATAAGAGCAGCTGATCTGAAGCACTTGAGTTGAGGCTTGCCTAGTTCTAAGGGAAAATTTACAGTGCAGACTTTGTGGGGCCGGGAATAGTATACCCCAGCTAACCGGTGCTGCCCGACACTGCTCTGTGCGCAAGACTGTGCAAAAAGAGAGTTGCAGGGTTTTTCCTCTAGATAAGTGAGGAAAGTGAATACAAGAGCTGTTTTTCTCTAAGCAAGTGAGAAAAGTAAGTACAAAAACTGTTTTCCTCTAGGTAATGAGAAAGACAACAGTGCTATAGTAATTAGTAGCTTATTTAGTGCTTACAAGTTCTGAACAAGTGCTGAGCATGAACAAGCAAATTTAAGGGCTAAAACTAAGAATCTGTATCTGCACTAGATGAGTTACAGGACAGAAACAAGTGCAAATACAGGCTTTCAAATCAGAAAGTTGAGAGAGATGGAAGAGATTGCCCAAACGGCCAATAACTACAAATTCTGGGCCAGAACCACTACTTATGTGGTAGACAGGTTACCTAGTGCTTACCAATCCCACTGATAAGCCAGAAGGCTTCCCTCCAACACAGAAAGGCTTGGGGGACTCAGAAGCTTACATACAGTCCTGGATACAGCAAATCTGTATCTGGAGCACTAGTTACAGGAAAGGTAGGAAACAGGCTTACAGTTTTTTTTTTTACAGAAAAGTAGCAAAAACAGTAGTAAAAAACAATTCACATGCAGTGCAAGCTAGCACACTTGAGTATGCAGCAATATTAGACCAAACACAGTTTAAAAATGCAATTAAATTAAAAAGGACTAAAAGCAAGTGCAGAAAGAGTTTATTAGGTAGAATGTAGTAAAGAGATGGGATGGGGAAGTGTCCCAGATCAAATCTACAGTGAGGCGGGCAATGCAAAAGCCACCAAATTTAAACTACAAACCAAAAATAGGGAGGATGGGTGGGACAAAACAGTTTCAACAGAGATCTAAGCAAAAACTAACAGTACAACTTTAAAATCAAAAAAAATATTCTCAGCTCTGTATATTTGCCAATCAGTCTCTCAGAACAGTGTGACAACAGTTTCAACACAGATCTAAGCAACAATTAAACTCTATAACCAAATAAATATATACTCAGCTCTGTATAATTGCAGATAATATGTAAGGCAGTCTCTCAGATACAGGTTCCAGCAATAAACTGACCTGAGGGTGTGATTGTCACTGCAGTAGAATGCATTACTAAAAATCCCCTCAGCGTTTTCTCTTTTTACACTCAATCATTATCTTCCTTCACAAAGCAGCTATGTGTCATATATTATTACATGTCTATGATGGGTTGCCAACTGGCTCACTGACAGAACCCACACTGTAAAAGTTGCAGACTCCAAATCTGACCTCAAACCAGTGACAAGTGGAGTACCACAGTGTTCCGTCCTGGGACCGCTCCTGTTTGGTATCTACTTCTCTGAGGTACAGGCTAACACAGAAGGCCTCTAGCTAACGAAGTTCGCAGATGACTGCAAACTAGGAGCCATAGTCAAGTCCCCAAATGATGTAAACATCCTACAGAAGGGCCTCTCTGAGACAGATGCCTGGTGTCAGAGCCATGGCCTCAAGCTCAATGCCAGAAAGTGCAGTGTCATCCCCTTTGGTAAAAACTCTGTACCCATGAACTACCACATAGGCAGCAATCTACTTAACACCGAATGCGTGATAAGAGACATTGGGACCCAGGTGGACAGTAGTCTCTCCTTTGATAGTCACATCACCACAGTAGTCAGGAAGTCCTTCTACGTGGCACACCTCATCATAAAAGGGTTCTCGTCCAGGAAAAAATAGGTCATCGTTACCCTCTACTCATCACTCATTAGACCCATTATAGAGTACAATGCCCCTTTTGGAATGTACCTCACAAGACATCTGCAGCAGCTGGAAAGGCCAAAGAAGTACCTCACAAAGAGGATTACTGGACTCGGACAAATGCCCTACACTGACCACCTCAAAAAACTCCAGCTTTACTCCATAGCATATCGCCTACTCAGAGGTGATCTCTGCCTAACATATAAAGCTATGTCAAACCCAGAGCTGTTGGACTTGCTACACCTAACGAAATCCCAATCCCTCCGAGCTGCACGCTCTAGGGACCTAAACCCTGTCACCACAATAAACAGGACATGCTGGAGGGATAGATTCCTATCCCAGAGATTTCCCATACTCTGGAACAAGCTACCCATCTATGTCAAGCAAAGTTCTTCATTAGCACTCTTCAAGAAAAATCTTGATGAGTGGATGGGAAATAGGAAATACACCCCGGGGATCACTTCTGTGTCTCTGCTCATCAGTGGCACAGGAAAATAACTTTCTTGGGTGGCGTAAGCCAGGGAACCTTGTTGGCTAGGCTTGCATAGGCCCTTGGGCCGATAGCCTAGTACCTACCTATGAACCTATATGTTCTAAGACTGTGTAAAACAGTGAAAAGACATTGGTCGTGTGATATATTTGTAACATTTTCATTCAAATCAGATAAACTTTAGATATGCTGAGTGTGTTTCTCTTAAACACATATGTATGTAATGTGAATGGCTGGTATAATGGTATACATATATATATATATATATATATATATATATATATATATATATACATATACATACACACACACACACACACACACACATATATATATATATATATATATATATATATATATATATATATATATATATATATATATGGGTCCACTTTGTAAATTAGAAATACTGAAATCTCGAACTTCAGTATTTCGAACTTACAAAGCCGCATACTCACATTTCCGAAACAGGCAGAAGCGCGAAATTCAAAATCCCAAAGCACGGATATTTTGAATTTCTGCTTCTGGTGGTATGTGGATGTTTGGGTTTAATTTTGGTAAGTCTGTGTGTGTAAGTATGTTGGTTTGGGGTTTAGCATGTGTACGTGTGTGCTGTGACTGTTGTGAGTGTGTTTCAGGGACTCTAAGATGTGTGTGTGTGTGAGTTTCATTTGTGTTTCTGTTTGTGCGATCTCAGAGTTAGAATATATAAGTAGGGGGTTGTGGGGGGTGCGATGACTGATCGTGGGGGAGAGTTTTGTGCATGTTTGTGTGTGTACTGTATGTGTAGCGTAATTACGGGATTTTGAACTTCACGGTTGTGTGTTTTCGAATTTGTGAGTTGTGGTTGGGTTTTTTGCTTTGTGGTTTTGAAATACTGAAATTCGAGATTTCAGTATTTCGATATTACAAAGTGGACCCGTATATCTATATATATATATATATATATATATATATATATATATATATATATATATATATATATATATATGTACATATACATACCCATCCGTGGTGGTACAGCGGTAGCATTGTTGCCTCACATCCCCGTTCGATTCTTGACTGAAGTGCAGGGAGTGCCTTCTGTGTGGAGTCTGCATGTTCTCCCTGCGGTTGGATGGGCGTTCGAAAGACATGCGAAAATGGGTGTGCCCATTGGGGGTGCGATGACTGATCGTGGGGGAGAGTTTTGTGCATGTTTGTGCGTGTACTGTATGTGTAGCGTAATTACGGGATTTTGAACTTCACGGTTGTGTGTTTTCGAATTTGTGAGTTGTGGTTGGGTTTTTTGCTTTGTGGTTTTGAAATACTGAAATTCGAGATTTCAGTATTTCGATATTACAAAGTGGACCTGTATATCTATATATATCTATCTATATATATAATATATACATATATATATATATATATATATATATATATATATATATGTACATATGTACATATACATACCCATCCGCGGTGGTACAGCGGTAGCATTGTTGCCTCACATCCCCGTTCGATTCTCGACTGAAGTGCAGGGAGTGCCTTCTGTGTGGAGTCTGCATGTTCTCCCTGCGGTTGGATGGGCGTTCGAAAGACATGCGAAAATGGGTGTGCCTTCGTTGAAGGTTGGACGTCGAGCTGGCACTTCAGCGTTCGTGAAAATCTACTGCCAATCATTAGCGGACTGGAGTTCCACTGTGGCGACCCCTAACCGGGAAAAGCCGAAAGACCAACAACAATATATATATATATACATACACATACATTTATATGTATGTATGAATATTACACTCTTGAATGCTCTCAAGGTGATGGTTTTATATTGGTTTATCAGTGTAGTGCCATGTTCTGATAATTTGTTTAATACCGTTCCATATTTACACTACATTACTGTGGTTCTCTGTTGGTATACTTCCTGCTATAACTATTTTTGCCTAAATTTATACACTAACATCATTCTACTCTTATATTTCCCCCATATTCCCTTGTTCTGACTTACTTTGGTTCTCCCTTCATTTTTTTTTTTATATAAGTAGTAATAACTTTATTGCTTCAATATAATTTTGCAGTTCAGTAGAGTTTTTTTTTTTTATTTATTTCAGAGCCTGTGGTCACTACATCTGACCTCAATACTGCAGGAGCTCAGCCACAAGGGCCTACATCTACAGGTTTACTGAGAATTCTGTCACTGTTTATTGTAAGCACATTTATCAAGAACAACCTTGCTGAATATTAACTTTAATGAGTTATATACATGCCTGCTCGCCCGTTAAAAATAATTTTAATGATTTCCATCATTTAAAACTTCCTTCGGGCATTATACTTGGTGGTGGTTAGTAGTTTACCATCTTAACACCTCACCTTTTGTGAGTTTACATTGTCCCTTTTTGCTTGACCAGAAGATTGTACTGCACATGCATACTTACTGCATGCATTGCTATCCACCTACTCCCCTGACAAACTGTGTCTAACTGAAACCTGGTTAAAGCCCACAACAGCTGACAATAATAATCTCCTCCCTATTGGATATGACATACTACGCCGTGACAGACTGTCTAAATGGGGGGAAGGGCAGCATTACTTTATAATAACAACCTAAAAATAACCACTATTACTCCTCAAATCCCTCCCTTCAATAATTCTGAATGTCTCCTAGCTAAACTCAAACTTAGCGACAAAAATATCAATCAATATTATCACGTGCTACATACCACCCTAGAAGCCTTCTTACAATGGACAAGTCAAAACTTGCCTTAGGAAGCTATCATCCTTTATTACTTTAATATAGACTGGAACACGTGTTCAGCAATAAACCCCACTAACCATGTTAACCTCTACAGCTTCTCTCAGGTCATCCAATCAAGCACTAGACTAGGAAATGCAAAAATCAAAGAAAGCCTCCTAGACTGGATCTTAATAAATAAGACCACCACCTCTTACCAAGCAGGTGTCCTTCCAGACATCCTTAGTGACCACCAACCCTTCTTACTAAAATTCAAAACTCAGGCCAACCCTACCCCCCCATTACAAACTACCCGGAACACAAAAGGCTTTGACCCTAACAAATTCAAACTTGAGCTAAAGCACCCTAATTGGAAAATACTAAAAGTATTACTCCTAGAAGCAGCAGCAACCCAATGCAATAACACTTTCCTAAAAACCCTAAATGCTCATGCTCCAGCCTGCACCACAAAACTCAATGTGAAAACAGCCCCTGAATTAACAAAGAGACTAAAAATAAAACAGCACTAAGGAACAGAGCCTGGAATTATGGGAGAGCCATAAAAACCCCAGCAGCTAGGGAACAATTCCAAAAACTTAGAAACGAAACAAAAAAAGCAGTTCTCCTGGATAAAAATAATTATTTCATACAGCTGCAAAACAGGCATCAAAATAGCCCAAACAAATTCTGGGCAGGAATAAACAAACTACTTCAACCCAGCAAACCCTCCACCCCAGCGCCTACCTCCACATGCAAAATCACAAATATACCTGATACGTTCAACAAATACTTCATATAAACTATCTCCAGTCTTGTTCAACAACAGCCCACATCCACCACCACTAACTGCCCCAAACCTGTATCTAGACCGAAAACAACCGTCCAATTTTAACCCATCTCTCTACCAACTATGTCAAAAGGTTGCTAACCAAACCTAAACCTACTACACTGGCAGCTGATGGCATCCCTGCTGAATACCTTCAGTTGGCTGCCAATGAACTCGCCTTCCCAATATCTATTCTTCTAAACAGATCATTATCCAAAACCACCATTCCATCCATCTGAAAGACCTCCTATATCATCCCCCTCCACAATGGAGGTACTTCCACCGACCTCACTATCGCCCCATAGCCAGCCTGTCTCCACTAGCTAAAATACTTGAAAAATGTATACACCACCAACTTATGCCATACCTACTCAACCACCAACTTCTCTCTCCTACCCAGCATGGATTTTGGCCTGCTCACAGCACCACCACTGCCGTACTTTCCTTCACAAACGTCATCAACCAAAACAAACACACAGCCAATCTAACATCTGCCATACACTTGGACCTGTCAAAGGCCTTTGATATGGTCAACCATCTTAAGCTACTTCAATCCCTTACTGACCTTGGCCTTCGTAATCATGCATTAGCCTGGTTTCAGAACTATCTACAAGGAAGACAACAAGTAGTTTGACGGGACAACAACCTATCCTCATTGCTACCCATCACCATAGGAGTCCCACAAGCGTCCATTCTAGGTCCCCTTCTATTCTCTATTTTTCTCAATAAACTTCAAAGCATCTGCCAAGATGCAACTGTTATTCAATATGCTGATGACTCAACACTAGTCTGTTCAGCCAATGATCCTCAGAAACTCCTCCATATCACCCAGAAATTCTTCCAAACTATCAAAACCTAGTTTCTTAACAAAAACCCAATACTAAAACCCAAAAAGACCAAACTGTTGCTATTTAAACCAAACAAATCTACCACAATACCCAGCCCATTTAATATCCTGTTCAAGGATGGGACTATCATCTCTCCAGACACTCATACCAAACTGCCAGGTATGACCACTGCTAACCTTAAATTTGATAAGCATATAAATCAAACCATTAAAAAACATCCACAAAAAAGTGGGCAGTGTATACAAAAATAAACCATGTCTAACCCAACCTGCCAAGATAACTATTGCTTAAACTCACCTCCTTTCCACACTATTCTATGCCTTACTCATTTTCACCAACCTACTCAAAACCGAAATTGCCAAGCTCAATATGTGTTACAATGAAATTGCCAAATTTGCTACAGGTGCCCCCTAATGAGCGCACCACTGTCATTCCATAAAACAAATTGAATGGCTTGAATTCCCTAATCAACTAACCTTCAGTCAGCTTTCCTTTGCCCACAAACTCCTACTACTCCCAGATAAAACTCCAGCACTGGCCAATCTACTAGAACTACAAACTAATCCTAGACAACTTAGCTCTAGTGATAAAAAGCTAATCAAGGTCACCAAAAGCAATAACACAGCAGGGGACTCTCTCTTCCCTAATTACAATGGTAAAATTTGGAACACCCTACCTTCTGCTATTACCTCAGCAGACTCAAAGGTTACATTTAAAAGACTCCTCAAAGAACACCTAAAACTCACATGGATATGCTCATGCTCCCCAACAGACTGACCTCCCCAACCATACCCCCCCCTTCCCCTTTCTCTTGCTCCCTGTCTCAGTTATACCATTAAGAAGAACTTCTAGCTTCCTCTTAGTGTCACCTATGCATCTGGCCCCTTAGGTAGTACCTATACAGATAGTGGCACTAAAACACTGCTAGGACACTCTTTTACAAACCGTTTATAATTTTCTTTCTTTCTACATCTTTGCACCTGCTTTTCTCCTTGCTTTCTTATTTAATATTTATATCCTACCAATTAATTCTGTTGTTTCACCTGCTACTATACACCTGACTACGTCTAACTTGTACACATTTCAAATGTATAAAGTAAAAATAATGCAACTTCTAGACACAAAGTTAACCCATATATCTTATTCTGCATTTCCTGTTAAGTATTTTCACATCCAATTCTAAAATTGTAAAAGATGTGCACATTTTATGTAACTATGTCAATTTTAAGCTTTGTAACTATATTAATTTTAAGATTTGTATTATCTATATAAATTTGCATGCTTCTGTATACTCCTAATATTTGCTTGTAATTTGGTGTATGGAGCTTTTCTCCCTGGGTTGCCACTGAAAATGAACATACATCCAGTCGGACTTTCCTGGTCAACAAATGTAAAATAAAATAAAATAAATAAATAAATATGCTAGTTGTTTAGTCTCAGGAAACGACAGACAACCTGTTTTACTTGCATCTCCTTAACTGCTTTGCTCTGGCTATATATTGACTGATCTCAGTTATAAACTGACCTGACTATGCAAATACTCCACCACAAGTACAATGTTAAACTTTCTCAGTGATCATCTCCAAACCTTTATGACTAGACATCTCACACATCCAGTTAAACAGCATATTTATAAAACAACACATAACCTTTTCCAAGATTAACCCAGAAATGTTCATTACTACACTATCATCTATTAAATGGAACTGCCTAAAAGCCTCCCCTTAGACGATGCTGTAATTGAATTCAATACAACTTTTCTAAATATCCTAAATAGCCTTGCACCTCCTAGAAGGAAGAGACTGAAAACAAATGTAATTTGACTATATAAAAAGAGTAGAATGCTAATGCAGGATAGAGAAAAAGCACAGAAAAATGGCAAAAATATAAAATACCTCAATATCTTGAAAACTTCAGAATGCTTCACAATCATACTAAAAAAAACATGAAGACAAAAAACTACACTATAACAGTTTTCAGAATAATACTAGACACTACCCTGAAAAATTTGGACATACATTAAAAAAATACATCTCGGCCAAAAATTCCACCCAAACCTCTCTCCCAATAACTCACAATCTGAAACTGCAATACAGTTCAACTGTTATTTTATAGACAGTTTAGCATCTCTCAAATGATTCTTGAACATCTAATTTCAACCCTGCTCAACAGCCACATATCACCACCTCCATTTAAACCTTCAAACCTGTGCCCACATCTTACATAAAACTACTTAAACAAAACTTCTTAAACATAAACCATGTCCCTTCTTCAGCTGATGACCTTCCAAGCAAGTACCTAAAAATAGTAGGCAATGGTACTGCCTAACCTGTCTCAATCTTTATAAATAGGTCAATCTGGGAATCCCACTTTCCTTCTCTCCGGAAAAGTCACAAATTATTCCCTCTGCATAAAGGAGGACATTCAACAAACATTAATAACTTTAGATCTATAGCAATCTTATCTGTCTTCACCAAAATACTTAAAAACTGTATTTAAAAACAATTGCTAGACTATCTCCTGCTGAAAGAACTCCTATCCCCCAACACAACAGGCCACCCTAATACAATATGCAGATGATTCCACTTGGATTTACACATCTGACAACATGGTACACCTCCAAAAAGCTTTAACAGCCACTAAAACATTGCTTCAGAATTCACAACTCATGCACAACCCTAAAAAGACCAAACTACTGCTTTTTTCCCCCAAATTCCTCTCTCGTCAAAAAACAAAATTTAAAGTCCTCTCTCCTGATAATACAACCACTGAAATCACTTCTCATAGCAAACTATTAGGGGTGATAGTGGATGATAATCTTACTTTTGACCTGTGTATACAAAACTGCATAAGAAAACTCATCAAAAACTAGGGATGCTTTACAGGGCCAAAAGCTTTCTCACTGATGCAACTAAAACTACACTCTTCTTTATGGCACTCCCATCCTTACTAACCTCCATGCTTCACAAAAATTAAAACTTGAACAATGCTTTAACAAAGTTGATAAATCTGCAGCACATACTATTTTTAGAACCCATCACTGTATAGCACTGAAAAGCCTAAGCTGGTTACAACTGCTACATCAACTAACATAAACACTTCTTACCACCTATAACATTATCCAGCATCCATCTGCCTGTCCAGCGTTAAAAAATATTCTAAACAACTATGTTTCTAGTTAGTCATTGTGACCTACACACACTCTCTCTCACACACACAAATGCACATTTAGCAACAGTGCACATTTAAAACACACATGATTAAACACAATTAATAATGTCAGCCATTAAAAGTTTCATACTGCTTACCTCTCAACTGTCCTGACTTCCACAGACCTGTTCCTCATAAAATTTTTGTTTTGCTGGTAAAATCATTGTGGGTTGACATCACTAAATAATGACTTACATTTGAGTTTCGCACTTTTGTCTGCATGTATGATTTGGCAAAATTTTATGCCGGATGCCCTTCCTGACGCAACCCTCCCCATTTATCCTGGCTTGGGACTGGCACAAAGAAATGCACAGGCTTGTGCATCCCCAGTGGTACTTGGGATCAACAGTTCAGAGTAATGGTGAGTGTGGAAGAGAGGTGAAGAAGAGAGTACAGGCAGGATGGAGTGGGTGGAGAAGAGTGTCAGGAGTGATTTGTGACAGCCGAGTACCAGTAAGAGTGAAAGTGAAGGTCTACAAGAGGGTAGTGAGACCAGCTATGTTATATGGGTTGGAGACAGTGGCACTGACAAAAAGGCAGGAGTCGGAGCTTGACGTGACAGAGTTGAAGATGTTAAGATTTGCACTGGGTGTGATGAGGATGGACAGGATTAGGAATAAGTATATTAGAGGGTCAGCCCCGGTTGGAAGGTTTGGAGACAAAGCCAGAGAGGCAAGATTACGTTGGTTTGGACATGTGCTGAGGAGGGATGCAGAGTATACTGGGAAAAAGATGCTAAGGATGAAGCTGCCAGGTAACAGGAAAAGAGGAAGGCCTAAGATAAGGTTTATGGATGTGGTGAGAGAGGACATGCAGGTGGTTGGTGTGACAGAGCAAGATGCAGAGGACAGGAAGAAATGGAAACAGTTGATCTGCTGTGGCGAACCCTGACGGGAGCAGCCGAAAGAAGAAGATGATTTGAGTTTCGCACTTCATCTCCTTTATAAGATACATGCTAAAACAAATCATGTTATTACAGCAACTTTCTAATTTTATAAGAGCAATATTTAAAATCTGACCCTAATATTGCACCTTTGTCCCACCATCATTTTAGAGTTTGACCAGAATTATTGAGCTAAAAGGATGAGAGTTATGCAAATGCAGCCACAACCTGATCCCAATCACTATTGGCCTGTCACTTTGTTTTCATTCACACAAGCACGCTTACAGTCACACATGCAGACAGAAACGTAAAACAGATATTCACACATACACTTTTCTAATTTTTTTACATTATCTACTCTACAGCAGAAGTACTGCTTAGCGAGCATAAAATAATGTCATCCATTATCTTTCTTACAGTCCAAACTCCATGGCAGCTTAATATGCGGCCATGAAGTGGCGGCTCATTTTTCAGCAGGTAACATCTTCATTAACATCCTTCTAGAGAACTTTCATTCACCAGTCAGAGTTTAATGTACAGTTTGCCCATTCTATACTCTATACACTATAATGTTTTAGATCCTTTACCAAAGCATACCTTTTTATAACAAATACTTTAACTCCAGTAGCCTGCAGCTGGTACTACAGACTTACATTAATCTGGAAAAAGATTAATTTGAAGAAGCAGATACCCAGAATCCCATGGAAATGCTGAGGAGAAAAAAAAATGGAAAGTTCATAAATATAGTAGCAAGTATAGAGATCTTCTGGAAAAATCTCTTGTTGACCAAAATTTAATGCAAGAGTGGTTTAGAAGAGGTGAATTGAAACAAAAAAAAAATGGTGGCCCAGGATAGTGGATTACATACCCAATGGGTTACACAATTCACTGAAACAAAAAAAAAATGGTGCCCAGGATAGTGGACTACATGCACAATGGTTTACACAGTCCATTGAAACATTACAAAAACAGACAAATGCAATTTCTGTAAAAGTCTCATGGCAGAGGTCCTGTATAGTGAAAGGCACAATAATGTAAAAAAGACTGTTGCACTAGGGATTGTGCACATTCTACAATATGAAAGTAGCAGGAAACAGGAACCACAAAGCGTTACTGAGAATAAGGAAGTTTACATCACATGAAACAGCCACTACATACAATTCAAAAAATAGATATAAAAATAAAAACAAAAACAAAACAGATATTGCAGTCCATGAAAAAAGACAAATGTAATGTTGATCACTTAAGTTACTATACCCGGTGATTAGTGTCTTAGGTGCACAGAAAGAAAAAGTCAGAAAATATCATAATTTGCAAGCAGAATCAAGAGCAATGTGCAAGATGGATACCCAGACAGTTCCAACAGTAGTAAGAGCAGAAGTTCTCTAATAAAAAGATAATCTTACTTAAATATGGTATCAATAACGCAACCCCCCCATACTGCAGGAGAAGAAAATTCTAAGCTCACTGCTTGTGCTAAAAAGAGCACTTTTGGTGAAAATCAAAGGCTTAAACAATACTAATTTCATTAACTCCAATCATACCTTGTCTTAGAAATAGGGTCCATTTCCTCAAGTTATTAGAAACTCAAAACATTTTGGAAAAATTAAACTGAGAAAATTATCCCTTACAATACATTTCAGTTTTTATGTAACAAATCATTACAACAAAATGCTGTCTACTTTCAATTATTTTGATTCATCACAAAAGTTATACATTAATGGTAAAGCAACACTAGCAGTTATATACAAGTTTTTTTTCATCTAAGTTGCCTTACAACTGAGCAATATGTAGAAATAAAACTGGTCTACACTTAAGAAGTAAATATAAACACATTATTAGGGCCCAAGGAACTTAAATATTCAGTACAAGATTTTTAATAAACTATGATGCATTCTGTGATATAATTTTCCTTCTCACTTTGTGAAGGTAGACCTTGTAATCAAACAGGGCACATGGAAACATGGTTGTTAGACTGCCTCTTAATCCAACAAAGTGAAATGAAATACTTTTTTACTTTTACTACCCTATTAGACAGTGAAATTTGGATCCTGTGTCTGACCCATGTATTGTACTCTACTTAAAAAAACAGTCCATGCAGCATGTTTAGTTACAAAATAACTTACTCTTGATCTTGGCCAAAGAGAGCTCAAAGTAACTTGTTCTTAATATCCAAAATTAACATGTTCCAACAAAATTTCCATTAGATCAGAGGGGGCGATTTCATAAAGCAATGCAAATTGAGAAGTTGTTACTGTATTCATTAAATAATATGTGGTGACACCAGAACTGTGAAGGCTTTTTACTGTGTAATCATTTTGAGAGTTATGTTAGATGGTCCTTAGTTCAAAATTTTGTGACAGTTTCAGCTCTAGAAAATAGGCTAAAACAGGCTGGATATCAAACTCTGTGACTGGCTGTCATCAGCCCCCTGTATAAGGAATTAAAAACATCCCCGTACTCTACAGGACAACCATCATGGAGTTTAAACACTCTAGATACATGCAGCACTGATGCCTACCTAGAAAAGTAATCAAAACTGCAACTCTTCCAAGTCTATTCGGAATATGAAAAGCCTTCATGTGCAGAGCAAATTAAGATATGACAGTTTGCATTCCTCCACATCAGGGGCAGAGAAGTAATAACTTCTGTTAAGCAAATTAAGTGAAGACTCTTGAGGATAATCATTCTGAACAGCTGACATGTAATTAACGCCCTCAGTTCCTCCTTGATGATAATACTTTCGAAGACATTTAAAAAAATTAAATGGAAGAGATTATTTTTGGGACAGCACAGATGTCAAAGCCTACATTAAACGCAGGCATGGAATGGAGGCTCCAGATTTGTTCTTAGCCTATGGACCGAAGAATAATATCACACAATTTTCCCTTATACATATATTTGTCCTTGATACAAATTGATATTTATGAAAGAAAAACAAGGTTATGACTGTCATCTTCTGACCACACTTGTGTTAACCTAACCACTAGCCTTACTGATAATGAATTTACAGTAGTAAATATTTTGCTGCTCATGTTATTTATTATTGTAGATATACAGATGACGAATTTTGTTTGCAAAGATGTTTCTCTTTCAATGTTTCAATACAGTGTCAGTGGCGCAACAGGTAACACTCAATTTTGGTGCAGAAGGCTGTGGAATCTATTCCCACACCAGGTAGATCGATTACTGACACTGTTGTTTGTTCTTCTTTCGGCTTTTTCCCGGTTAGGGGTCGCCACAGCGGAACTCCAGTCCGCTAATGATTGGCAGTAGATTTTTTTACGGGTGGCGAGGTGCCAGCTCGATGCCCAACCTTCAACAAAGGCACGCCCATTCTACACATGTCTTTCGAATGCCACTCGACCACAGGGAGGACATGCAGACTCCACACAGAAGGCACTCCCGCCAAGAATCGAACGGGAGAACCTCTTGCTGTGAGGAAACAATGCTACTGCTGCACCACCGCGGTTACACCCGATTACAGACACTGTAATGCAGTATAAAGGGGGGTGCTGCACTGCTCAGTGTGCTATCCTTCAGACAGGATGTTAAACCAATGCTCCATCTGTTTGAGTTGGTGGTAGCTCAGGTGGACGTAAAATAATCGCATGGAACCTATTCAAAAATGTAGGTGTCCTTTATTTATACACAAAATAATTGTTTACAATGCATTTACAAATATTTACAAATGTACAAGTATATAGATATGCAAACATAATTAGATAAATTCATAATTTCCTTTACAGTCATACTAAATTTTCATCCCTATTAGACCTTCAATCCTTTTTCCATAACTACCATCTGATTTTACTCAATATTGTTGCTAAAATACATTTACCATTAAAAGAAAAGTTATGTACTCACCATAACATTCTATCTGGGTTGTGCATTTTCATTCTTCCTCAACTGATCGGTTCGGATATGAGACTAGGAACCGACTCAACTGCTTCTACCAGATAATCGGATCCAAAAACTCTTCAGCTCCTCCCTTTACCCATAATGCACCACCAACCTAATATACCTCAGACTGAGCTTGCTGCCTCTAGATATAAAGGGACAACCTACCACATAAATTAACAAAGGTAGAAAGTAAGAAAGGAAGATGGAGCTCAAGCAAAGAAAAGGGGTTCCTGTACAACTCTTAGATCTTTCCAGAAGTGAAGGAAGGGAGCAAATGGATGGGAAGTTGAAGAATACTGATTTTTTTAAGACAGAATAAAGAATGGAGAAAGACTATTAATTATGGTATGAAGAAATACTCCGGAGAGTAAAGAAAGCATACCAGCAATGGCACTAAAAATGTAACAAAAAACAGTGGCTAAAAGGAAGCAGAAAACAGCTAAATTCAGCTCAAAAATTAGGACAAGAAGGTAAAAATGCAGTAAAATACAAAACTTAAAAATAGAAACTAACTCACAATAAAACAGGCTATGAAAACTGGAATAACTCCAACAAACGCTCAAAAGCAAAGTGATCCGCGTGTCTGACACTAATGGTGGCAAATGAGATCCCAGTTATATTAGGTAGGCGGGCCATTAAAGGTAAACAGAGGTACTCGAGAGTTCTTGGATACGATGATCTGGTAGAAGTGTCAGAGTTGGATGCGACTCTTGGATCTGAACCCATCAACTGATGAATGAATAAACCAATGGCATTGGAGACATAATTTAATTTATTCTTTCATTCCATGTGATATAAAATATATTTTTATCTGTTCTTTTAATATATTCTTTACTTCTATTCATATAATATCCATACTTAACTATATTTATGTTTATTTGATCATTTTCAGTTCTTTCCATACAGGTATTCCAGAACATATCTCATTTCCCAAATTCCAGATTATCTTTGCTTCCCATAGTTTCTCGGTTTATAATCTTTCTTCAACTGTTTAAAATCTTGTGTCTTCTAATACAATTACATCTACATAACATGTATTATACACGCCAAAATCCCTATTCTTCTTACAATATTCTTAATGGTATTCAAATTTACAGAAAGCATTTTAAAATTTTTATTTTCCCTTTTCCTTAGATTCATGGTTTCATAAGTTCATAGCTAATTATTAGGTTAGCTTTCTTAATAGGCCGATGTTCTTCCAAGATGGCTACACATTGAGTAACAGCTCAATTTTAGCTCTCCCAGTGTGACAACAGAAACTCAGCAGAAAAGGCCAGTAAACCTGTGTTTGTGGGTAAATTTCAGTAACTGGCTAGTAAGTTGTTTGCCTGGATGCCAGGAAAAAAGAAATACAGAGGACCTGAAAAAAAATCAGCTACAAAAAGTGAGAAAGAAACACTGACTGGGGAAATTTCTGCAGCTGCTCAGAAGAAAGTAATGCAACACCCAGTAACCTACAAGAAGATATGACAACTGCACACACACCTGGTTAAAATAAACAAAACACTGATAGAGTGCATCAACACAAACAGCAAAACACTGGAAGAAGCTTTAAACAAATATTCAGATGTGGTGATAAAGCTGCAAAAATCAGAGGTTAAAATGAAGAAAAGGCTGGTTGAATATGACACTGCACTGGAAGAGATGTTTCATAAAATAGTAGAATTAGAGGAAAGAGCATGTAGGGAAAAACTGAGATTTTCAGCCATACCAGAGAAGCTGGAAAGAACAGACATCATTAACAAATAAGCAACTGGACTGGTACTCCACAGCAGGAGTTGTTAGTTGAAAGGGCACATCATATGTGTATGCTCCAAACCTGGCTATGAGAAAGCAGCCTAGACCTCTAATAGCAAAGATGCAATCCTACCAGCAGAAGGAGTTGATTTTGACAATACTGTGGCAAAAGGACAGAGTAATAAAACTGGGAGAAAGCACAGTGTTTGTGGAGAATGATTACTCATTGTACAACAGTCAGAAGAGAAGCAAATTTATTCCACTATTCAGGGAATGTAGAGACTCGGGTGTGAGATTCAAACTGAGGTACCCAGCTGTCTTTAAAGTATTCTTCCCTGGAGGACAAAATTTCTGATGAAGTACATGCTAAGCAGGAAATACAAAAGTTTGTCCAACAAAAAGTGAGCTGTGAAACAGAAAGAGATTCTGCTTCTTGTTCTTCTGGTAATAAAGACCACAGAGAGACTACCTGTGAAACTTTTTTCCAGTGTTTCAACAGAAAATGTTTGACTGAAGGAAGGGAGGATGAGAGCTGACCAGAAGAACTGAAAGTATGTTGGAAATGAAGCAGTGACAGGACTTGGGAGCTGGAGATAAACAGTAATAAAACATGTAACAATGTGGGATTATAATGCAGTAATTGCTGTTGTGTCTTTCGGCTTTTCCCGGTTAAGGGTCGCCACAGCAGAGATTTTTACATGCCGAGTTGCCAGCCCTGACGCACAACCTTCAACGAAGGTATGCCCATTCACGCATGTCTCTACACAGAAGACGCTCTAGCTGAGAATCAAACAGGACAACGTCTTACTGTGAGGCGACAACGCTACCACAGCACCACCACAGCAGTAATAATTATATGTGTGAAATATGACAGAACAAGAAAATATGGAATTAGACTTTTTCAGAATTTGTTGGACTTGTGGGGGAATCTAAAGAATATGCCCTATTTCATGTCATTTATGTTCAAAAAAGCTTTGAGGAGGGGAAGAAGGGTGGGGGGAGTTAACTGTAAGCAAAGACATTTTTTTCTTATTAGCACTATTTTGTGGTGTGTGGTTTTCTTTGCATGTTATAAAGTAAAGTTTTGTCCGTTATTTTTAAGTGTAATGGGGATTGCAAACAGGTGCTGCTGTTTTTTTTTTTCTTTTCTTTCTCCCTTCTCTCTTTCTTCTTGTTCAGTTTTAAGAAATGTAGGTAATGTAATGAAAAAAGCCTGGCTTAAAGAGCATGACAAAAGAAAAATTAATGTGCTTTTTTCATTCTTGCATGGGGAAATGACTGGATTGAGGATCATACATTAATTTATTTAACAAGTAAGTGCATGAAAAAGAATATTGAATATTATGAGGCTTTTTTTCTAGCAAAAACATGTATGATCATTAGCAATTCTGCAGCTGTCTTCATGTTTCCATGGAAACAATCTGATAAAGAGAAACTGGCTGCCTGGTTCTTGTGTCTCCATCGAGACAATATGATAAAGAGAGCCTGGTTACAGGCTGGTGGAGAGTAACTGGCTGAAGGGAAAAAACTGAGAAGAGAAATTTGCTAGCACATAATGTAGTCTGAAAGCATTCAGGGGTTTTCCCTGCTGGGAGAGCTATAAAGAAAAGACAAAACCAATTAGCACTTAGAAGCATATGCTGCACCGTGCTAACTCAAGTCTGCAAGTGTGGCTGTCAATTTGGGAATTTTGCTCCTATTAGGAGGGTAAAACTACAGTATTTGAAAGTGTACATAGTTTTGTGTGTTAGTATTAAGTTAATAGGTTTTACGGGAGTACTGGGGTGTGTTTCCTCTGGGTGCTCCAGTTTCATAACTTCTTTATGTTCTGTAGTCCTATCTCACCCTCATTTTTACATATGGGACAGTGTCCCTAGCACCTTTTTCTCGGGTGGCTCATGGGAATATACTCCTGAGTACCGTGGAACCAAAGGAGGCTCTACCCCTGGAGGTCAAATCCAGTTTGTAATGAGTAACAAAGGTATGAGGGGTAGCCCAAGTTGCTGCTGCACAAATACTGTCAACTGGAACTCTGGCTTGAAAGGCAGCATATGTGGACAGGGACCTTGTGGAATGATCCTTAATCTTAAATGGTAGGATCTTTCCAATGGAGGAGTCTTCTTCTACTTTCGGCATTAGGGGTCGCCACAGTGGATCAATTGTCCGCTCATGATTGGCAGTGGAGTTTTACAGTGTCGAGTTGCCAGCCCAGTGCCCAACCTTCCACAGAAGGCACACACACGCACCCATACCTAGGGTCAATTTAGAGTGTCCAATCCACTTACAGCATGTCTTTTGAATGTGGGAGGAAACTGGAGCACCCGGAGGAAACCCACGCGACCACAGTGAGGACATGCAGACTCCGCACAGAAGGCACCCCAGCCGAGGATCGAACCAGAGAACCTCTTGCTGTGAAGTAGCAATGCTAACCGCTGCACCACCGCAGCCGCCCTATCTTTCCAATGGAGGAGTAAATGGAAATACAGTTCGAAATCCAATTAGATAGGGTCACCGACTGGCAGACCTGTTCTAGACTCAGAAAAGGACACAAACAACTGATCTGACTTTCTAAGTTCCTTAGTCCTATGAAGTAAGAACCATAACTGCCTGTGAACATCAAGTTGATGAAATTTGTATTCAGCAGTGTTGGAATGATTAGGGAAAAATACAGGCATTTCGATAGTTTGGTTCAAATTAGACTGAGAGCAAAACGTTGGGATAAAGGAAGGATTTGTATGAAGGGAAACTCTGTCTTTGTGGAAAATCAAATAGGGAGGCTTCATTGACAGTGCTTGTAACTCTGACACCCATCTAGCTGATGTGATAGCTACTAGAAACAAAGTCTTCCAAGACAGAAACTTCCATTGATACGAATGTGCGGGCTCAAAAGGCAGGGAAGTTATTTTGGACAGAACGAAATTTAGATCCCAAGGAGGTACAGGTTCCTGAAAGGGAGGTCTCAGCAAAGTAGTGCCTTTAAGGAAGGTTTTACATAATCTATGGGACATCAGATTAGGTTTATGTTGCCCCAAATGAAAGTTAGATATCACTGACAGTTGGACCCTAATTGTGACAGCAGCTGATCCCTGATGGAAAAATTCAGACAAAAAGTCTAACACCACACGGATGGATGCTGTGTAAGGATCTACATTTTTTTCTTTAGCCCAGATAGAAAACCTTCTCCATTTGCTAGTGTATAACTTCCTAGTGGAAGGTTTATGCGAAGACGTAAGGATGTGGGTCACAGCAGGCAAAAAATCATGAAGCCTGACTAGGGATGGAAGTGAAGCAGCCACGCTGTCAAGTTGAGGGTGTGGAGGCAGGGGTGAAGGGAGCCTGACGTGTGTCTAGAGGTCTGGAACTGGGTTCAGAGTCCATGGATCGTCTAGTAGATGAGGCCCGAGAAAGGGGAACCAAATCTGGCAAGACCAATGAGTGATGAGAATCATTTTGCTTCCCAATAACTTTGCTTTCACTTTGTATATCAGCGGAAAGGGAGGAAATGCATAAAGGAGTCCCAGGGGCCAATCGTGAACAAGTGCATCTCTCGGTGACTCCCCTGGAGGGGGGATAAGGGAGAAATAGCTGCTGCATTTGGCATTGACTGGGCTGGCAAAAAGATCGCAGCAAGGCCGTCCCCATTTGTGGAAGATCTGTTCCGCTACTTCCTGATTCAGAGACCACTCATGAGGTATCAAGATTGCCCTGCTGAGCTTGTCGGCTATCACACTGGTTGTCCCCGGGATATACATTGCTACTGGAAAGCGTTGAGAAGATATTGCCCACTTTCAAACACAAAGAGCTTCTCAACAAAGGGAATAAGATCTAGTTCCTCCTTGCTTGTTTAGATACCATACCACTGACATAATGTCTGATTGGATTGCTATCGTCCCTAGAGGAAGAAAGTCGTGAAGTGCTTGCAACGCTAGAAGCACTGCTCTCATCTCTAGGAAATTCATATGCAGGTGGTCCTCCTGATCTTGCCACGTGCCTTGGACAGTTCTGCCTAGATAATGCCCCCCCCACCCTATCTGTGGGGCATCAGTGGTCACAGCAGCAATGGGATGGCGAAGGAGGAATGGAGTGGCTGTTATCAGCTGATTGGGCTGAATCCACCAATGAAAGTCCTTTTTGCACAAATCTGTTATGAGGATATAGTGAGATAGAGGCAGTTGTTGAAAAGACCACTGGGAAAATAGAAGCCATTGAAGAATTTGCATATGCAATCTGGCTAGTGTGACTAAGAGTTTCAGCACTGTCTTTGCCTTGACTTTCTGTAGAGGCAGCAAACTATGAATTTGTTGTCTGAGGTTTTGAATTCTGTCTGCAGGTAGACAAGCTGGCATGGCAACTGTGTCTATTTCTGTGCCTATAAAAGTCACAAATTGAGAGGGTGATAAGGCAGACTTTTCCCAATTTACTGCTATCCCCAGCTGGGAACAGAGCTGGATGGTCGAATCTCTGGCTTGTAGGAGTAGGTGTCTGGTGGTGGCAGTCAGGAGCCAGTCGTCCAGGTACAGAAAAACTTGGAATCCACAATGTCTCAGGTGAGCTGTCACTACCTCCATACATTTGGTGAACATCCTGGGGGCTGTGGTGAGACCAAAGGGCAGAGCACGAAATTGGTAATGACTGGCTCCCAGCCGTAAGCGTAAATGACTCCTTGATGCTCTGTCCATTTTTATATGGTAGTACGCATCTTGGAGGTCTATTTAGCACATCCAGTTGTCTTTCCCTAACAGAGAGAGTACTGACTGCAGTGTCACCATCCGGAATTTGGCCTTCTTTATGGATTTGTTTAGTTTGCTGAGGTCCAAGATGGGCCTCCAGTCACCTGTTCGTTTTGGCACTAAAAAGAATCTGGAGTAAGTTCCGAATCCTATCTGGTCTGTGGGGATGGTTTGGATGACTCTCTATGAAAGCAACTTTTGCACTTCTACAGTTGCTTGATCCCTGTGATTGGGTGGAACATCTGGGATCTTCTTTGGTGTGTGGGATGGAAGAGAAAAGGGCATGAATTATCCTTTGGTGATTATTCTTTGTACCCATTTGTCTTGGGTGATGTTTAGCCAGGCTTCTGGATACAAAGAAAAGTGACCCCTGACTGGCTCCAGAGAAGCACAGCTGGGCCCCACATCAGGAGCACTGATCAGGACGGCCTCAAAAGGAATTGTGGCCACCCTGGTTTTGCGGACCCCCTCTGCCTCTAGGGCGATGTCTACCATTAGCTCCTCCTTCTCCTCTGCCTCTGAAGGAGGAATCACCCTGTGCATCCAGGAAAAATCTCTGGGACTTCTTGAACCACATTTTACCACCTCTCTAACCCTTGGGATATGGTTTAGAAGGGACTTTTACCTTGGGTCCAAACAGAGAAGAAATGTCAAAGAGGGCGTTGGTAAAGGTAGACTTGAAAGGCTCCAAAAAATTACATAAGCGCATCCAGGAGTGTCCTAAGGGAAACTCCCGAACTCGCTGCCCTGCTCGCTCCGTTGGCTGCATAGAAGATCAGCCTCAAGGAGGAGTTCACGATGGAATTTAAGGTGGACAACTGAGCAGTCACCTTCTCAGGGACTCCTTCAGTAGATGAACCTTGGAGAATATCTCCTAACTCCTTGAGGAATTCTCTCTGAAGCCTAGTAAAATGTGTGAGATAGTTCAGCGATCTGAGAGTAAAAGCCACTGAAGAGAAGAGACGCTTCTTGTATCTATTCATTGTTTGAGACTCCTTGTTCTGCGGGTGGACAGATGAAGACGTCTCCGCTGGCTCCTTCTTAGTGGCAGCCGCCACCACCATGGCATCTACAGGCATGCCCCTTGGACAAAACTCTTCTCTTTTGGGGCAGAGAGAAATTTGTTGGGTCTTCTGGGGACTGGCTCCACAGCATCAGGAGTTTCCCACACCTTTCGATTAACAAGGTCCAAGAGTTCTTCAAAAGGTGGAGACACCCAAGAGGCTGAAGTTTGAGACCCGAAAGACTTCAGGTACACTGACTCCTCATCAAAAGGGGTGACAGTGGGCCAGCCGCCTCTCTGCTTTAGGATCTCCAGAATGTCTACAAAGGAGACATCATCAGAGGACAAATTGGGGGACCCTTCTGACTCCTCAAGGTGAATGTCTGAGGTGATAGACTCATCAGGGGAGTCTACATGCTTCCTCTTGCATGTTCTCTTCTGAGGGGACTCCTCAGAAGGGTATTCCGGGGAGGTCTCGGAAGACTGGGGGCCACCCAACAGGGGCTCCTGAGGCTGTGGGTCTCTGCTGCCAAGGGAGAGAGAAGGTGCTTAGACAGGGGTCAGTGCTTGAGGGAGAAAAGTATCGGTACCCTTGCATGGAGCTGATGACTGAGGCAGCACGCTCATTATCTCGAATGCAGATCTTTCCAGCTCCGAAGAAACTGAGGTAGTCCTTGGCTCCAGAGTGACCAGCTCCGAGATGGATGTAGAGTCTGAGCTCACCCTAGCCGACGCACCGAGAGGGAGACTCGGCACCGAAGAGGTTCGAGTCCAAGTGTCCGGGGCCAACCGGTGAGCTTCGGCTCCTAGACACCACAGATGGCGCTGAAGGTGTCGGAGTGGAACACTGCTCCAAGACAGCCACAAGGAGAGCTGGAACAGAGGGTTCCACAACAAGCGGCACCGAAATCTCTGGCTCTGTAGGCCCGACTCGGCTCGGAGGAACCACAACAGGGAGAATGGATTCAGATGGCTCCAGAACTGACTGGGTCAGAGGCAAAAACAATTTGGGCACAGCAGACGACTTCAAGAGTCTAAGCACTACTCTCTCCACACCTTCTTCAGACAGGCTCTTGGAGGATCTGGATGACATGGTAGGCAACCTGGATATCTGTAAAATGAGAGATCTTAAAGTTGGGGAGACTGGCAAAAATCTCTAGACCGGCTCAGATGTAATTTTTCAGTAGTCGTCTCCAAAAGGCTTGGGGCCGATACTGCAGTGTCAACATCGACCACCTCGACCGGCTCCGAAGACAGTGGAGCCGAGGAGGTATTAACTTTATCTAGTTTCAATGTTTTCTGAGGAGGTTCCGACAAACTAGTCGGTGCAGGAGAATGTCTCTTGGCTGAATTGACCTTCTCTTTTCTAGATGAATGAGACTGTGAAGATGAAGAAGAGCTTGCTAAGTCTTCTTCGAAGGAAACCTTGAGGAGATCTTTCAGAATTAACTTGTTCTTTTGCTCCTGGAGAACTCTGGAGCTAAAGGAGTGACAGAAGGAACAAGTTTCCTTCAGGCAATAAACGCAATTACTTTGACCATCTGTAATCGACATCTTTTGGGAGCACTTAAGGCATTTTTTAAAACCCGATGGTTTATGATCTTTGGACTCTTCAGACATGGCTATAAGAGCTCTATAAACTTTAAGAGGGAGGACAAGGTCCTCTAATTTAAACAGGCCTCGCCCTAAGACAGATACACACCAAACACAACAAGGACTAGGTCCTCTAACTTAAACGGGCCTTGCCCTAACAAACCACACACACAGAAAAGAGAAACAACGGAGGACTAGGTCCTCTAACTTAAACGGGCCTAGCCCTGTTATAAAGATTCAAAGTTAAAGCAGAGGACTAGATCCTCTAACTTAAATGGACCTAACTGGAAGGGCAGAAGCTAAGCTGGAAAAAAAAGAATCTTAAGCAGCAAGCAAAGTATGAAGGGAAACAACACTGCACACAATTATTAATCTATAAAAGTGAGGGAAAAACAAGGTCCTAATACAAACGTGATCCTACGGAAATATAAACTGTACCAGAAAATAGCACACAACACTGCACACAATATTAACCTATGGAATATTAACTTTATCAGAAAACTAGCACACAGGATACCACACGGAGAACAACCAGTGCCCAACGGCCAACAAGTTCTCAAAACTAAGTAAATACCAAAAACACTTCTATACATTACCTATAACATAACTACCACTAATATTAAGTATAACTAGCTAAGTATATCAAGAAATATCAATAAAATATGAATAATAAGGAAAATGTTTTGAACTTAGCCATGGCCAAGCAAGAAGCACTTCTGAACTCGTAGACACGGCAAACGAGATCTGGAGATTGCACTAGTGCACTATGGGATACCTACCTAGCCATGAGCCAACTAAGATACTTTGAGCTTTGTAATAGGCTGAGTTGGAGCACAAGTTCGGCTCCGAACCCATATGTAAGAATGAAGGCGAGATAGGTCTACAGAACACTTGAAATTCAGCAGAATACCTGGGAGACAGGAAAAGAGGAGTACTTATATTAATTGCAAGAGGAGCTACAACATTGATAGAACAGGATAAAAAAGATAATAATGGCAGATTTGTAGTGATAAGGGGCTATTGGCAAGGGAGAAGGATTAAACTGGTATGTATTTATCCTCCACCTAAAACTGCTATAATGGAGTTTAAGAAAATTCTAGCTTTCTTAATAGGCCATTCTGTGCCAAAGCCCCTCTTCAAAGGTGAGAATTGAATTCTAGTATGAATGTGTTAATCAAACTCATTAACCATTAAACCAAATACAATCATTAGCTGTATATATTCATCTTCATCCTTTTCTTTTGTACTTGATCCCTTTAAATTGATTGTTCCCATATTTTACCCTTTTACTAATATCGTTTTTATTTTACTGCCTCCTAAGTTATGTCTTTCATCACTTATTTCAGAAACTTCTTGTCTTCTCATTTAACTTTTCTTCTGTTTCTACTATTAAAATGTTTTCTCTGTTCATTTTCCTCTCTTTCCTTACTCTTATTTTCATTTTTGCAATCCATCCACAAATGTCTAATTATTTAAGACATTTCAATTCACATTTTTTTTTTGCATCACGTCCTATTTCTCCACAAATGTAATATCTTCTTTTATCACATTTACTAATTAAATGTCCTTTTCCACAAAAACAAGTTTTGGGTTGTCCCCAGTATTTTAAGATACCCCATCCCCCTACATTTATCATGCTCAGTATATGTATATGTGGTTTCACTTCGGAATCCTGAAATATCACAAGCCTGAACTTCATAATTCGGAACCCAAAATCCTAAAATTCAAAATCCTGAAAACTCAAAATCCTGAATCACAAAATACTGAAAATATACAGACAATATTCCAGTACAAGGACACAGAGAAACACATATATAGCACTTTTCACCAAGTATGGGCAGGGAGGGCTGCGCCCCCCCACATCCCCTGCTAATTAAATATATAAACTCCAAGATTGCACTCCACAGAAAAAATGGCAAACATACCATCACATGTGTTCATGACTGCCTGTTCTAACCTTAGTAACATTCCCTTTTAACTTGCTATACTACAACATAATTCATGATAGTGTAATGAAGTACAATCTTGGAGTTGATATATTTAAGAAGCAGGGGGGTGTGGGGGCTCAGCCCCCAACATGGGGGGTGTAGAAGGGCTTGCCCCCCTGCTTGTATTTGGTGGAATGTAATCTGGTTTGTGTTCTGTATAGTCAGTATATGTATCCTGTGTGTTTTCAGTCTTTTGGGATTCAGGATTTTGAGTTTTCAGGATTATGAAGTTTTATGAAATTCAGGATTGTGATATTTCAGGATTCTGAAATGAAACCGTATAAGTATATATTTTTTTTTCTCTTTTTAAAGCAATATTACAATCTCATCCACCATCCATAAACCCCTTCTGTCAAACTTTTTCAATGACCAGTACTTCTTTACATAAAGTTTTCAAATGTCCTTTCAAAGTCTCTCTTTCCACCTCTGTTCGAAACTGTACATGAATTTTCATCATCTTTTCCACGCTAAATGCTTTTATCTCATAAAGATTCTATGGGTTACAGTCTTTCTTTTTTCATATTTTGCAAGAAAAGTTTCCATTTAAAAAACAGTCTGAAATACAATGTCGCAAAATGTCTCTGTTAATAAGAATAAATCATGCCCCTCAAGTGTACCTCATTATGATGAACGTTCATTTAGTGTCTTAAAACATTCATGTTCCTCAAAGTTCCACATTGAAAGGATCTGTCAGACATTCAGTGTTAGCAATTTTTTAACTGATATCTATGGTAAATAGAACTGAATCATACTAATTCATTAAAATAGCAATTATATAATTAAAAATGTTCCATTTCAACCATCCTATGAGCTTCTTAGATGAAGTTGTTAGTGAGCTGTTAGTGAGTGTTCCACATTTTGCCCATTTGTTCCACATTATGAAAGGTAGTGTTCCTCATTTTGGAGATCGAAGGTTGAGAGCTATGGAATAAATGCTCTTACCTCATGTTATTTTACACCCAAAGAAGCTATTAAATTTGTCTCACACTTCATACCTGTCCATTTCTTTATCTTCTTTACTCTCCTTACCATGTACTTCTGTTTTTCATTTTCTTCTGCCTTTCACATTCTCTGCACAGATTTTCTTTCCAATTTGACCATTATTATTCAGGATTGTCTCTGCATCCTCCTTTTGTATGTTCTCCATAATGTCCCTCCAGGAAACGTCTCCTTTATTTTCTGGCTCACTCTGCATCACCATTTATTTAATTAAATCATCCCACAACCCTCCTGACTGGAAGGCTGAAATTATATATCCATCATTTGCAGACTCATATCCATCAAACAGATTTCTTTGAAACATTTTCTCAGAATTCTGCACACACTCTTCAGGCCCAATATTTGCTTTCTCCATTTCTCTCACGACTCCATTATCTCCTTCTCTCTCTATTTGCCTCACTATTTCCCTGGGCTGCCTATGTGCCTGGAATGGAAACAGGAAGTGCTCATTCAGAATGGGATCCACTCACAACAATGATGAGTAGGGTAATTTCCCCAATGCCCTGGTTAAAGTTCCCCTAGTAGTATAAATACCACCTCAGGTCTCTCCTGAAAAGGGGCTACTATCCTAATGGGACTAATACAGTCAACAAAGGATAAATAAATAAATGACTAAAATAGCAAAAAAAATGTTAATTTTTTCTTTTAATTTTGACACCAATAAGCCTAGTGACAGTTTCTTGGATTTAGAACCTGCAGAAAATGCTGGATTACCAGAAATTTCTAGGATTTATACTACATCAAAAATGATGACGCCTTGGAAAGCGCTATAACTACCCTACAGTCACAAACGTACTGCTATATGGTGACATTTTAGCTACTTAGAGAGTTTGCAGCATATATATATATATATATATATATATATATATATATATATATATATATATGTGGGCTCCTATAAGTTCAACGAAAACGCATTATGTCAAATGCGTTTTCGTCGACACATGTAGAGCGAACAGGCAAAACAGTGAAGCGGCTGTTCAGCGAAATTTTTCCCTGGGAAAGAAGTCGCTTAACCGCTTTGTTGTTTTGCCATGTTTTGAAGTGTAGTGTGGTCCCTTGTCCGGTATAGCTCCCGAGCATGATTGTGCAACAGTTACTGACCTTAGGGTTAGGGTGCTGGTTAAGGTAAGTGCATATGTATGGAAGTGTTTACTGTTGTATATTTTATGTTAAATGTATGGTTGAGTTCCGTGTGCATGTGTTTTCAGTTGTTTACTTTTGTTTTTTGGGGGGGGGTAGAGTTAGGGTTAAGGTAAGTGTGTATGTGTTTGGAGCTGTTTATATGAATGTGCGAGAGTTACTGACCTTAGGGTGTGGGTTAAGTTAAGTGCATATGGTTTAAAATGTTTGTTTTTTTTTCCGTTACATATATGTTTGGGTTATGTTTATATGTGTATTTAGTTGTTTACTGTTTTTTTTTTGGGGGGGGGGGGATAACTAGGATTGGGTATGTGTGTATGCGTTTGGAAGTGTGTAATGTGTTTTTTTTTTTGCGGGGGTTGGAACAGCGATTTCTTTCCCTAGGAAAGAAATCACTGTTCTTCGGATTCGACATTTTCAGCTTTCGCTGAAAATGTGTCGATGTAACATTGTTTTCTGTTTTAAGCATTCAATGTTGCAATATAGATCCTATATATATATATATATATATATATATATATATATATATATATATAGGTCACCTTCATTTGCCTGACAGTTCATTTGCCCGACAATTAGAAAAAGGCAAATAACAGGTATATGTCCGTTTCCCCACAGTAGTGCGATCCTGGAGTTAGAATATATAGTAAGGTGGGGGGGGGGGGCAAAGCCCCCCCACCTAATTTGGTTTTATATTGTCCACTTTAGTGTTTTATTGTTCACTAAAACCAAAGTAGGTTGTGCCCCCCCCTTACTATATATTCTAACTCCAGCATCGCACTACTGAGGTGAAAAGTACATATACCTGTTATTTGCCTTTTTCTGTCGGGCAAATGAACTGTTGGCCAATTGGGCTGCCTGAAATTTCTGTCGGGCAAATGAACTGTTGGCCAATTGGGCTGCCTGAAATTTCTGTCGGGCAAATGAACTTTAGGTCAAATGAAGGTGATCTATATCTATCTATCTATATATATATATATATATATATATATATATATATATATATATATATACATACACACACACACGCTTCCCATTTAGTTAATTGAAAGTACAGGTAAAATGAATCTCAATTTGCTGAGACCACTTACATGAAAATACATTTCTACGAAAACTCAAAATGCTGAACCACAAACCACCATGAAACCCTACTCAGACTAACATAAAACAACACACATCCATAACTTTTGCAGGCCCTGAGCCCCCACACCCCCTGCAACTTCTATATACCAACTCTGAGATCACACTGCAGTGAAAACATGGGTAGATTTCTCGATCTACATTGCAGTGTGATCGCTATTTAAAAGTTACCAGTGCTTTTTAAATAACTGTACACCTACTGGCCATATCCGCAATTAAACTCCAATAGTACGGTGCACCTGAAGGTCCGTAAACTCCATATCACACTGCCAGGATCATGGGAAACAGTTTGGAGAAACGTAATTAAGCATTTTAAGGTTTCGGAGGAATGCATTTTCGTGTAAGTGGTCTCGGCAAATTCGGTTTTGGTTAACTGTACTTTCAATTAACTAAATGGGACCCATATATACACATACGTGCAAAATAAATAATTTTTTGTTTGCCTGAATACGAGTACATGAGAGCACAAAGACTCAGAAAGACAGAGTGCAAGCAGTCATGCAATTCAAAAGATTTTTTTTTATTAATCTAGAGACTGAGGGTCTCTTGGTTATCTACCAGTGCTGTAGCATTATCAGCTCACAAAACAACACAGACCAAATTAAACTACTCAGATCAAATAGACTGCAAGCTATACATATGAACTGGACATTATCTATCCTTAGAACATTGAAGTGTCATGAAGTCAAAATGGTGATAAACTCAGCCGATGTTAGAGGGGACAATGTTTTCAAATCAAATTCCACTCTCAATCAAAACAGACTTTGTTAGAGAAATAAAGTTGTGCAATAATAAGTGGCCTGTGTCCCAGTGCTTGACAATAAAAAGTAGTGTTACAAATGGGAGCAACCCACAGAAGGGAAAGAAGAAAGACATGACAAGTTTTCACTCCTTTTCCAAGAGACATGTACTGCAGAGAAATGTGTGCAGTCATTCTTTAAAACTCCACACATCAAGGAGTCTATGCTGAACTGCCCATATAACTACACAGAGCAGCAGAACTACTGCTAAACTCTAAGAAAGTGTCTGTTTTGATTATGTAACAAAGGACTGCAAACAGTCTACACAATGTGGTTCTACAGAAAGCACAAATTGTGATACTTCACTTTGCTTTGCAAATGAATGTACTTGTAGCCAAGAAACCACATTGGGTGTGAAACGGAATCACTTCAGTTTTCTGGAATCCCCAGAGTGAACACAATATAGCACTGCTTCTCCAGTGCTCATCAAGCACCAAAGACCACAATGACTGTTTTTTTTACCTAGAAGTTTCTGGATAGAAAAATAACTTTTTTGGGACTTACAAAAAGTATGAGACTTCCACCTTTTAATGGAATGAACCAATGTAACATGATTTTTACCAGCCCTGTTCATGCCGTACAGCCTTTTAATTGAGGTCTAGTCACTAAAATACATTAATTTAACATTGTGTTAATAGTGTAATAAATTATATTTTATACAAACTCAACCTGGTACCTACTAGCTGTTGTAATTCTTAGTTTAATTTAAACCTAATAGGTTTAGAAAGGGGAAAGTAAGGGCTTCCACCTCAGTCCTGGATAATGCTACCAAATGAACAGCTGATAAAGTAAATATATTCCTACCTATTTGGTCAACTTACTCAACTAGAAGAAAGTGGTTTACAGCAGTTGCTACAGCAAAACTAGATTTAGCTTTGCTAGTCATTTGGTTAGGTTAACCTTAGAAAATTTGCAACCTATTTTTTAAAGAGAGTGGTAAAGAACTGTGAATACTTTCCAAAAGACCTAGTCTTATGTATGCAACATCTCAATTCATAGTGCACTCCCACGCAGTGAAGGACATATTCCCTATGGTTTGAGGCTGAAGGAAAGAATATCGAAAGGAGTACACATTGGTTAAAGTTGGATTCTGCAACAACTTCAGAAGTAAAGGAAGGATTAGTATGTAGGGAACCCATCTTTGTGAAAAATCAAGTAAGGGGCGGGCTAAGTTGACAGGGTCTGAAGCTCAGAACTCCTGAAGTGATGACCACTAGAAAGACAGTATTTTAAGAAAGGAATTTTAACGTAGTGAAAGCTGAACGCTCAAATACAGCAAGTGAAAGATATAAACTTGTTTTTTCTCTAAATAGAAACGGTACAGAGATATTGATTTTCTTGAAATCCAGCTGCAGAATTTATAGAGATATAAACTAACAAACTAACAAAATAAGCATCTATCCACATCTTATAACACATGCAAGATGTATACTTTATGCAATCCACATTTGCGTTTCAATAATCATATAAAATAATAGGTAAAGGGTACTGTGCACCCACTGGAAGCACTGCTTCTCAAATACCCACATTTCCATGTCAGGCTTGGGGCTAGGAGTTTTCTGAAGAGCCCAGGAGGAGACAATATTATTTTCTCCAGCGCAAAGTGTAGGTCTCAAGGAAGAAGTGTTTCATTAAACTGCAATCTCAGCATACACCTAACTTTAACAAAGACTTTGCATACTTTCAAAAGACAAGAACAAAGAGTCTTTGCCCTGGTGGAAATTTGATATGGCTGCTAGAGGAACTCTGACACCAGAGCAATGAAATTCACAATCATTCAAAGATGGCTGCCATTCTGTAAGCACTGCTGAACTGCAGCTCTCTAATTAACCTGAGGAAATCTAAACCCTGAGTGAATAATATAAAGCTTTTAACATCAAATCTTTGATAAAATAACTTCAACTACACTTAATTATCTATTACTAAGAAGAAAAACCGGAAAAAAGGAATATATTTCACTGGATTACCACAGATTAGCTGGCTCTGCAGAGAGAAGTAAACAAATGAACCGTGTGCTTTATATACTGCAAGTCTTTGTGTTCAAATAAGATGTCAAAAGAGGAAAAAAACATGGATACAACCACTACTAAAACAAAACTTTCGGAATTGCAGTCACCTGAAAAGGATGTGACTTCTAAAAGACAAAAAATTACTAAAATACAGGAACAACAGAAATCAGGGACCAAATCTAAATCTGAACAACCATTAAACATGGAAGATATCAGAAATGCTCTACTACCCATACAAGAAGCTCTGAAAGAACTGACTTGTCAAATACAAACATTTGGGAACTCATGTACTCAGTTGCTGGAGAAAATGGATAAGACGGAAGCTCGAATTTCTGAAACTGAGGATAAATTAACTTTACTTGAAAAGAAAACTAATCTACACGATGTGGATATACATGCTATGCAAAACAAGCTTATGGACTTAGAAGCAAGATCCAGGAGAAACAATATTATTCTCAGAGTGATTCCAGAATCTATTCAGTATAATGAATTAATTCCATCCATATTACAAATATTTGAAGTGCTGTTAAATGACTCTGATGGGGTGAAACAAATTATTATTGAAAGAGCACACAGAGCTTTGAGAGAGTAACAAGCATCTAACTTTCCTAGACCTGTATATGTTAAAATACTTAACTATCAAGATGTAAGCAGAATACTTACAACTGTAAAACAAACTGGAGGCTATATCATGTGGAAAAATAATAAAATATCCATGTCACAGGATTTACCCATACAGGTAAGACAAGCTAGACAGTCTTTGTCTCCATACTGTAAATTTCTTATTGACAAACAAATTAAGTTTCAAATGAAATACCCACATATGCTTATATTTACAATGGATGGGATTAAACATGCTATTTCCACTAAAAATGAGGCAAAAAATCTGTTTCTTAAAGTTTTCAAGGCTTTACCTGTATCAGAGACGTGAACTGAACTCTCGTTGAGACTGGCATGCTGCTGAGGTTGGATCCATTGTTTACTGTTTTCCCAGGACTGGATAATCCTTTGTTTGCATTTAAAAAGCTCTAGGCCTCTTCCAGAGTAATAAAACTGTTTGTTTTTGCTTATCTTGATTACCTGCGTTCGTTTCCCATCGTTTTATGGCTTCTATGAAGTGTTTTCGACAAGGAGGAAGACAGGAAGTGCCTAAAATGCTGTCGTGGGTGCAGATTTTGCTGTGACACTTTCGGGAGACCGTCTGTAAAAGCGGTCCCCCATCGCGAGTATTTCACAGAGTTTCCAGCCTTGGGAAACCAAAGGAAACTGTTTTAATATCTTTTTATTCATTTAACTTCAAAATAACACTGTTGTATGGTAAAGTAAGCACATAGGAATATTTTGTTTCTCTTATACATGTTTATGTAGAATTTTGTGGTTATATTATTTAGAGAGGGTGCAGGGATTTAGTAATGTTTGTACAAATATGCTTTTCATTATAGTTCATAATGTACTGTGTTAAAGTGATAATGCATTTTATATTAGTTAGTTAGTAGTTTGCTTTAGTATAAAACTATGATAGTGTGGGTTTATAACCAGGGATACCTGCATCTACCTATATATTTATTTTAACATAGGGTTGTATTTTAATATGTTTTTTGTTTTTTTCTTTTGTGTGTGTCTCTATGCATGTGGTTTATCTATAGATAGCTAATCCAAATATTAAAACTGCCTTTTTTCAATTTATTTTTATATGTACTGTAATACTGTATTTTAATTTGATTTGCTTAAATATACTTGATAGGGGAGATGTAGCTCAATGCAGTGCTTGTTAGGGAATGTTTAGTTTAGGCTTTGTCGTAGTTAAGTTAGATTATATAGGTCTCAACTATGGAACATGTTTGAAATTTTATAATGTAATGTTTTCCTGTTTGTTTCTTTTCTTAAACCTTTTGTTTGTTATTCTATATTACACAAGACCTATATATGTCCTGGTCCGGGGTTAGAGTGGGTAAGCACTGGTTTAGGATGGGATATATGGATTGCTTCCAGATCGTGTATGGTTTTGAATATACTGTATTTTTTTTTTTATCTTTTCTCTCCAAAACCTTTATTGTACAGTCAACCTTGGTAATGTGGGAATTAAATTCATGGAATGTTAAAGGGCTCCAGAATTTAAAGAAGAGGAAACTATTGTTACATGTATTGTTGCAGGCTAAGGCGTGGTTTATTTTACTGCAAGAAACGCATTTAATGAATGATCAATGGGTTGATATAAAAAAAAAGAAGTGGATCAGAGAAGTAATAGCATTGGAAGGTAAGTCAAATAGTGCTGGGGTTGCTATAATTATTAAAGACCAATATAAGGACAAAATTTTAGATTCCAATACAGATAAAGATGGACGATGGTGCTATGTTATTCTGGCATCTACCTTATTTGATAAACCTATTTTACTTTTAAACATATATGCACCTTGTAATGATCAACAAATATTCATAACATCACTGTATTAAATTTTAACACAATTTGATAGATACTATGTAATTGTTGGAGGTGATTGGAATGCTTATCAAAATCCGAAGTTGGATAGATCTTGTCCACACAAAGCATTTAATAAGCATGCAGTATAGGCACTGGATGATATTAAAGAAGACTCTCAACTATATGACCCTTTTCAATATTTAAACAATGCTAATAGTGCAAATAATTTTACATGTTATTCCCCATGTCATAAAATGTGGTCCAGAATAGATTTCTTCCTGATTTCAAGAACACTGATTAGTTTAGAACCTATAGTTGTTATACATGTACGGTATTTATCAGATCATTCGAAAATTTCGCTGAGTTTTGCTAAGGAGATAAAAGATACCTTGTGGCAAAGAGGCTATAATTGGTCTCTTAATCCAAATCTGCTGAATAAGGAAGAAATAATACAGGAAATTACAAAGTACCTTAAAGACTTACTGGTTAGTCTAAAGAAACAACAATATGCCCCAGATATTGAATGGGCAACAGTTAAAACACAAATAAGAGGGATCCTTTTGCAAAAAGCCTCTTATTATAAAATACTAAATAAAGATATTCAAAACTTGGAAACGAAAATTAAATTATTGGATCAACAACTGATTCAGAATTTTAATGAACAAACAGAGAAAGAACTATTTAAATGTCAGAAGGATCTCTTCTTAATACAAAATAGTAGATTAACATTCCAAGAATATAAGATGTTAGCGAGATATGCTAATCACGTTCAAACACCATCGAGAGCGTTGGCTAGGATCATTAATCAATCAAAAACAACACTACAAGTTTCGGAAATACAATTTAATAATAAAATATATTCTAAAACAGAGGATATTATTAATATTTTTGAGAAAATATATACAAAAATTTATGATGGGCAAAAGGATATGTCCTTGCATAGAATCTATGAACAATTTTTACAATCAATTAAGTTTCCAGAAATAGGAGAGGATATTCAAAATGATTTAGTTAAACCGATATCTGAAGAAGACATAGTATATACAATTCAACATATGAAATCACATAAATCACCAGGTCCTGATGGGATAACAGTGGAGTTTTATAAAAAGTTTGCGGATATTGTTGGTAAGATACTTTCAGTTATATTTAACTATATAATTAGGAATACCATTAATGATCCTCATCTTAACGCCTCAAGGACTATTTTTATACATAAAGCCAATTCAGATCCTCAAAACCTGATAATTGTAGACCGATATCATTAATGAATGTAGACATGAAAATTCTAACCTCCATTATAGCATCTAGACTGAAGAAAATCATGACTCATATAATATCCAAAGAACAGGCTGGATTTATGGCAGGTAGACAAACCAGTGATAATACTCATACATTACATACTATGATAACACATGCTAAACAAAATAATCTTAATATCTATGCCCTTATAATTGATGCACAGAAGGCCTTTGACAGGGTTGATACAAATTTTTGTTTGCTCTTTTACCTTATTTTAATATATCCCATGAATTTGTTCAAATGTTGCAAATATTATATAGTAATCCCTATACTACACTGTGCATTAATAGAAGCCTCTCCAAAAGAATATAGATTAAGACTGGAACACGCCAGGGCTGCCCTTTTGTCCCCTTTACTATTTAATCTTTATCTTGAACCTCTGTTCTTATATATTAAACAGAACGTCTATCATAATTTCCCAATAATTTATGGAACTAAAATCTTAATGGCAGCTTTTGTGGATGATCTTAATATTTATTGTGCATCTCCAATATCTGACACACTGACAAATTATTGAAAGCTGTTAATGATTTTTCAGAAGTCTCTAACTACAAAATTAACTTGGAAAAAAACAATATTTTTCCTTTAAAGACATCTAAACCTTTTTCGTTATTGCCTTTGGTTGGGCAGGTAACATTTAAAGAAAAAATTAAATATTTAGGTATTGAGTTTTCTACAGACAATAAAGACTTCTACAATAATAACATTAAAACAATTTGGGACCAAATAATTTCTGATTTCGGGAGGTGGAAAAATTTACGATTGCCACTACTAGCAAAAGTTTAAATTGTCAAAATGAATGTGTTACCACGATTACTTTATATTTTTAGGTCAGCCCAATTAATACTTTCAAAGACATTTTTTAAAAAAATTCATAAAGAATTGGATAAATTCATCTGGGAACCAAAAAAAACAGGATATCTTATGATAAATTAATGACCCCAAAAAAGAAAGGAGGACTGGAGTTGACTAATTTCGAATTGTACTACCTAATCGTGAACTCTAATAGAATTCTAAGAATTGCCAATTATGATACAACTACTACTAAGTGGACACCAACTTGGGTGATTTTGAATTATAAATATATTTTAAAGTTAAACATTAATCCTAAAGCAATACCCTTTTTAGGTAAAGATACTTTGAACATTTATGGGATTACTGAACACATTAAAACTAACATATTATCTATACAAGATTTATTTCAATCTTTGGATCTGGGTCAGTATATGATGGTTTTTTCAACCCTTTCATAGGAATCCTAATTTAAAATTGAACAATCAATTAATTGATCTTAAAAAGTTTCCACTGATAGTTAATTTAACTGATTGATATATACAAATATCTGGACCGCTCGGCCAATCAAATAAGACAAGAATTTAACTTACCCAAAAATTATCTTGTTATTTTGAGACAAATTAGAGAACTTGCTATGAGCTACTTTATAAATTTTAAGCCTGAAGATGAAAATGTTGATAAATGCTTTGAGTTGTGGCAAGCCCTCCAACAGGATAGTAAATATATAACAACAACAAATAAATTAATTAAAGACTTTAAATTTCATGATAAAATTCTGTTATCCAACTTTTGGGAAGAGAAAATTTTAGTGACAGACAAAAGTAAGATGTTAAAAGCAATTGACCTGACTATTAAATCTACTTCTCTACAAAAATTGATGTATACCCAGTTGATGATATGGAATAATGCATATTATACACACCTTACCCTGCATAAATTTAATTCTAAAAACTCTCCAACTTGTCCATACTGTAAAAATCAACCGGCTGATCTTCTTCATATGTTCTGGAGCTGTAAATGCATATATAAGCTTTGGAATTCCCTTAAGATTCAACTTCAGAAGATGGGTTACCAAAGTACAACGTTGTCATGGAAAGTTACGATTTTACATATTCCTCCGAAAGAACTCTCTAGATCACAAAGTGCTATATATATTAATATTTTTCTGTTAATGAAGCTTTGTATAGCCACTAATTGGTTAGACCCATCTAAAACATCTTGGGAAAGCTTTAGAGTTTTGGCAACAAGGCATATATTAGCTCATAAACTACTCTTAAGTCCGAATAATAAAAACATTAATGACCCAAAAATTTGGGAACAGATATTTAATATTATATTAGCATAACACTTTTAACTTGACGGTATTCACATTTATATACTTGCTTGGAGAGAATTTTGTATTTAAACTGTATATTACTGGAAATGTTATTAACTACTTTTTGTTTTTTCTCTATTCTTAATGTTTACATGGAAGCATTCTTGTAAATATTGTATATTTGTTTGGTGTGATAGTTAGTGATATTAGTTAGTAGTTTTTTGTTTTGTATTTTTTCTTTTAAAATGTTGTGTTTGTTTTTACTCGTCTATGAAAATAATATAACAATAAAGATTTATTATGGAAAAAAAAAAAAGAAATTCACAATCAAAAATCTTAGTCAAAGATTCCACAACAGAAAAATGGAGTAAAGGGATTCAGACCATTTGAAGTGGTTCACATGGTAAATTGCATTTACTTTCTTTTATAAGGTTGCATGTCTATTTATTTGAGAGGAAGTGATTCATACCACTCTAGAAGACAGAGAAGTGTTGCTAGGTATAGGTTGAAGTGGAGAAACTCTACTGGTTAGTCAAAAGTAATGTTTATTTACAATTTTGCCTTATGGATGAGACAGAAGGGTCCCAAACAGACAAAGTGGGACTGGCTACATGAACATGTGAAACAGTAACAGGAGAAACCATACTTGTAGGGTTAGCATAATGATTAAGGTGTTTACCTCACAGACAAAATGTGCTGAATCTAACTCTCACCAAGGGAAATTGGTTAGGCTTAAAATGACCCACAAGGGCGGCTAGCTTAGTACTTACCTATAAAGGTCCCAAACAGAGTGTTAGTGGCTACTCGAAGAAATGAACCACTAACAGGAGAAACCATACTTGACAAAACCAAGATATATCTAAGTAAATTATTTTTAACTTGTACTGTGCTGCTTTCTGTATGAACCTCATCATCACAGAAAAAGTCAGGAAACAGAACTCCCAAGCAGGATAAAAACTTTCTCAACAATCTAAACAAACAAGTCAGATGGTAAATCAAGGCTGCCAAAGCCAATTTTGAATTAAAAGCAGGCTTCCATGACAAGGAAAACAATTAGGCTTTCTTTAGTTATGTCTGTAACCTCAAAAGCTGTACAGAAAAATATGCAGAACTAATTGTAAATAGTGCCATCAACATGGGTGTCAAAAGATATAGGAAATGTATTAGTCATCAAATTCAACTTCAGTTTTACCTCTCTCCTCTCTTTGGCCACCCCTCACAAAATACCATCAAACATAACTTCCCAACTATCACTAAGGAACAGGTGCTAAATGCACTCTCCAGTAATAAGAACAGTGCATGGATGGGCCTCAATATTATCACAGAATGCCTCCTAAACAGCAGGAAACATGACCTATCAGAACTACTGAAGTCCCTATTTAACCACAACCCCATTCAGAGTTTATACCACACTAGTGAAGAACTGCAACAGTCATCCATATGCACAAGGACGAGGTCTTTGAAGGACCCCAGAAACTACAGGCCCATTCATCTGTCTGATTAGTCTCAAATGCAAAGCAATGGAAAGTATTATCACAGAAATGATTAATAATGACAAAGGAAACCTCCAGTCACTGGATCCAACCCAGTTCAGTTTCATCAAGGGTTGACCATGCCTACACAGGCTGATGGGACTTCTTTGAGAAGGTCACCACGGCAATGGATGAGGGCAAAACGGTACATTATTTCCTACCTTGACCTGGCCAAGGCATTCGTTAGACTACCCCACTAAACTGCAAACTTGCAGAATTAGGCATAAACCCCCTATATTACACACTGGCTAGTCAGATGGCTTTCAGACAGTACATAGGACATTTGGATAGGGGAATCCACCTCCACAAAGAAGCCAATCACTAGAGCAGCACTTCAGGGGTCTGTGCTGGGTCCACTCCTTTTAGGCATCTGCTTCTCAGAAGTCAAGGCCAACATCAAGGGCCTCTGGCTGATCAAGTTTGCAGATGAATGCAAACTGGGAGCAGTGATAGAACCCGCCCCCCCACAAGAAACCAATATCCTCCAGGAAGGGCCAGCACAGAAAATAACTGGTGCCAGAGCCATGTTTTAAAACTCAGTGTAAATAAATGCATACTACTACCCTTTGAGAAGTCTGCTATTCCAGGAAACTACCCTCAATGATAACATACCCTAACAGCAAACACAGCAGTCAGGGATTTGGGGACATATGTAGACAGTAACCTAGCTTTTGACCAGCACAGGAAATCATTCTATGTTGCTCAACTTATAAGCAAGGGTCTGGCAGCTAGTTCCAAGGAAGTCATCATTCCATTGCATTCAGTCCTCATCAGGCCCATCAGTGAGCACTCTGACCCCTTTGGTATATACCTGACAAGGCACATGTATCAACTGGAACATCCACAGAGGTTCCTCACAAAAAGATCAGAAGACATTAACAACATATCCGATGCAGACTGCCTCAAGGCCCTATACCTATACACAGTCTCCTACAGACTCCTGACAGGCAATGTATGTCTAACATATATGGCATCCCGAGATCCCGCTCTGATGGAGCTCTTGTATATCTGCAAAACTAATAGCATCAGGGAGTGCAGTTGGGTAAATAAACATAAAAGATCAGTAGATGATCACTGCTACCATGCATGGTTATATCTTCCCAAGGATATAACAGCAGGCAAGCTTCCAAACCCTCAGGGCACCTTTCAAACATCCAAACTGTCTGGAAGCTCAAGCTAAACAGACTAAAAGGCAAGTTTGGGTGCCATGACCTTCAGAGTTTTGTGTTAACAAGATGAGGGCTGAGGCCTGAAAGGACAATAGTAGGAAGAACAAAAAATTAATGACCACACCCTGGCATAAACAGCAAACCAAGAAACAAGGGGCATGGAGGGAAGGAGCAGCTACCGTGGCAGTGATCATTCAAACATCTACTGCTATGGTAAGTTTATTTACACCTCTGTACTATGTTCTTCATTTTGATCAAAGCTGCAGTAGCCTAAGCTATATGGGCAGATTACTACAGCTTACAAATTCTTGGAGGTGGAAGGAGGGGAGCCCAGAAGCCCCTGGAGAATGGTTCCAGCAAAGCATGACCTAGAGCTAGAGAAGGAATTAAACTCATAGTGCTTTGTAAAAGTATGTAGACAGGACCAAGTTGCTACTTATAGAATACTTCTAGAATCCAACCCTTTCCAAAAAGTCACAGATAAAACCAAGGTCCTGGTAGAGTGGGCCTTGACCCTGCCTGGGATAGCTTGCTGTGGTGAGTATAGCAAAAGTAACACATTGTCCCTTCATCTCACCATCACAAAAAAAATTTACTGATCTGAAGATCTGAAAGATTAAGTTCTGTCAAGATGGTACTTCAATTGTCTGTGGACATCGAAATATATGCAATATCTTTCCTCCCTCATTTTTAGGATCAGAAAAGAAAACAGGGACATGGATAGTTTGCCATAAAGTAAACCTGGACATCACTTTAGCCATAAAAAGGATTAGTTTGACAGAGTTGCAGGGAAAGGTTGAGCATGCCCATTCCAGGTGGATGTATGATTGCTGATATGTTCCTTAATAGGGGTGTAGTCCAAAGAGGGGAGTTGCCCTTGAAGTAAAAACATTAAGAGTGGTGGGTGGAGAAAGGGATGACAGCAGGTTATAAAAATAATAACCCCCCTGATGGACACACATACAAGCCAATCCACAACCGGCCACAGCAAAAAATGTACTATATCTGGGGAAGTTTAAAGAGTAGCTGGTAGACCCAGCATTGATGCTGGTTACTGGAATACAAGCCAGTAACAATGATGTCTGAGTGTACCAAAGAAAAGAAAAGATTAGTTCACAAAGAAACCCTGTCCTTGTAGAAAATGAAGTAGGGTTGACTCATGATAAGAATTTGCGACTCAGATGCCCTTCTTCCAGAGGTCAGAGAAATCAATAAAACTGTTTTTCATGTTAAGAACCTCAAATCAGTCAGGTTACCTGGTACAGATGGAGCAAGTGTTAGCTTATCTAACACAAAACTAAGACCCCAAGGAGGGTCTCCAGTTTTCTTGGAGGCCTCTTATGCAAAATCCCTTTCAAAAACAATTTGAAATGAGAATGTACTGAAGGAGGAGGATCTATGTGCAGACATACAGAAAAGGCTGATAAAAGAACTTTGCTAAAGAAGTAAGAAAGGTCACAGGATTAATATAGTAAAACCATAGAATAACTACTCCTGAATGGGTGCTGTTTACATTGTTGGCACCAACTAGAAAACCTTTTCCATTTGCTAATATATGATTTTCTAACTGCAGACATTCTTGTCTCCATTAGTACCTGTTGCACATTCTCAGTAAACAGGTGCCTAAAGTGAACTTTGATCCAGGCAGTCAATTAAAGTTCACTGATGTCAGGATGTATCAAATACTCCTGTTCATGAGTGAGTATATCCAGTCTGTGAGGAAGCTTGTGGTAACTGCCCCTGGCCATTCTCAAAAGAAGGTGGTTGCCTGGGACAGAAGGGAGTCAACACGATGACCTTGTGGATTCCTTCTGAATCTTCAGAAGAACCTTGGATATATTTGTGGAAAGGGTAGAAACACATACAGGAACAATTCTGTCCAAGGAAAAGAAAAGTCAGCTGTCTTCCAGGCCTTCTAGCATAGAGTCCTGGTGGAAAATCTTACCAGCTAATTGTTCAGGGAGGAGGCATCCAGGTCTAATTCAGAAACTCCCCAAAGATGGATCAAATCTTAAACGACCACCTAATTTAGTTTCCATTTGTGAGGGACTGACCTTATCCTGCTCAGCTTGTCTGCCACATGGTTTTGCACTGATAGAATGTAGAATGCCTGCAGAGTGAGACTGTGCTGTAGGGTTAGAAATTTGAATGGATGGAAGATTAATGGCTGGTTATATAGGGCCATGGAAATTTTTAATTGCAACTCCCAAGGCATTATATTTATCATCGATGTGGTTGTCAACAGACCAGGTGGTATATTGGGCAGACTAGAAGAAAAGTTAAGATCAGAATTATGGAGCATATAGGACATGTTAAAAATCATAGGGTTGAGAGCCCTGTTGGTCATTTTACTTCTGTACATCGGGCTTCTACAGAAAGCTTATTTTTTAGTGTATTAGCATGTCCACACTTGCAATTTAGAGGAAGTTTCAAAGAAGCATTAAACAGGTTAGAGTGTAGAATGACTTTGAATTTCAGAACCCTTTCCCCTAGGGGCATGAATACTGATAGCAATATAACACTCTAGTAAGATTTAGTGGGATTTTTACAATTTCACTGTTTGATCGAAAACTAATGTTGATATGTATTATATGAAAATGTCAGTTTTTATGGTTGTTTACACATTTTAGGTAGGATTTTGGAAAAGATTTTGGAAATAACTTGAAATGTTCTTTTTTTTATAAAAATGCTTTCTGGAACATCATTTGTTGCTATGGGGTATTTGGCCCATAATTGTCAGCATGCAGAGGTGTGTACATATATATATATATATATATATATATATATATATATAAGGTTAACTATTCCTTAGAAGGTGAAAGGCCAAGGTACCAGAATACATTTTTTGGGACTAACACCCTGTCATTTGTGTGGATATTTTGCAGCACTGCCTTTAAGCGTTTTTTTCTTGTTGTCCCACACACCATATACTTTTAGCCCCCCTGAAACTGCTCACCATGCAAAGTCTGAAGCGTCTGTGGTGAACAACTGTTATGAAACAGGGAGGAAGGGGAGATCTGGATTTAAGGATATCTGCTGTCTCTACCAACTGATTTCACTTCTGACAAACTCCAGAACTAGGATCTAAAAACACAAAGAGTGTTGGTGCAGGGACCATAAAGACTTCAGGTACCTCTGTATCTTTCTCATATGGTGTCTTACTATGGGTATCATTAGAATCATAGAAGCCACAAGACCCAAAATACTGAGGTATTCCCTTGCAGTGTCCGAAGTCTAAGTGGAAAACCCTAGGAATACATCTGGATATAGATCTATTTTTCCTGTCAAAGAAAAACACCCTATACTGTGGTGTCTAGCTGACTTTCCACAAATACAATCCTGCGAGGAGGAGGAGTCAAGAAAGAATTTTGAATGTTCTCTTGGAATCCTAGCTTCAGTAAGAGATCTCTAACCAAAGATAGAGATTCCTGGTGCTCTGAAAAGACACTTTGTGATAAGCAAGTCATCTAAATATGGAAAAATGTGGAAACCCTGTAGCCTGCAATGAGCTATAACTGGAGCTAGACATTTTGTGAATACTCTGTGCAGTGGATAGTCCTCTAAGCGTAAGGCAGAGAACTGATAATGTGATCCAGACACAAAAGTCTGGATAAATAGGAATGTGCTGCGAAGCATCTTTTAAATCTAATGTTACAAGGAAAGCTGAATGAGGAAGAAGAGGTAACGGGTTGTGAAGTGACAATTTTGAATTTGGGCACTATCACAAACAGGTTTGGGAAATAAAGATCCAGAACTGGCCTCCAAGAATTTTCTTTCTTTAGCACTCAAAACATCCTTGAATAAAACCCTTTCCCAAAGGCTCTATGTCTCCCTGTAACAGCATATGAAGAAGAAGAGGTGGAAACTAGAGTGTCTAGTCTAGAGGATGAGGAATTACCTCCCTGGAAAGTAGGAATTTCTTCCTACTACTATCAGGAACCTTGATGAGTAATCTTCAGAGCTCATTTGTCTGAAACTGTTTGTTGCTACAGAGAAAATGGAGATTCAGACTTTCTGGAAGAAAAAAAAGGGGTTTCCAGGGTGAGTGAGGGAGGGAGCAAAGTTTTTTAAATAGTCATTCTGACTTACTGGATTGTCCTTGGCTTTGGGAGATTCCAGAATTATTCTTGGAACACCCTTCCCATTTCTTCAACATCTACTTACCAGTATTTTGTTTAGACTGTTTATTTTGTTTCTTAACCAAAACTGGATGATGAGTTACAGAATCCCTTGGAAAACTTGGAAAAGGAGGGCTGAAAAATCTTAGAGATTCCCTATATCAGCTTACCCCTTTCATCACATTTTTTGATTACCTCTGCAGTAGAGGGAACAAAACTAAATTTCTATCTAAAAGAGAATTTAAAATCTCATTTTTGTCATCATCTGGGTTATTCTGAGAATGCAGCCATGCAAACTTCCATATAACAGTACCAGTGCCCATAGCCCTGGAAGAAGTATCAACAGTCATAAACACACTGTATACAATGAGTAGTGACTTGAACAATAGAAAAATACATTATTTAAAGCAGATATTTCATCACAAGACTAAACTACAATTAAGCAGCAATACTCAAACTAACATACCTCCAACATAGCCTCTAGAAGCTTCCTTACTAACATGCCCCTGCCTACTAAATGTCCATGATACACAGGGACACAATTAGGTTGGATTTTTTGGCTAGGCTTATAAGGGTCTTGGTGATAGTTAGCTTTGTATACACCTATAAACCTACTCCTAAAATATTCCTCATACTTTCAGAATTAGAACAAACCTTAATACATCAGCCTTGCAATTAAAAATTCTGAAAACCAGAGTTGCAGAAACATACACATTTTCCCATGTTTACCAATAACCTTTCCATCCTTGTCAGAGAGAGAGAGAGAGACTAAATTAATTAAGAGTTTAGCAGCTGAACGATTGATTAAAGTTACAGTTGCTGGATCAGGGTTGGGAAACTGTATAAAAACTTAAAAGACCAAGGAACTTTATATATCCTATTTGCCTTTTGGGGCAGCTGGCTGTCAGGAAAACTGTAGGCAGTAAAACACACATCCTCCAAAGCAGAGAAAGAACTGGAGGAATAGGTGCAGGTTCTGGAAATTCCTTCTTTAACAACTGATAGTATTTTCTGAGGCACTGAGAAACTTCAGTGTTGTCCCACTAAAAACACTGGCACATTCTAGAAATATTCTCGGAGAAAGAGAACCCCCACAGGGAGAGTCAGAAACTGAGTTCTTCTCTGAGTTGGGATCAGAAATCTCAGAAGAAAATCCTGTATCGGTCCCACCATCCTCCTGTCTAGATTCAGAATCTCTAATATCTTCAGGAAAGGATGTATCCTTCTTTCTTTTACCACAAAGTACTTTACAAGAAGGATCAATAGTCTGAATTAAACCCTGAGCCAGACCCAGTAAACTACTACTCTCGAAGGAAATTTGAATAATAGTAGAAACATATTTAGTTTTGTTTCTTTTTGACAGGAAAACTGAGATCAATAGTGTTATTAATGAGGCAGCAGCTTCCCCATATATGGTGACAAAATTCTGACAAAATAGGAAGACTTTCGAGTTCCCTTTCCTAGGCCTAACAAGAGTGGCTCTTCCCCTGCCCCTGGTCCATAGTAGCTATAGGTGCTACACCAGAGGGATTAGGCGTAAAAGACAAGTGATCTGAGATAAATTATTAACCACAGCAGTCACCCACTTGCAGCTGAGGCAATCTGCTAGCCTGCTGTAATGTCAAAGGCTGTTGCTTAACTTTTTCTTTTTGCACTGGGAAAAGGTCCAACCATACAGCCAACAGACTGTTCCATTGTCAAGTTGAAAATGGTGCCTCTTTCTCATGGAAAGCAAGCAGCAATTGATGGTAACAACCAAAATTCTTTATCAGTCACTTTTTACCAGAACTCGCACAGTAAAAAAGCACTTTAAAACACTTTGCCAGCCCCACAAAGTAAAATTAATATAATTTATCATTTATAGTTACTATAAACTTTTAAACTGACAGGTAAAAAAAGTGTTGCCCTTTAAAAGCAGCGTGCAGTCCTATGACAGTCCATTAAAATTCAAACTCCTAGCTTTAACAATAACTTTCCTGAAGAGGGGAGTATTAATAAACAAACAATAAATAATGGAAGTTTTTGTCTCCCCAAAATGAACTTATCTGCCAACAAAGGAATAGCATGAGCTACTATCAATCCTCAAAAACCTCACAGGTGTGTACTCTTCAGCAGCAGCAAAGCTATGATGGGCTTGGCACAAACTTATCTTTTAATCAGCTTAACTTGAGCTGTCAGATAGGTCGGGTGCATGGAAGGTTCCCTGAAACTTTGGAAGCTGGCCAGCTGTTATGTCCTTGGCAGGTTACAACCCATACAGCTTAGGCTACTGCAACAGTGATCAGTATGAAGAACATCTACTTATTCCAGGGACTTAAATATTGCTTGCAACAGAAATAGGACATGTTGGAGGGACAAGTATGTGTTTCAGAGGATATCCCTTCTCTGTAAAAGGCTTCACGTCCAAGCGAAGCAGAATTCTTCCTTAATCCTATTCAAGTGTACCCCAGACCAGAGGATGGGAAATCAGAAATTCACCCCTGGTCTGACATTTTTGTGTCTAATGGACACAGGCAGTTTGTAAATGCTTGCCTATCAATTCCCTAGCTTACACATACCCTTAAAATAATCTCTAGGGCACCGAAACTTGTTGGAATACATTTGGGATGCATGGCTAGACTTAAATGGGCCTTGTGGTATTAGCCTAGTATACACTTTTGAATCCATCAGGGAAAATGGGGAGGGTGAAGCATAAAGGAATCCAAGAGTCATTTCTGGTCCACAATACTTCTGAGACATCCTCCTTTATCACGCCGGCAGTGAGATTAGACAGCACAAGGAGCTGCATCTAGCAATGACCAGAAAAGACAAAGGTCCCAGCAAGGCTTGTCCATCACCTAAAAAGCTTCCACAGGAAGGGCTTTAGGGACCACTAAAGAATCATCATCAGGCAAGACCTGAGCCTGTTCACATGTGAAATGACTTCCCTTGGGATGGGACTAGCTTACTAGAAAGCAAACATATTACATATTCCATTCCAAAATCCTTGCAGCTTCTGAAAATGGGAAGTCTGATGGAGTCCCTCTGCCTGATGACATACCATACACCTCTGCCATGTTGCCAGAATGGATGGTCATCACATCCACAGGTACGAAGTTGTGAAATGTTTAAAAGGTCAGAAGAACTGCCCTCTCACATAGTATGCAAATGTACAGATTTGACTCGGGGGGGGGGGGGGGCAAGACACCCTACGGCAGACTTCTGAGGTGACTACCACCAAGGGAGTAGACATGTGGAATGGACTACCACATGGCAGAAGATTGGGAAGAAATACACAGCATTCCAGATAACTTCTGCAAACTCATAAGATTCGTGCCAATTGTGAAAATGGGTCTGACAACTGGGACATTGTACTCTCAGGATCCACTGATGTACCCTTATGTCATACCTTGCAACGAGTATTACAGAGTTAGTAGCTGCCATATGATCCAGTACCTTGAGGCAAAGGTGAGCAGATGTTGACCAGTATCCCGGGAGCACAAAGACCTTGTGTTGGACAGACTGAAACTTTTAAAAAGGAAGACATGTTCTGCATGCTAAAATGTCCAAGGCTGTGTCCAACAAAATGCACAGCTGGGACAGATCTAACTGGGACTTTGCAAGATTCACTTTTATTCTCAGACATTAAAACACTTTTTTCAATAATTCTCAAGGGATACTATGTCATCCAGGTACAGGAAAATTATTGGCTTCCTTTCCTTATGTAGCTGCTAAAGTATTTCTAGAACAACCCTAAATGCTAAGGTGAGATCAAATGGAAGCATCTTCAATTGATAGTTTCTAGCTCCAATGCAGAAGTTAAGATGCTTCAGAGATGCCTCTCAGACTCTCCTTGGCAATCCTGACAGGAAGGAAGGCATACTGGAGGTCCAAACAGCAGACCGCTGCTTTAGACAAGCACAGGAAGGATGGACTGCACACAGAGCATTTTAAAGATTTGTGGGGGGCAATTGCATAGACCACTCAAATCCAGTAGTGGCCTGATGTCATTTATCTTCTTAGCATTAAAATGAATCTGCAACAATAAGTCACCCTTTCCAGTCTGGTGGGACTTTGCTGATGGCTTTCCTTTAATGATGATGGACAGCCTCACATCCTGCAGTATGCTTCTGATATGGTGAGATATCAGGCGAGAGTAAGGGTTAATAACATGTCTAAGTGTGGAAGGGAATTCTGTATCCTCTATGACTTGTCTACTAGTCCTGTATGTGTGCTTGCCAAATAGGAAGGCGACGGACAGATTGCCTCTGAACGTGTCCAAACTTGGAGGGCTGGACAAGGTATGAAGGCTGCTGCCTACCCATAGGTGGATTGTAGCCACCCTGATGCTGCCAAGGTTGTCCTCCTCTGGGAGTCCAACTCCCCTAAAACTGCCCTGGGCATTAGGATTTCCTCCAGACTGCTGCATCTTCTGTTGAACCCCACAGCTGAACCACATCTTACATGGGCTCCTTTGCACCATGGAAACAAATCACTGAAGTTGAGGAATAATGAAAATGGACAGCACAAATGCCCCAGTTATGGTGAGTACATAACTTATAAAGCTGATGTTGTCCTTTTCATTTTTTCTCACTTATGGGGCAGAGTTCCTAGCTATGTTGGCCTTGGGTGGCCCTCATGGAACGATATTCCAGAGTACTATTGAACCAAAGGAGGCAGTATTTCTAGATATAATGTCAAATTTGTAATGTGACACAAAGTATGAGTCTTGGACCATGTAGCTGCTGCACAAATGTCATCAATAGATGTTTTTGACCAAAAAACAGATGAGGTAGCCATGGATCTAGCTGAATGAGCTCTGAGAGGTTTTGGTAATGTCATACCCTTCTGAAGTAAATCTATGAGATGCAGTCTGTAATCCATTTCGCTAGGGTAACTTTAGAAAATGGTTGGCCTAGGCAATTTGGAGAGAAAGATACAAAAAGCTGGTCTGACTTTTCTAAACTGTTTTGCCCTGTGAAGGAAAAAACATAGTTGTCTGTGCACATCAAGGAGGTGTAGCATGTACATTTGCTTTACTGGAAAATTTTGGAAAGAAAACTGGCAAGTGAATGGATTGATTGATGTTATTTTCAGAAGACATTTCAGGTAAAAAAAAGAAGGGTTAGTTTGCAGGGCAACCATATCTTTATGAAAAACAATGTAAGGGATTTTTGCTGAAAGAGCCTGGAGTTCATATTTTCTTTTTGCTGAAGTTATAGCTACGAAAAAAACAGTCTTCCATGACAAAAATTTTAGATCATATTTGTCTGATGGTTCAAAGGGTTTTTGTGTTAAACCTTTAAGTACTGCTGTAAGATCCCAAGGTGGTGAGGGATCCTTTATTAGAGGTCTCGGAAAAAAATGCCTTTCATAAAAGCTTTACAAAGTCTAGAGGAAGCCAAGGAAAAAGATTTCTTCCCTGTGTGGAAATTTGAAATTGCTGCCAAATTAAGTTTAATTGTAGTGAAACTAGCCTCATCACTTAAGAGTTATAAAAAATGAAGAACAGCAGAAATTAGTGCAGAAAAGGGATCAATCTCCTTATATGACACACAAATAGAGAATCATTTCCATTTACTTTTATAAACCTTTTTGACAGAATCTTTTTGAGAAGCCAAAATAATGTCACAAACTGGGGAAGAGAGTCTGAACTGTTACTGGAAGTGGAGAAACCATGCAGTTAGCTTGAGGGCCTGAATGTTGAGGTGTTGAATCCCTGACAGGTGCGAAAGAAGAGCCTGAGCAGGCTCCCATATTCAAGGAGGATAATGAAGATGAGACCGTAGAAAGGGGAACCATACCTGCCAAGGCCAGAAGGGGCAATGAGGATCACTGAGCTCATCAGCCTTACTGCTTTCTGCAAAAAATCTTGGCATCAGGGGAAGAGGAGGATAATAATAAAACAGACCCGAGGGTCAAGCATGAAGAAGACCATCTCTCAGTGACTCGCCCTAAGGGGGAAACAGAGTGAGGTACTTGCTGCACTTGTTGTTGACAAATAGGTCAAAGCAAGGTTGGCCCCAATGCCTGAAGATCATAGCTACTGACTGATTGAGAGACCACTTGTGAGGCATGAGAATGGATCTGCAAGCATGTTGGTTTTCCCCGGAATGTGCATCGCAATTAGAAAACAGTCTGATGAGATTGCCTATTTCTAAACCATCATTGACTCTCTGCAAAGGGGATAAGATCGAGTTCCTACTTGCTTGTTGATGTACCAGACTACAGACATGTTGCCGGTCTGAACTGCAATAGTCCCCAAGGGAACAGCATTTTGAAATGCCTGCAACGCTGAAAGGACTGTTCTCATCTCTAGGACTTTGATGTGCAAGTTGGTCTCTTGGGTGGATCACATACCTTGGACAGTTCTTCCCAAGAAATGCCACCCCCACCCCAGTTTGAGACGTGTCTATGGTCATTGTGGCTACTGACTTTGGTAGAAGAAAGGGTCTGACCATAAAAGGATAGTCAGATTGTATCTTCTAGTGAATGTGTTGCTTGCAAACTGGTATGAGTTTTACTTGAAAGGACAGGGATTGATACAGAATGGATCATTGTACAGCTACAGTCCATTGGAGAAACTGCATAAAGAAGTGTGCAAGTAGTAGTAGTATTATGGCAGCTGACAATGATCCAAGTGCTTGAAGCACTAATCTTGCTGGAGGAGATGGATGAGAAAGGATAACCTGAACATAGTTTCTGACAGAAGTAATGATTTGGAAAGGTAAAGATGCTGTCTGTGTTGTGTCCAAAACTGTCTTCATGAATTCCAGGCTCGAAACTGGTTTAAGTTTTGATTTGTCAAGATTTATGCCCAAAGTGTTGCAAATCTGGAGCAAATAGTCCCTGTTATGCTGTAGTTCTTGCTTGGAGAGGGTGGTGAGGACCCAGTCATCTAGATATGGAAACACCTGAAATCCCTTCAATGTCAAGTGAATTGTGACTACTGCCATGCATTTGGTAAACATCCTGTTGGCTGTGGTGAGTCCAAAGGGCAGACCTCTGAACTGGTAATGACTTGCTCCCAGCCAAAAGTGAAGATGTCTTCTGGATCATCTGTCTATTTTGACGTGATAGTACATGTCCTCAACATCTGCAGAGCACATCCAATGATCCTTATGCAGAAAAGGAAGGATGGACTGAACTGTGACCATTCAGAACTTCACTTTAACAAACTTTTTCAATTTGCTTACATCCAAAATTGGTCTGAGGTCCCCTGTTTACTTTGGGACTATAAAGAAGTATGAATAAGTTATGAATCCTATGTGGTCAAATGGGACCTTCTGGATGACTAATTTTTCTAGCAGCTTTTGTATTTCTTGTGCTGCAGCCTTCCTCTGACTAGGTGGAATGTTGGGAAGTTTCTTCCTTTGACAATGAGGAAGAAGGGAAAATGGTATGCAATAACCTCTGGATATTATTCTTAGCACACACAAATCTCTTTTCATGTTTGTCCAGGCATGTAGGTGGAAAGAGAACCAAACTCTGACTGCCTCCAGAGGTGGACAGTTGGGCAGCACTTCAGGAGCACTGATAGGGCCTGTCTGAAAAAGAATCTCTAAAGCCCTGGTTCTGTGAGCCTCCTCGGCAATGTTTATAATTAAAATTGCCCCCTCTGCCGCTGCAGGAATTGTCCCCATGCAAATCCTGGAAAAATCCCTGAGATTTATGGAACCATATTTTCCTACTACCTCTGTTTCCTACAGAAAGTCTGCTGAGGCATAGAAAACTTGATCTCCATGGCAGACAGTGTCTTTCCTTCTTGTTTGCCATGGGTAAGCATACCTTTTACTGATGGCCCTAACAAGGAAGTGGCATTAACAAAGGACATCTTAAAGGGCTCTGCAAAGTCACATAGCCACATCCCAGTGTGACTCCTTATGGTGATGCCTGAAGCATCTGCTCCTGAGGTCCCTTCCGCTGTGTGAATGATTAACCTCACTGAAGTGTTTGAAATAAATAAAAGAGTGGCCAGCTGAGAGGAAGTCCTTTTGAAATCCTCAGCAGAAATGGACTTTGACAGAGTATTTGATAGTGCTTCAGTCAAATCTCTCTGAAGCCTAGTAAAGTATGCCAGGTAATTAAGTGAAAATAGCTGAAGAGGACACTCGCTTTCCAAATTTGTCCAATGCTGTAAACTTCCTGTTAGGCAGATGGACAGAAGAGCTCTGTTCTGCTAGCTCTTTCGTAGTGGCTGCCACCACCACCATAGCATCAATTGGGACACCTTTGCTCCAGTGGAGTCTATCTGCAGGTGGTGCCAAAAACTTGTCAGGGCACATGGGGATGAGCTCGATAGTATCCATCTCCTTCCATGCCTGGTGGTAAACCAGATCAATAAGTTCATCCACTGGGGGGAGGGGGGGGGTTACCCAAGATGAAGACGGGATAGAACCAAAAGTCTCCAAGAACACAGATTCTTTGGGATAGGGGGTTTGGGATGACTAACCACCTTTCTGCTTCAGGATCTCTAGAATATCGCCAAAGGAAATATCATCCAGTGGTGATCTGGTAGATCCTTCTCTATCAAAATCAGCATCTATGGTGAGAGATTCAATGGGGGGTCTATATGTCTCTTCTTACATGTTCTCTTCCAGGGCAATTCTTCCATGGGATGTTCTGGAGAAGTGTCAGAAAAGAGGGGAAGTTCCTCTACTGGAACTGTCTGGAGACTTATTGGAACTGGCTGTCCCTGTGGAATAGGTCTGACTGACTCAGACCTCAGAACTGATGAGAGAAAAGGGGTAGGATCACAAACATAAGAAGATGGTTCTCTCTCGAGAGAAAAAAGCCGTTTCCACTGCCTTGAAGGAACAGGGACAGGGAGAAGCCCCAATTTGCTCCTTCAGAGCCAAAATTACTGACGAAGGTAGATCTAGGCCACCCGCAGACACTAGCCTCAAGGGGAGAATCAGATCTGAACTAAGGCCGAAGCTCTAAGGGGAAGAGGTGGAGCTGAACCTACCCCCTCTGATCTGACATTGACACTTCAACTCCAAAAATCTTTCTGATCATAGGGTATCAAAGCAGAGCAAACCAGTTAGAGGACACAGTCTGAGTGGAGGAGGAAACTTTCCTCAGATCCAAAGCCGAGCCTCTCGAGGATCTTAGATCCTGGGGCTCTGAAACCACTGGAGAGATAAGAGAAGGAGAAATAATAGTCTTAGATATGACAGGCATACTCATGGATCTGACAGGGGACGGATATTGTAAGACCCCCAATCTGGATCTGAACTCAGAGACTTTCACATCATCCTATCCACATCTGCTTCCGACGAGCTTCTGGAGGATTTAGAGGAAGTGGTGGATGGGGGCTTGGAATGCTTCTTAGGAGTGTGGATAAGCTGAGCAGGCACAGTGGGTGAATCTGGTTTTAAAATACATTCGGGTGTAGTACTCCCAAAGAAACTACCAAGCTTCAGATCGGATGACTTAGGATCCAAGGGGGGAGCTGGTGGACTAACTGTAATCACAGTCAGAGGCAAAGCTACAGGATCTAAAGACTTTGGATCCGATTGTTGAGATGTCTTCACATCCAGGGCAGTCGGATCCGAGAGTCTCCTGGTCTTGGTTGGTGGCTCCAATGAGGACCTGGGGATCTAGAGGTCGAATGCTTATAGTGCTCTACAGTTGCAGACTTGCTTGTTTTGTCCAAGATAATGAAAGAAATGGAGGACAAATACAATAAGGGGGAAAAAATAACAGTTGTTGAACTCTGGTCCGCTAATGATTGGCAGTAGATTTTTTACAGGTGCCAGCTCGACACCCAACCTTCAATGAAGGCATGCCCATTCTGCGCATGACTTTAGAATGCCACTCGACTGCGGGGAGGACATGCAGACTCCACACAGAAGGCGCTCCAGTCGAGAATCGAATGGGAGAACCTCTTGCTGTGAGGCAACAACACTACCGCTGCACCACCGCGGCTTAGAGAAAAAAATAACAATAAAGTTTTTATTTTTATATATATATATATATATATATATATATATATTTATTTATATATATATATATATATATATATATATATATATATATATATATAAAAGACTACCAACTATGGCAGAAGCAGAAAATACCCTAAAGTAAAGGGGTAAAGAAAGAAAAGAAATACCAACAATGGTAATGGGGAAAAAAAGTCTACTGTGAAAACAGTACAGAAAAAAGTCCCTAATGACCAGTGACAAATAGAGGGAGGAAGAATGATATAAACAAGAGTTTACCTCACAGAAAAACTGCCGAAATCACTCAAGAGTGGAACTTACATCTGTTCACGAAGGCAGCAAATGAGATTTAAAGCAACAGGGATGGAGTAGGGCATTATAGATAGAGGGAGGAGCTTGAGGTTTGGATCCAACCTCTGGTAAATGTGGCCACGTCAAGTGAGGAAGAATGAAAAGGACAAATGGACAACTTCAGATATATGATTTCACTGAAATCCTGGTATAAAGCACAAACTTTTAGGCACTGGTTGGTAAATAACAGGCATGCAAAATGCCTGTCCTGCTTAGCTATTTTTTCACCAAATTTATACAGCCTAAATACCTCCACAATCAAAGAGAAACAGGGCTGTGAACAACTAAAATTTTCAAAACAGGACAGCAAAACTGATGTACAATATCTGCAAAGTTAACAGTATCACTACAGTGCATTCATCAATGTTGACAGTGCCAGAGACATAGGAAATCTCATTTAAATGCTAAAATCCTGTACTGTTTGAACCGCACCACAATGGAGGGAATGATCCATAAGGAAATGAAAACTTGCTGCAGGCTGAGACACCAAACATGACCGTTTGCTCATCCCTGAACTAACTACAACAAGAACTTTCAACCACTCATCATGACCGCAATGTTACAAAGTCTGTCAGTATGTAGAGTTCTAAAATATTAAACACAAGTACACTGAGTTCTAACTGTAGCAAAAAGCATATGCAGATAAAAGGGACAGTACCACTTCCATAACGCTGTCGCAGAAGAATGCATTCCATCCATCTATTATTCTCAGCGGAACCTCTTCTCCATCAAAGATCTACAAAACAAAAATAGTACTCAGTGAAATTTTGAGCTTCTGAAGGGGATCCAAATAAGCAGCACAGCAAATACAGAAGCGGACATATCTGGAAATATGTATAGAAAAGAATTAGGTGGAACTCAAATTCCCTCTTTTACATGAATGTTTTGAGAACTGAAAATGTGAATTCACAGACTGTTTCATTTCAAAATTAAGTGACATAGGCTAGTGTGCCCCACAAATACAATGGACACAAGTGATGCATAAAGCTACACAGACAGATAGCATTTCCAGTGCTAAGTTAGCCATGTACGTGGACGTTAAGAGTTCAAAAGTCATTGTACTTTTAGACAAGGTGAAAATCATAAATTTTTTCACAAAAAGCATAATCAAAACTCTATACAGCCTGTAAAGGGATCTGTGGAAGTAAAATCACTCAAATTACAACAGGAAAGTAAATGATTTATACCCTAAGACACAACCTACTAATGATCCAGTGCTACTTGCTTAAATACTACATTAAAAATATAGCTAGGTTTAATTTCTCCAAGTTGTTTGGGTTTCTAACACCATGATGGGAATGGACCAGTTGTTTCAATCTTTAATGTTAGCCAAATATGCGCTAAGCAGCACCCGTAATGTGCCCAGAACTGACTCCTTCAATTCATATGGAGTTATGTATTGGTAGCATATCTAAATAAGACTGTAAATTATTTTTTATGAGACCCATTGTTCCTATTACTACTGGAACTGTAACTGGTTGGGTATCATTCTTTGACACTGCCCTCATTTCTACCTGCAAATCCTGGTATTTTATGACTTTGTGTCTCTCCAAAAATAAGATGCTGTAATTACTGGGTGTAGCAATTCCAATGATCAATACTACTTTTGTCTTCTTTTCATGCTGTCACGTTCCCTAGGAAAAGAAGAACTGTCCTGTTTTTGAGGGCTGCAAATCTTCATCACCAGATTGGTTATCCTCCTGGCTGCTGGTCTGAGCTGGGACTAAGACTGAAATCATTTCCTCTTTAGTTAGGCTGGCATGCACCAGTCCTTTGGCTTCACGCACCTTAGCCAACTGGTTCTTTGTCAGCTTGCCATAATCCTCTGCTGACATATTTGCCTGTTTTCCCTGACTAAACTAACTAATAAATAAATAAATAAATAAAACTACAATAAAACGAAGTAAACAACCAAATACCAGATACCCCAATAGCAGCTAATAACAAGAAACAAAATACTTCCAAAAAGGCTGCTGAGGCAAGATTCCAGTGTCTCTTTGTAAAAAATAAAATAAAAAGTACCAGGAAGTTAATGTCCATTGTACTGATGAATAATGTATTTATTTTTAGAGATCAGGTCTATTGGCAGAGAAATGGGGTAGCTATGGGGAGTGCTTGCTCCAATAGCTATGCTAATGCAGTTATGATGCAATGGGAAGCAAATTACTTATTGGAAGGTCCATATAGCAAATTTATTTTGTTCTACAGGAGATTTGTAGACGACCTTTTTATGTTATGGGGTGGTACGTTACTAGAATTAATGGATTTTGTTAAGCTTATTAATGGCTCCACAGATTTTTGAGGTTTACTATGAATTATTCAAGAACAGGTATTAACTTTTTAGATGTACTTGTAGAAAGGGATGTCAATGGCACTATCTCTACTAAATTGTATAGAAAGGAATGTCATGTTAATAGTCTTCTCTCTAGAAGTAGCATGCACCCTAACCATATATTTAGGAATGTGGTGCAGAATCAGTTTTATAGAGCCTCCAGGTTGAATGTAAGGAATGAAGATTTTCAAGAACAGAAATCTAGAACCACCAGAGAGCTTGTTGAGAGAGGTTATGATCGAGCATTTGTTGATCAAAATGCAGCTCATGTCACTCATTTGAGAGACACTAGAGCCAAGCCCTATTTCTCAGAGAGGCAGTCTAGAGAGTTTAACAGTAAAGGAGATAAAATTAAAGTATGTATACCATACTCAAGGGATGTTTTTAAATATACAGATATTATTAATCAACATTGGAGCATATTATTGACAGATCCACAGATAAGTAATATAACAGGATTCAAGCCTCAATATATTTTTAAAAATAGAAAGAATTTAAAAAGGAGGTTATGTAATGTTAAAGAGAGGAATATTAGATATGCTCTCTTTGGCACTAAACCATGTGGTAAATGTACACAGTGTAGACATATTGGTGAAGAGACATCTTTTACACATCCAGACACGGGTAGAGTCTTTGATATTAGAGTACAAGCTAACTGTGAAACCATGCATGTTGTCTATTTAGCAGTATGTGTATTGTGCAAATGTTTCTACATAGGCAAGACAGACCACACTCTCAAAGATAGCATTAGAGAGCACATATACCATATAGGTAAAGGTAGTGATACCAATGCTCTAGCCAAGCATGTGAATTTAGTAGGTGGACAGCATAAATTGTTATTCACAGTTGTGTCCAGGACCTATGAGAGTGCTAGAATGGGTGATATTAGGTCCAGGACTGAAGAAATAGAAGCAAAATGGATAGTGATGTTAAGGGCTAATTATGGCCATGGACTCAATGACCATATTCCCTTGAAACCGGTGTTGGGTAAAAGACCCCTTTTTAGATAGATTGTGTTTTTAGGTACATATATATATATATATATATATATATATATATATATATATTTATGTATATTAGCATTTTTATGCAATTGCTGTATATGTATATACTTTTTTGATACATCTTTGACATATTTATATATATTTTTAATATACTTTTTCATTATGTATTTATATTTTATCTTATTTCTTTAAATGTTAATTGTTTTTGATCATGTGACTATTTTAGAAGTGGATATAAGGTGTGTGTTTTTTGTGTTAGAGTTACACCTGATGAAGCATTTGTGAAAGTGCTAGTGTAAGCAATAAAGTGGTACTACTTGTTTAATTCCTGGTACTTTTTATTTTATTTTTTATTTTATTTTTTACAGAGAGGCACTGGAATCTTGCCTCAGCAGCCTTTTTGGAAATAAATAAAACTGTTCTGAATTGAAACTCTGAATGATTACCTTGTGGCTGCTGAGAATACATACCTCCAGTGACAACTGCCTACAGACTACAGAAAGTTCAATTAATATCCACACCACTGCTCACCAATATGTGATGTCCCCTCTCTGGGCCAGTAATCAAAGAGGCAGAATCCTCACCACTGACACTGGAGAGGGACGTTCACTTGGAATAAAAATAGATACACACAGTATATTTCCAGATGCAGCTCTCTGCATCAAGCGCAATTTACGCAGGGAACACACACAGTCCGGGGTCTGGATTTCTCACTGTCTCCTTGCAGGTGCCCAGTAAGGCTCCTCACTGGCAAAGCTATAGAGATGAGTCCTTAGGTGAGTGTACAAGCCATATCCTCCAGCACCCTCTCTGTGAAACCAGTGCTTCGGGTCCCTGCTCAATGCAGTTGACACACATACCCTTTGAGATTTGATTTGTGCGTGCACACACACACACACACACACACACACACACACACACACACACACACACACACACACACACACACACACACATCTACCTACCTGGGAAAGGCTGGCACAGATTTACTAGCTATGCCCTCTTCTGCCCAGACTACAAGGTAGTTACTGCCACTAGGCACTCCAAAGCCAGCTACTTTAAGTTTCTTAAAAGGGTACCCAATTACACTGAGTGAAATTAATATTAATACAAATTGTAGTGTTTTGACCAATGCAGTATGGCTTTCAGGAGTGCCCACAGATTCACCAAATAGATATGAGTACTCTGAAAGATTAAAACATTCTCTAAAGAACCAGCCATAATGAAAAGTTTAAATATATTTAATAATAAATAGTAAAAAACATGAAAATACTGAATATCTATTTACAATAAACACCAGAATTTCAATCACAGGAAATATTAAAATAACACAGATGAATAGATTCACACAGATACAGAAAAACAGTACTTGACTAATCTCACTATATTTTCCTGACTGATCTAAAGAATTACTATTCCCTGGTCATGTACTAGAGCAAGGCATGATGCAGTAGGTCAGGGGTCCTTCTTTGTCGGGTTCTAAACACAAAGTGCTCTGATACTTCTCTCATCTTGTATTAAAACATAATTTTGCCTTAGACTACAGAATGACATCACATACATCTGGTCATCTGACTTCTAGTTCCCATGCTACCCCCATTGCTAGAAAATGAACTAGAATTTAGCACGTATGTGTTACCATACACAAAGACAGAGCTTTGCTGAGATGTATTATAGCACCTGGAAACTATAAAACCATAAAACACTTCCACTCTTCCAACAGGAGCTAATAAACCATTCTCTGGCACAGACATTTAGTCTCTGGGTGCAATCAGAATGATAAGATATAATCTTTCTGGCCTAAACCAGGTAATTTAATTTCTTACTATTTTTCAAAGTTAGCTGGACTGAGATTAACCTCTTCTCTTCCAGTATCCTCTATTAAAACATATACAGTACATGCAATCAGTTACAATAGAGTCAGGACCCACTGTTGGCACATTTTTTAACACAAGCATCTGTACAAATCAGTATGATATCCAAATGACATAGAATTCTTTACACAATTCCAGCTTGCTATGCTGGCATATGTTACACATCCACTGCCCTACTTCCGGCACAGTTAGCAATACCTCACATCGTCACATCTCACTTCCTGTTGAAGACTCAAAGTAGTTTTTCAAGTGACCCTTGAGAAAATTTGCTTGAGAGGAATGGGCCTGTCTGGGAATACATTACCTCATGCCCTGGCATTTTGCTGGCTGGCTCGATGTAGCCATAGATCTCCCTCAGACTCCTCCTGCCACCTACCACACATAATTAGCACAGGGACCTCCTTGTCACGGTAAGGTTTCATCATGTTAACATGGTACAATTTGTGCCCCTGCCTCCTGCCTAGCTGTTCTACCATGTAGTTAACATCACAGACCTTACTTATCACTTTAGTGCCTCCCAAGCTGCCTACAGTTTTTTGTGTCTGACAGGAATGAAAACCATAACCTGCTGTCACAGCATACTCTCAGCCTTGAGCATTGCTGTCATAACAGACCTTTTACTGCTGTTGGGCTCCTGCCAGGTTCTCCTGGGCCAAGCCCATGAGCTCTATAAGCCTTGTCTTGAGGTTTAGGACATATGCCAGAACAGACTCCTTGTGGGATTCACACTCTCCCTCCCACTCATCATGAATCAAATCTAAAGGCCCCTCACCCTATGCCCATATAGCAACTCAAATGGTGGTGAAAACCATGAGGATTCCTGGGCTACCTCTATGTATAAAAACAGCAGATAGGGCAAATATCTATCCCACTCTCTCTTAAACTGGTCTACAAATGCCAGTAGCATGGTCTTTAGTGCAGAGTTTAACCTCTCCACAAGACCATTATTCTGGGGATGGAAGGGGTGATCTTTAGGTGCTTCACCCCACTGTGCTTCCACAGACAAGCCAACAGGTCTGACATGAAACTGCTACCTCTATCAGTCAGTATTTCTCGCAGGAAACATACACTGCTGAAAATCTATAACAAAGCATTTGCTACCTTCTCTGCCTTGATGGTGGACAGAGCCACCACCTCTGGGTATCTAGTAACATAATCTACTACCACCAGGATATACTTCCCTGTGGAATCTGGGGTACCCAGAGGCCCCACAATATCCATAGCTACCCTCTGAAATGGCTCCTCAATCACAGGTAAAGGCATCAAAGGAGCTTTGACCTTGTTTCCTGCCTTGCTTACTTTTTGTGACTGCTCACAGGTCCTGCAGTACCCTGTTACATCCCTTGCAATCACAGGCCAGTAAAAGTTCTTCATAATATGTCTCTTGGTATGCTTTATGCCCATATGACCTGCAAAATGAATGTCATGGGCTATGGGTATAAGTACCATACGGTAGGGTCTAGGCACTAACAACTTCTGTATTACCTCATCCTGTAGCCCTCCTTCAGGGGTTCACTCTCTATACAGTAACCCTTTGTTCCAGTACAGAGACTCCCTTTTTCCTTGAGAATCAGGTGCCTCACTAGCTACCTCCCTCAAGCTTCTTAGTTTAGGGTCTGACAGCTGAGCCTGTCTCAATTCTACCTTTGTGACACTTCCAGGCTCCAATTCCACAGGAAGTCTAGTATCTTTTGACAGTGGTGCCTTACTGTTAACTTGAGTACTACCACTCACCTCTGTCCTTGCAGTCACTCTGTCCAAGAGAACATCAGTACCTACCAGCATCTGTGGCTCACCTTCAGGCTCACTGCTAGAGGGTAGCTCCCTCCCTGAAATAGTCACCTCACCAGTCCTGGCTTCAGGTGTGGGGTCTGTCTGTGTCTCCTCCAAGCTACCAGACTCACATGTCTGTCTTCAAGCCTGACTGTGTGTAACTGCATCCACACAAGGTACTGCATTATCAAAATCATTCCCTATCAAGACATCTGCAGAGATATCTTCAAACACACCTACTTGCTTGTTTCCTTTTTCACCCTCCCAGTCAAGGTAAACCCTGGCCAAAGGCATTTGGAATGGGGCCCCTACTAAAGCTCTGACTGTAGTGGACTGCCCAAGCAAGTACTGCTCCTCTTTAACCACTGCAGGCTTCATAATTGTTATGTCAGAGGCTGTGCTTTTCTTAGCACTGGCCTGTTTTCCATCCACTAAGATCAGTTATAAACTCTGGTGATAGTTTGGCACCCCTGTTGTCTTCAGACAATTTACCACTGGCATACTGTTATTCTCACTTGCTGTCTCCTTCACCTTGTTTCCATGGACATCTATATGATACATGGCCCCACTGGTTTCATTTAAAACATGAAACCCTTGATAATGGCCATGTACCTGAACTAGTGGCTTCCCCTGTTACTGGTGGGCTCTGTTGGGGTGGTTTAGGCTGCCCACCATAAATTCCCTTATATCCATGTGCAGCACCGAGTATCCCCTTCCTGTGCAGTGATGCCTTGCTTGCTAGGTAGAGATGCCCTTTTTCATTTTTCCCCCAGCTCATCTGCAGATTTGTACTCACAGTCTGCCAAGCAAATTTTCATGTCCTCAGGCAAAGTGCTAAAACTTGTTCCCTCACCAAAAGGTCTGCCAGCCCTTCAAAAGTGGTGACCTGACACCCACTCACCCACCTATGAAAATAAGTGCTTAATTCAGCAATATAATCACATACACTTTCACGTACCTTGTTTCTATGCTCACAAACATTTTTTTCTGTAAGTTTCAGGTGTTAACTCATTGCTTTACTCTATCATACTTAAACAATCTATCAGACAATTTAGAAACAGCAGTTACAGCTTTACCATGGAGTACGGGAGTCAAGAAACGTACACAGAGCCCTTGGATCAACATTATACAGTTTATATACGCTATCAAATATTTGAATAAAACTATCAAAATTATCACCCTCTGTAAATTGTGGAAGAAATTTACTGACCTTTATTGCTTCTGGGGTTTTGTTTTTCCCCTCTCCATTACCTCCATGACCCTGGTGAATAATCATCATCTCCCTCTCATGTTGACGCTGCTTCTCATTTTCTTCAGCCTTCAAATGCTGCAGTCTTTCTACTGATTCTAATTTCAAACTTTTGGCCTCCAGTTCAAGTCTCTAACTCCAGGTGGATTTTTAAATCCACTGAGGAAAAGGTGAACTGTCTTGTTTCTGAAGGCTACAAATCCCCATCACCAGACTGTTTATCCTCCTGGTTGGTGGTCTGAGCTGCGACTAAGGCTGAAATCATTTCCTCTTTAGTCAGTTTGGCATATTCCAGTCTTGACCAACTGTTTTTCTGTCAGCTTGCCAAAATCCTCTGCTGACATCTTTGCCCGTTTTCCCTGACTAAACTAAACTAGCAAAAGAAAAATAAATAGAACTGTTGTGAAATGAAACTCTGAGTGTTTACTTTGTGGCTACTGAGAATACACACCTTCAGTGACAACTGCCTACAGGCTACAGAAGTTCAATTAATATCCACACCACTGCTCACCAATATGTAACATTGCCTTTCTGGGCCAGTAATCGAGGAACCTGAATCCTCACCACTGACACTGGAGATGGATGTTCACTTGGAACAAAAATAGATACACACAGTATTTCCAGATGCAGCTTTCTGCATCAAGCACAATTTCCCTTAACAGCATACAGTGAACACACTCAGTCTGGGGTCTGGATTTCTCTCTCTGTTAACCTCCAGATGCCCAGTAAGACTCCCCACCAGTACAGCTATAGAGTTGAGTCCTCAGCCGAGTATCCAAGCCAAGTCCTCCAGCACCCTTTCTGTGAAACCAGTGCTTTGTGTGTCTGCTCCAAGCAGCTGATACACACACTCTGAGTTTTGATTTTCACACACACACACACACACACACACACACACACACACACACACACATGGGAAAGGCTGGCACAAATTTACTAGCTATGCCCCCTTCTGCCCAGACTATAAGGTAGTTACTGCCACCAGACACTCCAAAGCCACCTACTTTAAGGCTCTTACAAGAGTTCCCAATTATACTGAGTGAAATTAATATTAATGCAAATGGTAGTCTTTTGACCAACGCAGTAAGGCTTTCAGAAGTGGCCGCATAGTCACCAAATAGATATGACTATTCTCAAAGGTTAAATATGCTCTAAAGGACCAACCACAATGAAAGGTTTAAATATATTTAATAATAAATAGTAAAAGAACACGAGAATACTAAATATGTACTTACAATAAACACCGGAGTTTCAATCACATGAAATATTAAAATAACACAACTGAATATATTCACACAGATGCAGAAAAACAGTACTTAACTAATCTCACTGTGTTTTCCTGGCTGATTTAAAGAATTACTATTCCCTAGTCACTTACTAGATCAAGACAAAACATAGTAGTTGAGGAGTCCTTCTTTGTCAGGTTCCAAAAACAGTGCTCTTGAGACTTCTTGTTCATCTGGTATTAAAACATCATTTTGTCCTAGATTATATAATTACATCACATACATCTGGTCTTCTAACTTCTGGTTCCCATTCTACCCCACTGCTGGAAACTAAACCAGAATTTAGCTGATAGGTGTTACCATACCCACAGATGCAGTTATACTGAGATGTATTATAGCATCTGGAAGCTATAAAACCCTTCCAATCTTACTACTAGAACTAATAAACCATTCTCTGGCACAGACATTTAGTCTATGGCTGCAATCAGAACTGTAAGATACAATCTTTATGGCCTAAACCAGGTAATTTCATTTCTTATTATTTTCCAACATTAGGTGGACTGAGACTAACCTCTTCTCTTCCAGTATCCCCTGTTAATACATATACATTTAATTAGTTACAATAGAGTCAGGATCCACTGTTGGTATATTTTTTAAACACAAGCAGCTTTATAAATACCAAAAAAGAAAATTACCAGAGAGTGTAGAAATCAGTAAAATAAACAACAAAAACACCCTGGCGCTTGGCAATCCAATAGCAGGCAAAAGAAAAAACAAAATAAACTTAAAAAACTCCAAAACATTTTTAATAGAAAACAAATAAATGTGGTTTGGCACTTTTGTCAGTACACTGACATCTTCAGAACCACAAAACAAAGTAAAAACTAGTTTAAATACTTTTCAAGTAAATGAACCCCACCCCCAAAGATGAACCAATCAATGTGTAATAGACCAATCTCTAATACAAGTAACACGCACAACTAAATGTTGATTAAAAAGCAACAATGTAAGAAAAACATTTAAAGCACTAATTACCAGTAACAAAACATATACAAGTTTGTTAAAAAATCTCAAACCATACTGTGTCTTCTTTTAAGTTCACTGGTGATGGAAACACTTTCATTTAAGCCTGGGGAATTGGTGGCATTTAATCTTAGCTGCCACACCATTTCCCTGTGCATCAATAAATGTTTCCAATCACAAAAGAAAGGGCCGTTGTGAACCTGCTCCAGCACTAGAAACTTAACTTGTCAAAACCATCACAAACCATAGAGTGGCGTGCCACTGCACTTTTATTGTTAAGTTTCTGAATGCTGTATATATGTTGGTAAATGCTATGCTTTAACCCATTAATCGTCTTGACAACATAAAAAGCCCGGCAGAACTGACAGAAAGCAAGGTACACCACCCTCTCGGAAAAACAAATTTACCTCCACAAAGCTATTTTTTGGCCACACCATGCAACCATCCAGCATAGTTGTCTTCAATAAATCTGCACTGTTTGCATCTTCCAAATTTTACAGTGACTGGCCAAGTACCCCCTATTCTCCTGTGGTTTCCTCTACAGCAAATCTTTGATGTTAATTTAGCAAAGACTTTCCAATAGAGCTAACATTTTTGTCACAATTAAACAAAAAAATTTTTTTTTGTAATAATATTTTCAATACAGTTTACATCGAGTGTAGTGCAAAATCATATTGTTATAAAAACTGATTGTTTTTGCAATATTGTTGTCATTGCACAACCCTTGTTTAATAATAGGGCCGTACTTGCCTACTCTTTAGGCTTTAACCCCTTTGAGGGTACCTTCCAAAAGATGGTTGGGAAAGCCCCTCTCAAGAAACATGTTCCTTATTGTTTCAAATTCCCTCATACACCAGTCGCCATTAGATGCAAGTCTAGAGGCTCATATAGATTGACTTTTTATAATGCCACTCTTTTGATGGCTGGGATGACAACTGGAATAAAACAAAAAAAGCCTTACAGTAAGTAGGTTTTCGATACAGGCGAGTCTCCAGTCCTGCATCCCGTGACCACAAAATTTTTATGTCTAAAAAATGAATCTCATGGAAGCCTACATGGTGCGTAAATTTCAGAAAGTCAGTGCTAGCGTCCAACAGGGTAAAAAACTCTAACTGCATAGTGTCCCCTTGCCAAACCAACAGCAAATCATCTAAATATCTAAAATATCCCTTGCAGAACTTAAACAAGGGAATGTTAAACAAGATAGTTCCCATTTCAGCCTTATAAATACATTTTTCAACACAAACATCTGTACAAATCAGTTTGATATACAAATGACATAATTCTTCACAAAAGTCGAGCTAGCTATGGTGGCATATGCTAAACCTCCACTGTCCTATGTCTCCTGGCACAGCTGGTGATTCTTTGGTTGCGAGAAGTATTACATACAAACTCATATCGGCTTGGGACTACATATGTTTATACATCCTTTTGGCTTATAAATAGTATACTTACTGGTTTTATGGCTATGTAGTATATGCTACATGATTATGCACAATAGTCTATGGTACATGATATATTCATATGTGTTTGTATTATTGTAGCTAATATATAAGCTTTATCTCATTCTCTGCTGTGACTATTAAACAGTTTGTGAATGGAATTCTTACACATTTTATATTGACAATTAACGGACCAGTACTAATATTTCCTTATAATATATTGGGGAACTATTGGTATGAGTTAAGTGAACACAATATATATAAATGGTTGTGACCACACTTGTGACATCCTTATTACACTTTTCAGCATAATTGTGCTTTAGACCTTAATATGTGTTACACATTTAATATATGATACTATTTACGTGAGTACAATCTTTGAAAATAGGCTGGATATTAATGGAACTGAGACATAATTGCGGCTCCTTGAATATTTGGTTGTCAGCAGGATTAGAATGGTTGTGATATATTATAGTAGGTTAGTTTGTGATTGTTTGGAACCATAATGCTTTTGAAGGGTTTAAGATATAAATGGAAACACCACTCCTACTACTGTAATAATCCATACAGTATTTATAATTGTTAGTTATTGCCAATCATCAGTCCTTGTGTCTTTTCTGAAATGAACCACTGCTCGGTCCCCTGACCATAATTAAAATTTGTACTTTTAATTATTCAGTATTGTTGTGTGTGTCAATTGGCTGTACACTTGGTACAGATATTATTATAAACCATAATAAATTGTATAGTGACCAAAGAGGTGATCCAGTTGTGATACTGGCAGTATATTATCAAAGAAAAACTACATAATCAGACCATTTGAACAAAAAAATTTTTTGTAAGGTTCATATTTGTTTGTTGTATTTTTGATCATTTGACCCATATACCTGTACAAAACCTTTTTTGGTTTTGAAAGTATGGGATCTCAGCAAATATAGTGTTTTGACCTTTTTCCAGTTATGGAATACTTGCAGTAGTGTGCCCTAGTATTTGAATTTAATGCCTTGTCACAGTGGTTACTTATAGTTGACAGTCTGGCTCATTGGGGCTGATTCTGATGATCTATTGGATCCTTGATTCTACCATTGAATACTTAAATTGAACCAATTTCAGGTTGGGTTGTTTCATTTAATATACAAGTCAAAAGTGTTACACGAATATTGCAATATACTTTTATGTTATTCTTGGTGCTTGACCTGCCATAGGGGTTTTTCTTTTTGTGCTTTCTGCCACCCCTGTGACTTCCCAGTAGGGATTGGTGTTTGATTTTCTTCCCATTTTGATGTTACTGGGTCTTTCAACCATTATATTACATATTTGGTTTAAAAACCATACTCCTTTGTTATTTTGGTGCTCCACCAGTTTTCATTAGTAGCAGACCCTATATTGTTCACAACATGGATCTAAATACTATTCTGTCTGGATTATGTGCTGATCGGCAAGATATAGCGGTATTTGGTATTGATCAATTGCCAAGCAATGATCCAGTCAATTCGGTTCAGACTTCTGTGGTAGATTGTGATATGTTTTTCCATTCAATCACCAAAGCATTTAAGACTCTTAGATCAAACATTTGGCATCTTAAGTTATTCAAAGCATATTCGGCTCAAAACATGGCTCCCAGAGGATTACGAATACGAACACAACCTCTAGTGGGGAAGCCAGATGATAAATTAAACCAAGATTGGCAGGAGGCTCTTCAGACTGGATCCATGACATTTGTGAACATTTTGTTACAATATTATGAAAGGACAGTAGATTCTAATATACTTGAAATCAAAAATATATGTTCAGAGGCTCATAAGTTTGAATCTTCTATGAAATATCAGGACAACATTAAAAAACTGTCCTTAGAACTGATGGAGCATGAAAAAACTTTAAAGGAACGCAAAATTAAGAAGTTTCATCGTGATTTCTCTGATTATCAACGGGGTAAACCCTTTGATTTCAGCAGATCGGTTAGATTTGCGGATACTAATCAGGTTAAAACAGGGCCCAGTCGCACCAAAAAGAGACCTCGGTCAATTCTTAAAAATAAGGGGGATAGTTCATATAGCACGTCTGGTGATGAATCCTCCCTTACGGATTTTGAGGGATCAGGGGAGAGGGTTTCACCCAATAGGAAGAAAACTAACAAAATTTCCCCTTTAGAAGGGGTAAGGGACACCGGGGGGGCAGAAAGCACAGAAAGACCGACTACTCCGGTTTCCCTCCAAGGCCTTTTGGACAACTTCCTGAAATAGGAGACTTATCAGGGCCGACTCAGAATGTGTTGAATCTATCTAAGACCATATTAACAGATGAACAGGTTGCACTTTTGAATAAGGGTTTGAACTATATTCCCTCTTTTTTCAGTCAGGAATATCACATAGTACAGGATTTACAGGACTTTTGCAGGACGTTAAATCTTAGGTTGTTCTTTGAGGATAACAAGTCAGAACCATCTGAGGACTTCCGTTTTGGCAAGTCCTCATTCCAACCTCCTATGAGCAAACATGTTTCTATTTTTATGGACTCTATTTTGAGGGATATTCATTTTGAAAATATGGGACATATTATGTTGGCCAGCAATCTAACCCCTGATGACAGGATAGCTTTGAACACCTTGTGTGACAATAAAGATATAGTTATTGTCCCTGCTGATAAGGGAGGTGCAGTTGTGGTTTGGAATACTGCGGATTACGTTCATGAAGGGTTAACCCAATTGTCAGATGCCAAGTGCTACATGTACATGTCCATAGACCCCACACCAGTATTTAAGGATGAGATTGACTCCTTCTTGCGGTTGGCCTTTGAGGAAGGTATCATAAATAAGAAATGTTTGGATTCACTTATGGTGTCTGAACCGTCTAAACAGATATTGTATCTTTTACCTAAAATCCACAAGTCCTTGGAAAAACCACCGGGTAGACCAATAGTTTCAGGAATAGGCTCTCTGACTGAACCCCTATCGGCCTTTCTTACTAAATATCTTAAACCTTTGTTGGGACATATTAGATCAAGATTGCAGGACACCACACAGTTTCTACAGTTAATTAGGGAAACCCAATTGGAACCCGAATGGTATTTATGTACTTTGGATGTAAAATCATTATATACAAGTATACCCCACTGGGCGGGTCTCCAATCTTTACAATATTGATTGGAAAGGGTCAACCTATATTCACCGGGGTTCAACACTCTTTTGATATGTATGTCCGAACATGTGTTAAATAAGAATGTTCTGTACTTCCAGGGCCAGTGTTATTGGCAGCTTCAAGGAACAGCTATGGGGGCATCTTTTGCCCCAATATATGCTGACCTTTTCATGGCCTATGTTGAGGAATTTATGATCTATGATACATCACACAACATCTTTCAGGTGGAAATGGACATTTGGAGACGTTACCTGGACGACTGCTGGTTGGTGTGGCGGGCTGATGTGGGTTACTTGCGGGAATTTGTTGAGTATCTTAATGACAATGTCTGGGGACTTGAATTTTCCGTGACATATGATAAAAATTCCATTAATTTTTTGGATGTCACTGTATACAGGAACCCAGACAATACTTTGTCTACGAGGGTTTTCCGCAAGTACCCGCAATATAACACCTTGTTACATGCATCAAGTTTACATCCCCGTCACACTATCAGGAGTATTCCCATATCCCAATTTATACGTATCAAACGTCTCAGTTCCAACATGGAGGAATATCAATTGGCCAGTAGGGATCTCAGTCAGAGGTTTACCAATAGGGGATATGATAGATTTGATATTGTGTCGGCTCAGAGTAGAGCTAACCGTCTTGAGAGGGATGACTTATTACAATATCAGAATAAGAATAAAAATCAATCCTCTCGTAATACATGTGTCAGATTTATCACCACTTATGGCAGAAACATTAATATGATTAGAAACATCATCAATAAACATTGGAATATTTTATTGGCCAATGACAAGCTGCGAAGTATTTTGGGACCCCGTTGTCTTTTTTCATACAAACGTGGTAAAACCCTAGGCTCCTACTTTTCACATTTTAAACATATGGCAAGTGGGGGGACTATCCATAAACAATTGACACTTCATGGTGATGAACTCATTGGGTCATTCCCTTGTGGCCACTGTGGTTCCTGTCAACATATGCTCAAATCCAAGGCGTTCACCAGTCGTAATACCAGTAGAGTTTTCGATATCAAGATCTTTGGTAACTGTAGTAGCGATTGGGTGGTGTACCTGGCTTCATGTTATTGTGGGGGATTTTATGTTGGACAAACCTCCAGAGCTTTGAGATTTAGAATGAACGAACATCGCAGTGATATAAAAAACCATAAGGAGACCAGCGCCTTATATCAACATACACTAAAACATCCTCAAGCTAGGTTCACCTTTATGGTCATTGATCGTATTTCTGGAGACAGAACCAACAAACAGGGTTGGCACGGGCTACTGGATCAAAAAGAGAAATATTGGATTACTACATTGGGGGGTTTATTTCATCCGGGACTGAATGATCATTTATAGGGAAATATGGTTAGTTTGTATTAGTATATTGAAAAATAGGACACTAAGTTGTGGATTTTTATTTGTCTCCTCCTTATATGTCCTTAAGTACATGGATTATGAACGTCAAAATACCCTGGTTCGGTATTGAACAGGGTTTCTAGATATTGAGCCATATGGGCTATTCCGCAATATTATGTATGATATGGGCGGTGTCCAAGTGTAGTCAATGGTCAATTTCTATTCCTGCGGGAGTAGGATCAAAAGGTACCTAATTTGCCAGCCATGTGACTAAGCATTTATATATGTTAGTTTAACATCACTTGAAACCAGTTGCATTTACTGTCACATTTCTAGTTCTGGAAGTTAAGCCTCATGTTCAGGGTCTTATCCATACCACTGTTGGTCAAATTGTCTTATTTTGTGTAACACTTGTTTTCCCACTGCATATATATATATACACATATGTGTATACATAATTCAACTTCTCAAATATATCCCCTTTTTGATACAGAATGTCTGAGCCCTCTTAATATATGTACTGGATACACAATATCTTTAATGCCTATTATGAAGAATTGTTTAAGCCTTTATGTTTAGGTTGTTACCTTTCACCATTGTCGATCCAATTTTTACATTGTGTTCAATGTTTACTACTTGTTTTGTCCACTAAAAATCTATATACACATACACGCATATATACAATTCAACCTCTCGAACAAATGCTCCCTTATGATGTAGCATGTTTGAGCCCTCTTAATATAAGTACTTGATATATAATATCTATGGTGCCTTTAATAAAGAATTGCTCAATAGCACGTGCCAGTGGCGTATCAATTATGGAATGACAAAAATAAGATTATGAATATGAATACATGGCCAGATGGACATGCTAGAATATACCAACAACTTGCCTAATTTCATGTATTTATTTGGTGGTTATCTTTCCTGTTATGGACGGACATCACTAGTATATATATTTTCCACTGTATATTTGTATGACAAACTTTATGTGCCTTAAAACATGTTTCATAAATATGTTTTAAATTTATGAATATTCATGAGCTTAATTTTTGATTGGCTCTTGATATGTATTTAAATGATGACTCAAAGGAACTTGACTATACTGTTTTACACTGAAGAAGGCTGTTTGCCGAAACTAGTTTGTTATTTATATCAGTATTTAATAAATCTATTGAACTCTGTGCTGCCTTGCTGGTCTATTTGGTGCTTACAGCTGGCAATACCTCACATTGTCACACATGCACTACTATATATGGTTTTCTCACATCTATTTTTGAACTGTTGGTAATGGATAATCCTGTGATATAAACTTCATCATTCTCTATAATGCTTTGTCATTCATGTTTCCAATGCTTTTCAGCTACTTCAAAATTGCAGTGCTTGCACAATCCCCACTGAAACAGTCTTGCCACATTATTACGCATTTCAATATACAGGCCCTATGCCATTACTGTATCACACTTAGCCTAGCATCAATATGGGCAACCGTTTCCAGTTCTGTTTTACAGACCCTGCATTTGCCTGTTTTTCCCACATGTTCAATGGACTTCATACACAAATATATGCAAGCCTACTATCCTGGGCTGCCAATACTAACCTTTAATCTTTGGGTTTAAATTCACCTTTCCTTAACCATTCCTGCATCAAATCCTGATTGACACGATGTTACTCCAGGAGTTTTCTGTACTTGTAACTATATTTATGCCTTTTCCACATTTCCTGCTGTCTCATCTGATTCTTCTCCTTATATTATTTCTTTTGTTTTTGGCATATTCAGTTGCTACATGACTTTTGACTACTACTGGTTTGGTTTCTATTCCTGATTGACATTGATATGCTTCTGCTAAACTAAGCAGGGAAGTCACCTTAGGTTTGTTCCCTTCATGTTTTAAAACTTTCACTATGTTTGGATTTGTGAGGTCAAAACAAATGTAAGCAGTCCTATGATTACAGATCTACACATGTAATCAATTTTGAGGAGGCCCACACCTCTTTCAGAATGAGGAATATTTTTATATCTTATTTGGTTACTGTGAAGCATTTTTCTTGTTTTCCTGTCCAACTGATCCAATAACTTTTGGGGTCAGTCAATCATCCCCAAACTCTAAGTTAAAACAGGAACAGCAAATTGGTTTATAGTTGGACTTTTCCTAGATGTCAGGGCTGTTTTCATTATTAATTTTATTCTTCTAAAATATTACTTACTCAGTTATGTTTGCATTTGTTCATGTTTTACGACTAATACTTCATCAATTTCCAAATATTTATACACTCCCTCCTGCTCAGGTTCCTTTATATCACATTCCTATCTTAAACTATTTTCTTAGTGCTGCAGCTTTCCTGATTCAGTGTTGCCTTAGCACATTTATCAAGATCAAATGACATAATCTGAGAAAGTTTTGATTACTTCCAGTTGTGCTTTCAGCTCCTCATCTAATGAACTATACAGTTTTAAATATTCCACAAAAAGAAGATATACACAATGTTGTTTTCTGACAGCCAAATTATAAAAATTACCTAATCTGTTAAATTGACAGCTCAATGGGTTAAGGGCAAGACAAAAGGGCAGAAGTGACAAAGAGTTAACCTAAACCCCCCCCCACCCTTAGAATTTTTATCCCTGGGATAATAATTTGCCCTTTATCATGGCTTAGCTGCAAAGAGCTTTATCACTATTTTATGATCACTGTAATGCAACTGATCAATGTAGGGTGTATCATATATTTGAAAGTGCTCCTTTATCCATGAATGTGGGATGCCATCAAATGCTTTTTTGTAATCTATCCATGCCGTTCTTAGATCCCCCCCCTTTTTTTTTTAACAAATCTCCACTATGATGTTATTCAACAAAAAAATGATTCTTTCTTCCATATGACATTTGTTTGTTACCCTTTTACTCTACTGCCATGACTGGAGTTTTCGCTCTAAATGGCTATAAACTCTGTCACCATCAGTTTCAGCATATAGTTTATACATCGTCTTTTTAGGATAGCTTGCAGGCTCACTCTTAAGAAGTATTGTTTTTCCTTTATTAACCAAGTTGGTGTCTGCTTGAGGTACACATACAAGTAGTTCTTACTCAGGGCTAAATCTTCACATAAAGTTGTTAATACTTTTAGCCGAAAGTTAGGTATTGCATATGGGTGTGGGGTTTCCATTTAGGACCTTTTCGTAATTTTGTTTCAGTTTCTCCAGCTATTACTTTACCCCATTTCACTTTCTGTACATTTGAACTTCTTACTATTTCTTTTACTACTTCTATCCATTCAGCATCTTTGTTATGTTCTACAGGGTCTACATAGACATTTCTCCAAAATGTGTCTACGTCTTCCGTTGGTGCTGCCTTCTTTGCATTGATTAGCTTTGCTTTTTCCTTTGCATAAATACTGCACCATATTAAATCTCTTTCTTTCCGATGTCCATATTGCTTAATCAGATGTCTCTCGCTCCACCTGTTTCTCCTTACTTTGGGGACTCATTGTTCCATCATACTATGACATAACCCTATGTTAGACTTTCCTTCACTTTGCACATATTCTATAACTTCAGTTTCTATTTATTTAACTTTTACTTTATGAATATTCTGTTCTATATTCCTCCTTTGGGATCTTATTTTTTATATTGTGAAATTTTCCATATCTGGGTGCCTTAGCCTGTATTTCTCTTTAAATATCTTTGGAGCTGTTTTTTTCTATTAATTAGTTTTTCTTTCTACTTTGCATAAATATTGCACCATATCAGATCTCTCTTTCCCATGTTAATGTTTCTTTTTTATACCTTTCAAAAATATCTGTTTGTTCTTTATATTTTTGCACTTCCTCAATTGTTTCTTTTTCCAAATAGCTACATAATGTTTTCACAAATCTGATATACTAATGAACACACATTTGCATTTGAAGCTTTTGGCAGTTTTCCTTATGGAAGTCTTTTTTCTTTCTTCTAATTTGTCCCTTAATCTTTTATGAAAATCTTCTATCTGGAAATTCCAGGCTTCTTGCATAATAATAACAATAGCACATACTTTCTTTCTTATTCCCTAATAGTCCACTCTATCAAGTTTATGGCTGTTTTTTGGCCTATCAGTTTTTGTGGGTTTTTTTGTGGATTTCTACTTCTTTCTACAAGGTGTGGATGGCATCCTCCCTCAGTGCCAGGCCTAACCCCACAGCAAGAATGTTTTTGTGTCTTGAAGATTCCACACTGTTATTTTTCCAGTCCTAGCACCAGTGCACATACCAGGATTGGGCATTCATCCTAGGACTTATGCACCCAGCTGTCATTTTTACTGTTTGACTTACTTCTGTCCATGATATATGCTATATAAAATACAGTCTATACATCAGAGTTGGCTTGTGAGATTTTGTAAAAACAGGGTCCACTTCATGAAGGTACTCAAAAAGACTTCAGAATAAATTCAGTTCCAGCAATACTACTCTCCTTTGCTTGCTGATTTTATAATTTCTCTCCTGGTGGTCAAATGCATCTCATATACCCTCTTCCACTGTTGTTTTTGTGTGTTTCTCTGATGCAAAACAGTTCTTTTTACATCCACTGGCATGTGTTTTTCTTATTCAGCACAATATTTTCTCTTTTCATGTGAATTTTCCATAAAGCTAGAGTCCTTTGTCAGGAATATTCATTCAGTATTAGCCCATCTCTTAATTACAGTGCATTTCTTTTAGTTTAAATGAAGTTACAATACTCCTTCCAAAATGTAAAGTCCATTTAAAAGAGACAAATATACATTATATACTCATAGAAAAAAATGGCAATCAAATACTGCAATATTTTCCCCACAAATTTGTTTTCCAAACAAATGTACAACATATTCAATAAGAGGGTAGATTCTTGTGTGCTTTACTGAGTAAATCAACAGCAGAATATGTTCTTTGTCATTTTTTCAGTAGTTTTACAAGAACAAATATATGCCATTTCCAAAATTAAGATGACAACTATTACACCTTGCTATTAATGCACAAGTAATTAAACCCATTTTCTTTTTTCATAAATATATGCTTTTTTGCTCAACGTTTTCTGGAATTCATAAATGCCAATGCCTTGGATCAACTTATTCACACCCCACCAAGGGCAGCAATATCCTAGACCTGGTCATTACCAACATGGGCAACCAGTGTTCCACACCAGAGGTCAATTCCTCGTTGGTCAGATTCAACCACAAACTAATCACCCTAGACATCTATATCCCGCTCCAACCCCCAATTAGGGAAACCACCGTAAAAAACTTCTCCAAAGCCAACTTCTTAAGACAGAAGTGGCAAACTGCATGACACCCATGCAGACGGACAATAGAGGTACGACTGCTGAATTCTACACAAATGCACTTTATAAGCACTTACATGAGTGCATGGATCCTGCTATCCCTAATAGAACCAAGATGCTATCCTCCAAAAAAAGGAAGCCAATCTGGTGGTCCTCTGCCATAAACAAACCCTACAACAGAAGAAAGAAACTGTTGCAAAAAAGAGTAAAATCCCATGACTGGAGGAACTCCCTGGTCAACCTCAGCAAGAAGTTGAGATCCCTCATAAAATCCTCCAAAGCTAGTTTACAAAAACAAAATTGCCACTGACTCTAAAGACAACCATTCTATAGCTATGTCAAGAATCTCAATGGCAACACTCAGATCTACTCTGAGTTACAGCACAATGGCACTAAATATACAGAACCAACTGATATTGTCAACATCCTAGTGCATAGTTTCAGTGCTAACTTTACCCCCCACTCACCACCTAGAGGGCCCATCTCTATACCGGAAGAATGCAAAGTTCCTGTAATCATGGCTGCACAGGTAAAAAAACACACTCTCCAAAGCCAAGAACACAACATCCATGGGACCTGACAATATCCCAGGCTGCGTTCTACACGAACTACAGAATGAACTGGCACCGTACCTAAGTACCATATTCAATCATAGCCTCACCTCAGGCTTTGTGCCCACTGAATGGCACACCTAGATGGTTATCCCACTCCACAAAGGGGGAGCCACGACAGACCCCAGGAACTACTGCCCCATTAGTCTGACAAGCCTGGTCTGCAAGGCCATGGAACGTATAATCATGGAACTCATAAACAAAGACATTGGTAATCTCCAAACTCTGGATCCTACCCAGTTCGGATTTGTAAAAGGCAGATTATGTCTCCTAAACCTGACTGACTTCTTTGAAGCAGTCACCAAAGCCATAGATGAGGGTAAAGTGGTTCACACAGCTTATCTAGATCTCACCAAGGCTTTCGACACCATCCCCCACTCTGGAATTATAGATAAGCTCACTAAACTAGGTATAAATCCCTATGTCACAAGATGGGTTGCCAACTGGTTCACGGACAGAACCACACTGTGAAAGTAGAGGACTCCAAATCAGACTTCAGACCAGTGACAAGTGGAGTACTACAGGGTTCAGTCCTCGGTCCTCTCCTGTTTGATATCTACTTCTCTGAAGTACAGGCTAACACAGAAGGTCTTTGGCTAATAAAGTTTGCAGATGACTGCAAACTAGGAGCCATAATCAAAACTCCTAACGATGTGGACATACTACAAAAGGGCCTCACTGAGACAGATACCTGGTGTCAAAGCCACGGCCTGAAGCTCAATGCCAAAAAGTGTACTGTCATCCCCTTTGGTAAAAACTCTGTACCCATGAACTACCACATAGCTGGTAGTCTACTTAACGCCGAAAATGTGATGAGACCTTGGGACACAGGTGGACAGTAATCTCTCCTTTGATAATCACATCGCCACAGTGGTCAGGAAATCCTTCAACGTGGCTCACCTCATCACAAAAGGTTTCTCATCCAGAAAAAAAGAGGTAATTGTTCCCCTCTACTCTTCACTCATTAGACCCATTATAGAGTACAATGCCCCTTTTGGTATGTAACTCAAGACATCTACAACAACTAGAAAGGCCACAGAAATACCTCACAAAGAGGATTACTGGCCTCAAACAGATGCCCTAATGCAGACTGTCTCAAAAAACTCCAGCTTTACTCCGTTGCATATCGCCTACTTAGAGACGATCTCTGCCTAACATACAAAGCTATGTCAAACCCAGAGCTGTTGGACATGCTCCACTTAAAGAAATCCCATTCCCTCCGAGCTACATGCTCTAGGGACCTAAACCTTGTCACCACAATAAACAGAACATGCTGGAGGTATAGATTCTTGTCCCAGAGACTTCCCATACTCTGGAACAGACTACCTATGTCAAACAGAGCTCCTCATTAGCATTCTTCAAGAAAAATCTTGATGATTGGATGGGAAATAGGAAATTCACCCCAGGGATCACTTCTGTGGCTCTGCTCGACAGGGGCACAGGAAAATAATTTTCTTGGGCGGCGAAAGCCAGGGTACATTTTTGGCTAGGCTTATACAGGCCCTAGGGCTAATAGCCTAGTACCAACCTATGAACCTATGGAGAAGCTAGAAAGCAAAGGGATACATGTAAGGACAGCAGATAGGAGTTTGCAGATTTGGAGGGAGGTACAGCAATCCTATTTGTGGTAAAAAGGGCTGAGGTACAGGATTATCTTGTCTAACTATGTCTCTAAGGTGCTCCTGTAACCAGGGCTTCAATTGTTGCATGGTCTGGCAATACCCTATTATCACAGCTACACAGGTAAAAACCGCACTGTCCAAAGCCAAGAATACAGCTTCTTGGACCTGATAATATCCCTAGCTCTGTTCTACATGAATTACAAACTGAACTGGCACCACACCTGAGTATCCTGTTCAGTCACAGCCTCATTTCAGGCTTTGTTCTTACCGAATGGTGCACTGCTACGGTCATCCCACTCCCCAAAGGGGAAGTGACTACAGACCCTGGGAACTACCACCCCATTAGTCTGACAAGTCTGATATGTAAGGCTATGGAGCACATCATCATGGACCTTATAAAAAAGGACATAGGGATTCTCCAAACTCTGGACCCCACACAGTTTGGATTTGTGAAAGGTAGATCATGCCTGCTCAACCTGATAGACCTCTTCGAGTCTGTCACCAGAGCTGTGGATGAGGGCAAGGTAGTTTGCACAGCCTACCTAGATCTTGCCAAGGCCTTCAACACCATCTCTCACTCAGGAATCATAGCTAGACTCACTAAACTAGGCATAAACACCTATGTCATAAGATGGGTTGCCAACTGGCTCACCTTATAAAACCCACACTGTGAAAGTATTGGACTCCAAATCTGACTACCGACCAGTTATAAGTGGTGTCCCACAGGGACTGGTCCTAGGTAGTCTCCTGTTTAGCATCTACTTCTCCGAAGTTCAAGCCAACAGAAAGGGACTCTGGCTGACCAAGTTCGCAGATGATTGCAAACTGGGAGCCATTATTGATTCTCCAACTGATGTAGACATTCTACAAAAAGGCCTCACTGAGACCAATGACTGGTACCAGAACCATGGCCTTAAGCTCAATGCCAAAAAGTGCATTGTCATTCCCTTTGAGAAAAATTCGGTGCCTGTGAACTACCACATAGGCAGTAGTCCACTACACACCGAAGGTATGATAAGAGATTTGGGGACACAGGTTGACAGCAACCTCTCCTTTGATAACCACATTGCCACTCTGGTCAGAAAGTCCTTCTATGTGGCTCATCTCATTACAAAAGGTTTCTCACCCGGGAAGAAAGAGGTCATAATCCCTCTCTACTTGTCCCTCATTAGACCTATTATAGAATACAGCGACCCATTTGGTATGTACCTCACTAGACACCTACAACTGGAAAGGCTACAAAAATACCTCACTAACAGGATCTTAGGCCTTAGATACATGCCCTAAACAGACAGACTCAAAAGACTCCAGCTATACTCTTTCTCTTATCACCTACTTAGAGGCAATCTCTGCTTGACCTATAAAGCCATCTCTGACCCATTGCTGCTAGATAATGTACACCTAAAGAAATCCCAATCCCTCCATGCCACTCGCTCCAGGGACCTAAACCTCATTACCACAATAAACAGAACATGCTGGAGGGACAGGTTTCTAACCCAGAGACTTCCCATACTCTGGAACAAACTTCCCATTCACATCAAGCAGAGCACTTCACTGGCCCTCTTTAAGAGAAAGCTTCACGAGTGCATGGGCAATAAAGTTCACCCTGGGTATCACTTTAATGAACTTGCTTGACAGGGGCACTGGGAACTAACTTTGGGCAGCATGATGCCAGGGAATCTTCTTGGGCTAGGCTTATATAGGCTCCAGGGCCATTAGCCTAATACACACCTATGAACCTATACTGTGAACCTGAGTAACCACATTCAAACAAATGTGGCAACCACAATAGGCAAAGTACTATTGTGGAGGGTGGGAAAGATTAACTTGCAGCTGCAATTTCTTACAGGTCAAGACAGCCTACAGGGATAAGATGTTTTTTTTTTTTTTTTCTAAAGCACACATTCATTTTATTTATTTCTCTGTTTATCAGGAAGTTACTAATGGGTTTATCCCATTTCAGCAGAGGTCTGGACAGAAAAGCTACACATATCAGGCAAGCACATTTACAAAGGCAAAACAATTATTGATATATATATATATATATATATATATATATATATATATATATATATATATTTTTTTTTTTTTTAAACAGCTTTATTGAAAACATTAATATAATGCACATATATTTTGAAAAAACGGAATATGTTGAATTTTTTAAATTACAATATTTAAAAAAGGAAAATTAATACAATAACTATAATAGCACAGTAAACTATGCATAATGGCATTCACTATATACTGAATAACAAGATAAATTAATTTAAGTTTGGCAGAAAAAAAATGAAAACATATAATAAAAGATTAAAAAAAAGGAAAAATGACTGCATCAATCATTTATCCAGTTCTTTAACTAATAATTCATGTACATTTTCCCATTTGTAATATAATTTTGTATTCCTTGGAGATTTAGATTTGATAGTTACTATTTCTAGCTTAGAAATTTCTAAGAGAAGACCCTTAAACTCTTTAAATGAAGGAACTGATGAGGAATTCCAATTTCTTGTAATTATTTTCCTGGCAATGGATAATATAGACAAGAGCAAAGAATATTTGTTTTTATTTACACAGTCTGGGACAGGTGTATTGAATAATACAAGTGACTTTGTAAGCATAAAATTGTCTGTAAAAATTGCCTGTAAAAAAGTGTTAACTTCTTCCCAGAATTTCTTTAACTGTATACAGTCATAAAATACATGATTCCAATCAGCATTTGTTACTTCATTACATTTCCAGCAAACAACATCTTGTTTGGCTATCTTACTCATTTTCTGAGGTGTGATGAAAGATTTATGTAAAAATCTCCATGTGAAGATTCTCCATTTAATGCAGGAAGTGGTTTTGCTGGCTGACTGAAGACAATTAACACTGTCTTTTTCTGAGGGAATAAAACTATTGATTACTGAAAATGAATTCCAATAGTTATCTAAATATACATCTAGATCTTGTTTAATTGTTTTATAAATATATGATATACTATTTTAACTGGTAAAGTATTATAAGTGTATAAAATCAAATATTGAATAAGTTTGGGTATTAAATTTTTAACATTTGAGGGGATTAAAATTAGCTTATCTAGAATATATTTTCTAAACTCCTGCAAATCTGACCAAAGCAGAGTGTTAAGGTTATATTCATCTATAAGAGCATTAATAGATTTTGCCTCATTTTTATTTAACATTTGATGCCAAAACATTAATTGTTTTTGTTGAAATAACATTTTAGAATGACCTGCAGATAGACTTATGCCTTGTGTATAGGCAGTAGGGAAGATGAGGAACAGCCAATTTTCAAAGATTCTAAACCTAAGTATATAGTTTTTAAAGGCCTTTAGAATTAAAATTACATAAGTAGATTTAAGCATTTGAATGGAATAACTGGAAAATACTCTCTTAAATTCCATATAAATGAATTATTTATTAAGTGTGGCAGATGTTTGTTATCTTTGTTTTTGATAAATTTGGGATACATGTAACAATTTCCTTACATTCTGCAAAATACTCTCCATCTATAACATAAAACAATTGTTTTAATAACTGACAAAATTGAATAAAGTTCTAGATTTGGTAAAGATATGCCTCCATTTTCCCAGCTATACATATGATAGGACAATGCAATTCTGGGCTTTATCGGATGCCATAAAAAGTTCTTAATCAGTGTGTTAATTTTTTTAATAAAAGAGTCTGTAGGGGGAAAAGAGATAGATTGTATTATGTATAAGATCTTTGGAAGCAAGATCATCTTTATAATGGAAAGTTTTTCTTCCATTGTAAATAAAATCTTGTTCCACTTACTAATTAGAGTCTCTATGACTGTTATATTTTTACTATAATTTAGGTGTAAGATGTCTTTAATATTGGTTGCTATAATTATACCTAAATATGTTATTCGTTGGGACTGAGGTATATATTTTTTTATAGTGGTCACGTATAGTATAACTTTTGGAACCAATTAGAAGAATCTCTGTTTTAGAATTATTAAAATTAAGACTAGAACATTTTGAAATATATCCATATTTTTAAACAATTCTTTAAGGTAGGGTTAGCACCACCAAGAGTGATTAATACATCATCAGCAAACATTTGGATTTTTGATGTTTCATTACAATTTAACCTATATCCTTGTATATTATTGTTATTCCTTATTAGATTAGCCCAAGGTTCCAAAATTAATGTGAATAAAAGTGGGGATAGAGGGCAACCTTGTCTGATTCCTTTTACAATGGGCATGTTTCTGGGATATACTTGTACCTATTTTTATGTAGGCTTGACTTTCATTATATAATTGAGTTATAAGGTTAATAAAGCTATTAAAAAAGTTTAACTCCTCCAGTAAGATAAAAAAGTAGTTCCAATTAACTGAGTCAAAGGGACAGTTAATATCTAAGTTAACAAGAGTCAAATTATTCTTTAAGGCTTTTACTGATTCAATTAAAGTTATTGTTCTTTTGATGTTACCATAAGAAGTTCTATTAATTATAAAACCTGTTTGAGCCATATCTACCAGGGATGGTAAAAACTTTTTAAGTCTTTCAGCATAAATAGACATGAACATTTTTATAGTCTGTGTTTAATAACGAAACGGGTCTATATGAAGCACATTTTACAGGCTTTTTATCAGACTTTAGTATGGGGGAAATAAATGTGTACTTCCAAGAGGAAGGTATAATGTTGTTATTTTGAGCTATATTGAATACTGTATGTAGTAGAGTTAATGCTTTAGCAGGCAAAACCTTATAGATTTCAGAAATGGTACCATTGTTACCAGGAGCTTAATTTTGCTTAAGTTTGGTTATTTGATCTTTTACTTCTTTAAAAGATATTTGTTTATCTATTAACTTTATTTGTGCTTCAGATAGTCTGTTCTTTATATTATTATGTATAAAAGATTGAATATCTTTTGAACTATTAATGCTAGCATTGGATTGGTTTAATTTTAAAAAAAATCTCTAAACTCACGTAATATATTTGGAAAATCATATACCATTTTTTTGTTGGAGAATAGATTTCTTTAATATGGTGAAACTTATTTAACATTTTAGTCTTGTTAGCTAGTATATTCATGGATCTAGAATTTATGGAAAAGATCATAAATTTATATTTTCAAGATTTATCATGACTTTATGGTTTAAAGTTTCCATATATTTATTGTTTAAAGTATTTATTTAATTCATTCTGTCTTTCTTATCTGGATTCTTTGAAGCATCAAGACTTAAAGCATCTAATTTTGTTTGTATATCTTGAAGGTCTTTATCCCACAAAATTCTTTTCTTTTTATACCAATCAATAATTTTACCATATAGGTAAGCTTTGAGAGCATCCCAAATGTATACTTCAGAGGTTCCCTGTGTACTATTAAGTTCAATAAAATGTTATACTTCTGTAGTGAAGAAATCAATAAAATCTTTGAGTTTAATTATGTAGGGTGGTATCCTTTAATCTGAACATTAAATGTGGATTTTAGTATAAAATCAAATGTTATGGAATTATGGTCCGAAAGGTGACAAGAAATCCCTTTTGAGTTTGATAAGAAAACAGTTAAGTTATTAGGTATTAATACCCTATCTATTTTTGAATATGAATTATGTCTATGCGAGTAGAATGTATAAACAGTGACTTAGCGTCAGTAAAGTTATTAATATCTTTCATCACATATGAATCTGAAAATTCATTCAATAATTTAGCAATAGTTGGAATTTTCCTTTTACCACTGGTACTAGAGTCTTTTATGTCAGAAATACAATTAAAATCCCCAGCAAGAATAATTCTACCCTTAGAAAACTGAACTATATGTTCTATATGTTGTTTCACTGTTGTAGATCCAATGCCAGAATCCAATACATATATATTGTCACAATTTTCTTATTAAATTCAGTAATAACTGAAGATAACATCCCCTTGTTGTCTTTGTAGGTATCAATTATTTTAAGCATAGGCAATGTATTTTTCCATAGTATGCCCCCCCCCCCCTTTTTGTATGTTCTGAGCTAATCAAAAGTTTGTATAATTTGGATTCCAATTTTGTGACATCTTCAGTTAGTAAATGAGTTTCTTGGAGAAATATTAATTCAGAATTATGCAATTTAAGGTATTTGTGCAAAGACTTTCTCTTATTAGGATTATTTAATCCAGTGATGTTTAATGATATACACTTTAATGATGTCATGAAACATTAATGTTCTGAATATCTGTTATTGAATCCACTCCTTTTCCCCATATTTTATAAGTGAATAGAAATTTACTATTAGGAATACAATTATAATTTACATATAAAACATATAAAACTTTTATCCAATGAAATATGTTTATATCAAATTCAATTTTGTAAGATTTGGTGAACATCATAATAACTATTAACAGAAACTTATAACATTTACTAATAACATAGACTCTTTCAAAACCCCCCCTGGAGTTAAAAACTCCTAATACGAGTGACATGTGTCACACAAATTGACCATCAAGCTAGCAACAACACTCATCTCCTCCCTGTCTAAAGATATAATTTAACAAACACCCATTAGAATAGTATGTACCAATTCAAGAAACAAATTAAAGTAAATCAAATGTAACTGTTTCATTTTAACTTTTGTCACATGAATTCAACACATCATATCAGTCATGTATTACATAATAATATAAAATTCATAACTAATTTATATGTAATGAACTACTATAATAATCAATAAGTAAACTAATCCCCTGTCTCTTTATGTATCGTGCCAATATCTAACAACACTTTTCCCCCATCTCTATGTATCTGAAAACAAGAGCATAGAAAATATTTCATTTTAGTTTCCTAATGTAGTATGAGATTCCAATAAAAGTACTCAGTATTTTTTTTAAAAAGGAATATATTCCCTTTCTTTCCTTTAAGACCTTTAGTAATCTAGTACTTCTAGATTTGTCATAATATATAAAAATACTAGTTTATATGGTAAACATCTGTATCTGAGACTATACTGTGTGTAGCAAGCTATATTCATATAGAATACGTTATGTTTAATCATTACTTGTTTATTTTCTATCTGTACTAGAATTATTCTTATTTCTGATTTTTATGTCTTGTAAAAGAATATTAACTTCTGCTTAGGTCTCATGTAAAGATTTATATATATATATATATATATATATATATATATATATATATATATATATATATATATATAAGTACTTTAATGGTGGTGTTATATATGCCATATGTTTGTTGTAAAAATTAAAACGGGCTTAACTTAAAAAAAATAGAATTATAAATACAAGTGTAGAAACATAGGGGTATAAATGTATCAAAAATGCTCTGTTTATAAACACTCAAATGCTTTTAATATAACAGTTATATTATACGGATTACTATTGCATGTATTTATAAGTAGGAGGGTGTAAGGGGCTTGCCCCCCTGCAAAAATCTGTTGTAGAATGGTGAGTAGACAGGAGCATTTCAGTGTAGTCGACATGTTCGACATTCAACTTCACTGAAATGCTCGGTTCGGTATTTACACTCCTCGGTGTTCTGATTTCCAAGCACTTATTTCAGACATCTTTACATTCTAGCAATGTACTGTAGAACATGTGATAGTAAACCATATTATACAGGTAACTTAGCTGCAGTTCTTTCATTTGACCTGTAGATGGCATCAGAGACTGTCTATTCAAGCTGTTATCCAGCTCTGTGAAGATTCTCAGCACAGAATTCAGACTATAAACAGCTCCATGGAAACAACACTTTTTTCTTGCTTTCTGTTGAGGCAGTTGCAGTATGAGCAGGTAGCAGAAAATGTTCAGCAGTTCAGATGTAAGAAATTAAGGAGGGAAAACTTTTGCAGCTATTTTCTTCTTTTTTTTATTTTTTGATAGCTATAGGCTATCTCATGGCAGGACCAGGAACACAACACCAAACAAAATAAAAAGGCAATAGAAGGAAGAAAGCAAATATGAAATAGCGCAAAGCCAAGAAACTCCATCTCTCAAACCCATCAAACCACTAGACCACCACGAACCCATTAATCCACATTAAACCCACCATTTTAATAGTATTGCTATATATGCTTGTTATACCAATTAATATAAACCTTACATAACTATAATATAATTATGAACACACGTGTATAAAATGCAAGGGTTTAAATGTGTTAGAAGTGTTTTGTTTATGAACATTCATAAATGTTTAAATATAGCAGACATAGTATATGGGTTATTTAGGTGTAGTTTTTCAATTGAGCTGTAGATGGCATTAGAAACAGTCTATTCTAACTATTATTCAGCTTTTACGAAGCTTCTCAGCACAGGGTTCAGTCTGTAAACGTTTCCATGGAAACAACACTTTTTTCTTGCTCTCCATTGTAGCAGCTGCAATGTGAGGACAAATCAAAGTTGTTTAACAGATCAGATGCATGAGCTTGAGGAGGGAAAACATTTACAGCTTTTCACAGAGAAAGCTGTTGATTAGCTCATGGGAAAACCGGGAAACATAAAAATGAGCAATAAGAAAGACATAAGGGAGAAAGAGAGGCAATATAAACATTAAAAAAACAACAAACTATATCTTCCAAACCCAGTAAACCACTAGACCACCATGAACATATAAATCTATACAAAATCCTCCATTCCTTCACAAGCAACAGCAAAGAGGAAAATAGAAAATTAAAAGAAATAAATTAAAGTCTCTCCATAAATATTTACATTTTAGAAAATAAATATCAAATTAATTACTTCAAAACATATCAGGTCACTGAAAGGGAGAAAATATAAACTTTTCATATGTGTATTACCACAAATAATACCACATTCCAGCAGCAGAACAAGGGATGGGAAAAATTATTAAAGCAACATTATGGCAACAATATCAATGAAGAATCTCTCTTCACACAGTGACAGGGAAATGAAACAGCAAACAGTTAAAAATGAACGAAATAGATTCTATTGTAATAAAGACTCTCATTTTCTCATCTCTAAGTCTCCGTATCTACTACAGTTCCCAAAATACCATAAATTTCAGTACCAAACATATGGAGCATTTATTATAACACACAACAATCACTATTTAAAGATAAATAAATGAATAAATAGTTTTTACTTGCTATAGAAATTGAACTAAAATAAACTAGACTTAATAATAACAGACTATAAAATACCATTAAAACAACTATGTACCATAAAAATATATTTAAACAACAATGATTCACCTGTTGAACCATTTCCACTTCCTCCAACTTCTGGGTTAGTTTTTAAGACTTGGGTAAATAAAAGCCATAATAAAACAGCTTAATTAGTTACTTATTCTTGAGCTTCTTTTTATGTGCAGAGACCTTCCAGGAACTGTTATCAGCATTTCATTTAAGGCTGGCATTTTCCCACTCCATATCTCTATTTTATCGAGCAGTTTTCTTGTTTTGACAAAAGTAATGACAGAGTATATGTCATCAAATATTTTTGGATCAGCTTGAAGAAATATTTTTAATCTGGCAGGAAATAATAGCTGTGTCTTTGTTTGGACTTTCTTTAGTTCTTTTAGCATTGGCAAAAAAGCTTTCTTTTGGCAATTACAGATGAGGAGTAATCATTTTCAAAGCGTATGACATTTTCTTTATATTTGATAGGAAATTTCGCCCAAGCAGTCTTTAACACGATCTCCTTGTCATGAGAAGATAAAAACTTCACTCTAACAGATTTAGTAAAATTGGATTTACCTTTTTTTTGCAGTAGCCAAGGACCTGTGTGCTCTTTTGATCCCATATGAGAGGGCTTCAGGAAGCTGTAATACATCAGGGAGCCAAGATGTTAAGAACTTTTCCATATTACCTTCTTCAACATTATCAGGCAGACCAAAAAGTCTATTATTATTTCTTCTAGATCTATTCTCTAGATCATCAACTTTTGTTTGTAAAAGAGTATTATGTTTTAAGAGAATGTCTATATTGTGCTCACCTTCTTGAATTCTAGTGTCCGTGAAGTCTCTATACCAGTAATCTGTCTTTTTTGCTGCTTAAGGTCTTCATGTAATATTTGCATTTGTCGGGAACATTTTTCTTTGAAGTTATCCAGTTTCACATCCATTCTATCAATCTTTGCTGTCAGTTCTTGAATGTTAGTTAATAGTGACTGAAGTTCTTTCTTAATAGTTTTTCTTGAAGTGTAGATTGGAATAGCTCATTCTGCAGACTGAAGTCCAAATATTTTTTCTAGTACTTTTTGACAGGAAAAAATAGAAAAATTACCAAAATTTTATATACTATCCTAAAGAATGATTAATAGATTCCAAATATGTAAAAAAATTAGGATAGATATACTCAAAAAACCCTGTCATAAATATTCTGTAAAGACAGAGCTGAGAGAAAGTGCTGTTACTCACTGCTCATCTTAACCACGCCCCAAAAATGATATTTTTTTTAACATACATTGAGATTACATGAAAACAATTATATGAATACATCTAGAACACACTATATAACATACAGTAGCCTATGAATTTAAAGAAATGCATTTTTCATGAGGTAGCTGGTTACAGAGAAATCATACAAATAAGCAAATTACATAATACCTCCAATGTCCATCAGTTGACAGTACAGAGAATGGTAGCTAAGGCAGCAAGAGATTTAGCAGGAGGTAGACTTAGAGGAGTAGTTATATGAAACATTAGGTATAAGGAAAATTACACAACAAAATCCTACAGCTTTGCATTTCTGAGTGTCATAACAATGCTTATATCAAAGTTACTGCAGGCTACTGTTCTTGACAAAGCGAGTTTGTTGAATACTGATGTTAAGTCTCAGAAATGCAATGCTGCATAAAGACATTCTTCAGCCTGACATTTAGCACTGAGACCCACTGCACTGAACAATGAATGTTCCTAGAATGTTTTACCTAGATTTCTGTACAACACTGACACCTTTTAATTGATATATTTGTTTTTTGCTTATTGACTGGATGTTTGTTTGTATTTAAAGTCTGTGATCTTGCGACTCTTATTTTCAGAAGGCTTAAGCTGAGGCTCCAGAGACAGTTTCTTGCTATTTTTTTAAACAACTTTAAATACCAGTTGGGTCTCCCCAGAGAAGAAGCCACTAGCTTAGCGGGACTAACCAGGTTAGCAAAGAATAAACAAAAAAAATATTCATCTGTATTATTTGTAACATGAACTTGCATACATCAACAATGAAAACAGATAACATTTTCCACTCATTAATGTACTTATGTATTATAATTACATTTTCCAGCACAGCTCTGTTCTTTTTTTCCTTTGTATTAGAACATATAGTTTTCAGTTTCTACCAACCTAGTTAACTATTTGAACTATTATTATAATAGTTCCATTACATACACACAAAGATAAGTTAAGATTTTTTATTTATATAGGTAATTCACTGTAGCAGTATGTACCAACTTTAGATAAGGTCCTTAGGTCTGTGTTAGTCATTCCAGTACATAACTGCACTGTATTTTCCTGTTTAAATGGCCATTGCTATTAAACACTAGTTTCATTCTTACATACTAGCTTTTCCATTAAAGCACTTGCAGGCCAGTCAGCTCAGAGCTAAGGGGTCTTCTTAAACCCAGTATATCTGTTGCTGCCTCCCCCTTATGATAATTTGACAACATAATTCCTTCCCTCTCCACATTTTATTGGATGTTGACAATAAGCATGCAAGTATCATTTTGCAAAGCCTCTCCCCCCTTATGCTCTTCACCAGGCTAAAAAAACTTTGATAAATTGCTTAATATTAAGTGTACTGCTTTTACTTTCACTGATTTTTGTGTTACATTAGTGAGATTTTACTATAACTAGTTTACTGGTTCTTTTTGGTGGCATGAGGAGGTTATCAAGCTAGTTGTTTTGTACTGAACTTGAAATACTCAGTAGCAAGTCTAAACAAACCTCTGCCCCCAGAGATATTCCTGTCATAATCATGGACCAGGATTTTCCCAAAACTTCTGTAGCCAGCCTAAGATGGGTATCTTGAAGCAATGTAAGAATTATCCTGTGCTCTCTGATGATCTATTACTCAAAAAGCAAAACACACTGTGTGAGAGATGTAGATATATAATGTCCTTGGAGGCAAAAATCTCGCACACAGTAAACTCACACACCAAAAATGTCAGCAGTACATCACACCTCACCAAGGCCTTACAATACACGTATAATACATCATATGCTAAGGTTCTACAGATAAACTTGCCAAACATCAAAGATCATCAAAACGCAACACAGGAACAGAGCACACTCAGCAAGTTAAGCTTATGTCTTCACATAAAACAAGGAGTAGCAAAGTCATGGATGTTGAGCCGTAAGGCAGGTATCTACCCAATGAAACATTCTTGTTATAGGTGACTCCATTGTAAGACATACAGGTGTACCTTTTACCAGGGTAAGCAAGGAAAGAGTGACTGTTAATTGCTTGCTGGTGCCAGATCTGTCAGATCATGCATGCACTAAAGTCCTTGAACAACAAGTGCCAGCATGTCTCTGTCATTGTTCATGCCAGTATCAATGACTTGAGGTGTACCTCCCTGGATAATATGAAGAGAGACATGATGGAACACTCAGATTGCATGTCCTAGGCAGGTATCAACCTAGCACTGAGCAGCATTCTACCTTCACCAAGGACAATACCGTAATATGTGCAAAAAAAACTGACTTAGTTTTTGGTGTCATTTGAAGGGGAGTCCAATATTTATCACCCCCGGGGGGGGGGCTACGATCAACAGACCACACTGCTTCTCCTCAGATGCCCATATCTTTCCCATTTAGGGTTTCAATTACTGACAAATATACTGTCCACCCCCCCATAGTTCCTTTTTTACACAATGCAAACTTGATAAACCTACCAGTATAATGAAACAAGCAAAGGAAAATACTAAGGTGCTAATGATCAATTCTAGAAGCCTAAAAAACGAATCACACTGCCTACAAAAACACAGTCATCTGTGCAATGACTGAGACATGGTTTAAAAAGCCAGAGAGCACTCCAACTGTTGCAGGGCTAAAACATCTACTACTCATTTATACCAGCAGGAGGGGAGAAATAGGAGGAGAGGTCTCAATCTTCAGCAGGAAGAGACTCGGACTTCAAGGCTGGGAAAGCTGAAAGATGAGTTAGACTTTTCTCTGAAAATAACCATCATAAAGGTCCCGTACCATATATTACCTAGTTATATAACTCCCTCTGTGACCCAAGAAATCCACAACCTCTTTTTATAAGAGGTACAATAACTCAGTATTAAATCCACTACCATTTTCCCAGATGATCTAAACCATCCGATTACAGACTGGGAAACCTACACCACCACCTAGTGCTTAAGTGCACAGATTCACGGACTTTGTCAATACAAACGTCCTGGAAGAATTACAGTACCCACTGGGGGGGTACATCATGTTGGATTTTGTTCTAACTACCATGGGAGAATCTTGCACTATCCCTTGCATTATCTTCATCACTTGTTAGGTCTGACCATAAAGCTACCACCTTCAGAATAAAACTGAAACAGGAGACCCCCTTCCACCCAAGGTGCCCACAGAAATTTCTCTTATCCAAACTACCTAGCCCAAAGTGATACATTGCCAAGCTTCAAATCTCCACCAAATACAGTTAAATTCACTGAATATATGGAATCATATACCACCATCCTTTACCAGAATGTATATACAGTGGATATAAAAAGTGTACACACCCCTGTTCAAATGCCAGGTTTTTGTGATATAAAAAATGAGACCACAATAAATAATTTCAAAACTTTTCTCACCTTTAATGTGACCTATAACCTGGACAATTCAATTAAAAAACAAATAAATCTGTTCGGGAAAAAAATATAAAAAAATAAAAAATGCACAATAAGCTGGTTGCATAATTGTGCACACCCTTAAACTAATACTTTGTTGAAGCATCTTTTGATTTAATTACAACATGCAGTCTTCTAGGATACACACCTGCCATCAATTAAAGAGACTGTGATTAACCCCAAATATAGTTCAACTGTTCTAGTAGGATTTTCCTGACATTTACTCAGTTGCCTGCTACAGCAAAAACCATGGTTCGCACAGAGCTTACAAAGCATCAAAGGCATCTCATTGTTGAAAGGTATCAGTCTGGAGAAGGGTACAGTAAAATTTCCACAGCATTGGATATACCATGGAACACAGTGAAGACAGTCATCAAAAAGTGGAGAAAATATGGGACAACAGTGACACTGCATAGAACTGGACGTCCCTCTAAAATTGATGAAAAGACAAGACGAAAACTGGTCAGGGAGCCTTCCAAGAGAACTACAGCAACACTGAAGGAGCTGCAGGAATTTCTGGCAAGTACTGGTTTTGTACTATATGTGACAACAATTTCCGGTACCCTCCACATGTCTGGACTATGGGGTAGGGTTGCAAGACGGAAGCCTTTTCTTACACAAGAAAACATCCAGGCCCTGCTAAAATTTGCAAAACAATACATCAAGTCTTTCAAAAGTATGTGGGTAAATGTGTTATGGTCTGATGAGACTAAGGTTGAACTCCTTGGCCACAAGTCCAAAAGGTATGTTTGGTGCAAAAACAACATTTCTCATCACCAAAGGAACACCATCCCCACAGTAAAGCATGATGGTGGCAGTATCATGCTTTGGAGTTGCTTTTCTTCAGCTGGAACTGGGGCTTAGTCAAGGTGGAGAGAATAATGAACAGTTCCAAATACCAGTCACTTTTGGCCCAAAACCTTCAGGTGTCTCCTAAAAAGCTGAATATGAAGAGGAATTTCACCTTTGAACATGACAATGACCCCAAGCATTCATCCAAATTAACAAAAGAATGGCTTCACCAGAAAGAAAATTAAAGTTTTGGAATGGCCCAGCCACAGCCCAGACCTAAATCCAACAGAAAATCTGTGGGGTGATCTGAAGAGGCCTGTGCACAAGAGATGCCCTCACAATCTGACAGATTTGGAGCACTTTTGCAAGGAAGAGTGGGCAAATATTGCCATGTCAAGATGTGCCATGCTGACAGACTCCTACCCAAGAAGACTGAATGCTGAAATTAAATCAAAAGGTGCTTCAACAAAGTATTAGTTTAAGGGTGTGCAGACTTATGCAACCAGCTTACTGTCATTTTTTACTTTTTCTTTTATATTTTTTCCACTAACAATTTTGTTTGTTTTTCAACTGAATTCTACATGTTATAGGTCACATTAAAGGCGAGAAAAGTTTTGAAATTATTTATTTTGGTCTAATTTTTTTATATCACAAAAACCTGGCATTTTACCAGGATTTGGACACTTTTTATATCCACTGTGGCTGCATAAATGCAGCTGTACCCTATTTAGTACAGGACAAACCCCAGAAACAAACACACATGGTGGAGCCAACATATTAACAGGCTTTACAATAAAAGGAAGAGAATTTTGACCAAAAGTAAGAAGGGTAATTCTCAAAATGACAATAAACTAGGCACTGAAATAAACTCAGGAGCTTAAGAAAATCCATCAGAGCCAAGTCTACGGCTAATATAACTATCCAAGCCAAAGACAATCACAAGATCTTTTTTAGTTATGCTCGCAGTCTCAAAAACACAACACAGCAATGACTGAGTTGATTGTAAATATTACCTACACTGAGGCTGAAGATGCAGCAAACCTACTGGCTGAGAAATTCATCTCTAACTTTACTCCTCTCTCCCACAAGATATACCTGAAACTGGCTCACTTCCAGCCATTACACTCTGCTCTTGTCAGGTAATATACACCCAAACCCTGGTCTTACCACTATTCATAACACCCCACAAAATATCACCCCCAATTCTAATCGACCACCCATACCAAAAAAGAAAATCTTCTATTCTATCAATACTCAAAGTAGGCTCAACAGACTAAGCCAGTTTCATGCTTGGGTATCTCTTCATACTCCAGACATTATCTCTGTCACAGAAACTTGGCTTAAACCTCAAAACCAAGATAAAGACATTCTTCCTCCAAGTTATAATATACTTCACCAAGATCACTTAAAGAGAAAAGGTGGAGGTGTTGCTTTAGTTTACTCTAACTACCTCACTCTTTCCCTTCCTAAAGAACCAATTCCCTCCATTACACTTGCTGAAATACGAACAGCAAACGTCAAGTCCAGTGACTTTACTACCATCACAGTAGTAACCATATACATTCCACCAAGGGACAACTTCCCTTTAATGGAAAATATACTGTCATAGCTCTCCCTAAATTTCCCTAATGAAACTATCCTTCTTAGGGACATAAACATTAATTGGCATGACCTTAATAATCCAAACCCTCGACAACACACAAACCTCCATGGATTTACACAACTAATCTCCAAACCTACCCATACTAATAACTCTCATTTTTCAAGCTCCTTGATAGATGGGATACTTGTTTCTAACCCCAGGAAATACCATAACCCTGAAACTCTACCTGATGCCCTGAGCGACCACTCACCTATAAAAGTGCTACGATACATCACCCACCTCCCCAAACCACACCAGCTTATCACCTGCTGCAAACGTTAAACGTTTAACCCAGACACTTTTAAAGCCCTCCTCTCTAGATTTAACTGCAATTTCCTTACTCAGCTCCCACTCAGCGAAGCAATAAATGCCTTCAACTCAACTTTCTTAAATATTTTAAATTCTCTATCCCCACTGAGAAATGTTTGATTAAAGGCAAACATTTCACCCTGGCTAACTAAAACCACCCGTAACCTTATGAAATCCAGAGATAGGGCATGGAAAACATCCAGCTAACCTCCTAAAGTATAAAGAACTTAGAAATCAGGCAAAAAAACTTATCAAAGACAAAAAAGACTTATTATAATCCCCCCAAAAAATTGAAATCTGATCCAAAAAAATTCTGGAAAGCTATAAACCAAATACTACACCCAGGTAACCCAACTTCACCAAACCCATGTCCTGACAAGTCACCTGAAGAAACTGCCAAATCCTTCAACACCTACTTTATCAAATCAATTTCCAAACTATTTAACCCCAACCTCTCAAAGAACAACACTTCAAACCTCCCTATAATACCCCTCAACTACTATCTCAGTATACTCCTTCTCTCTCAAACCTGTTCTCCACTAACTATATATCAGAACTCTACTCTCAAAGTTCAAACCATGCTCTGTATCAGCAGGCAATATTCCTTCTTTCTTTCTCTGGACTGCTGCACACTCCCTTGCTATGCCTGTATCTATACTAATCAATCACTACATCTCTTAATCTAAAGGTCCTGCTACATCTCTGAGTCTAAAGTTCCTTCTATCTGGAAACAGTCTTACACTCTTCCTATTCATAAAGGAGGCAACTCCACAGAAATATCTAATTTCAGACCTATCAGTATCCTCTCCCATCTCTCCAAAATCCTTGAGAAATGTATACACAAACAAGTTATGCATTATCTCTTACAAGACAAATGTTTCACTCCAACACAGCATGGCTTCCGTCCCAAGCATAGTACAACCACAGCTCTACTATCATTTCTCAACACCTTAGCCCTTGCTAATGATGATCACAAACCTCATATCCTGTCTATTCCTTGACCTTTCTAAGGCTTTTGACACTGTCTCACACACTCTACTACTTAGTAAACTTGTAGACCTAAACTTCTCCCCTGATACAGTTGCATGGTTCTCTAGCTATCTTTCTGATAGGCTGCAGTCAGTACAATGGAACTCAGCACTATCTACCCCTCTCTCAGTAAGAACAGGTGTTCCCCAAGGTTCCATTCTTGGACCTCTACTCTTTAATATATTCACCAACTCACTCCACTCCTCTTGTCCTATATCTAACATTGTCCAATACGCAGATGACTCTACAGACATATCTATTGCTAATTCCCCCTTAAAACTCCTAATACCCAGATATCTCTTAACTCAGTAGAGACATGGCTCACTAATAATCAGCTCATCCTCAACCCTACGAAAACAACATTACTACTCTTTCTACCTAAATCTGCAAACCACATTAAACATTCCTTCTCCATAAGGTCCCTAAATAATACTCCTATAGAAGTTGAAACTAGCACAAAACTCCTTGGCATTACCATTGCCGACCAGCTAAAATTGGATCTTCACATTAACAATTGTATAAAAACAACAAACACCAAAAGGTAGGACTACTGTACAGGAACAACAAATTCCCAACTACTGAAGCTAGGATTTCTCTTACCCATGCCTGCCTTCTCCCATGCTTTACCTACTGTTCCCAAATACTCACAGATCTGAACTCCTCCCTACTTACCAAATTAGAATTGACCTACTACAAAAAAACTATATTTGTAGCTCAACAGACGTATAAATCTCACCACCGTCTCTCCCTAAAATACATGAACTGGCCCGAACTACCTCACCTGTTCCTACAATCTCAACTCCAAATCATACACTCCATCCTATATCAGCCTGATCTCTGCCCAAGTTTATCTTCTTTCATCTCTCACTACTCCCCTACCAGATTTCTCTGAAGCTCAACCCAAGGACTACTAAAAATCCACAAACCAAAATCCAACACAGGGTGCAACTTATATAGCTAGCATCCCTCTACTGCATGGAACAAACTCCCACTAGAAATAAGGTCCCAGACTCACCCCAAACAATTTAAGCTAGCAACTAAAAACCACTTTAAAAAACACTGGTCCTGCCATTGTACTCACCCTCCCTGATTATTACCTACCTTTTATAGTACAGTCAAACTAACTTACTAAAACTTACCATTAACTACTTCATCCTATGCAACCTCCAAAGCTGCTTCTATACTCTGCTCCCTGAAATTCTTATGTAGCCTTTTTAAGTTTCTGCTACTCTGCATGCAAAACCTTATATTTATTCAACTCTCTTTTTAAACCAAAACATACAACTCATTCTACTTCTTGTTTATAGTACTGTTTTATCGGTCAACAATATACATTCATGCAGCTTATGTATTTAACTACCAAAATTCTCTACTGTTATTTTTATTGAAATGTATTTGTATGGCTATTTTTATTGTATTGCATATCTTTGGAGCTTTTCTCCCCAGGCCTCTACTGAAAAAGGGCAATAGCTCAGCTGGACACTGTCGGTCAACAAATGTAAAATAAAATAAATAAATAAAATAAGACCAAGTCCTAACAGCATTATCAAAAGCCAAAAACACTGTATTGATGAATTCTGATAATATTCCTGAATGAATCTTAAATGGCATGAAGCACAATTTGGCCAAGCCGTCCAACAACACTATTCAACCTCAGCCTCCATACAGGTTTTGTACCAAGCAAATGGAGAACAGCTACAGTAATTCCTCTGCATAAGAGAGAACATTCCACAGACCAGGGCAATTACAGAAACATTAGTCTGATCAGCCTTATATGCAATGCCATGGAAAGACTTATTACGTAACTAACAAGAATTCGTAACTTAGCGCTTTCACCCTTGCAGTAAGGGCATCATCAGAGTTATACTCCATTTTAAAAATCACATGTTTAAATAGCAAAAACTAATAAACCCCCCCCCCCAACAACCAATGACAGCTAAATAAAGTTTTCAATCGAACTTAATAGTACTTAAATATCTTCACAAACTGTTGAAACACATGTTCTAATGTCGTTTAAAAATATATGCTAATATACATTAGTGTTTATAAATTTAAAAACACATGAAATACCAATGCAAAAATAACTAATGTCAAATTGTCAACAGTCTTGTAAACAATTTAGTGCTCCCAGAAAAAAACAGAGAAACATCTTCAGAATATAAAAAATATTTCTTGGCATAAACAGTTGCAGTAGTAATAAAACAGAACACATTGTCCATGAAATAGGTAAAATAAAATCCAAATACTAGAATAAATTGGTTAACTGTTAACTATAATTTATATCAGTTATAAATGGAATAGATGTTTAAACAATAAATCAAATCATCTGTGCTCTATATTTCAAAATACTTGACAATGAAATATATTCATTGATTGATACCTGGTGGCTTAGACGCATTTAACCTAAGCTGCCATAAGCATTCCTTAACTTCTAATAAATTCTCAGTGCCCCCACCATTCTCCCTATAGGGTACCCTATCAATTATAAAAAACAGAAATCTTTTAAAATTTTTACAATTAGTACTATGTGCATAAAGTGCATTCATAGTTTTTTCTATTCCTGATGTCTTTGTTGTGTTCTAAAATTCTGCACCTCAATTTCCTAATAGTCTTACCCACATAGAATGTTGTACAACTTAAGCACGTTGCAAGATATACAACCATTTTGGTGTTGCAATTGACAAAGCCAGGACTCCCTATAGTTTTGTTGTAATTATATACTGTAACATAGGGTCCATTGTTTATATACTTGCATGTACTACAAAACCCACATTTACTCATCTTAGAGTGTTTATACATGTTTTGGTGATCAAAACTTTCCATGATTTCCTTAAGGTTTTTACCCCTACTAAATGTAAAGGTAGGTGAAGCACCTAAAACCCTTAATAACTTCGTTAGAAAGTACCCCTACCCAAGCATCTTGAATAATATTCATTATATGGGGACTATCTGCGTTGTAAGGTAAAACAATAGAGTGTTTCATCATTCTCATTCGAGTATTATCCTTGTTAACTTTGGGCAGACCTGTTTTTAAAATCGGTTTGTATATAGTATGTCTCTTTAACGCCACGTCATATTTGATTGAAATCATTGTATCGTAAGGATAACCTCTTTCCTGTAACATATCTATTAAGTTAATGATTTCTCTCTCATAAATGGTGTCCTCACTAATGAGCCTGGACAGTCTCACCATTTGCCCCTTTATGATATTTTTCTTCTGAAATAAAGGGTGGAAACTTTGAAAATGAAGAAAAGAGTTTGAAAAAGTCTTCTTACGATAAATGCTTGAAATAAAGGTCTTGTTTAGTCTGTCCTTAATTAGCATTATATCCAAAAATTCACATTTGTCATGGTGTATTTTATGCGTAAACCTTAGGAAAGAGGTGCTATTATTAAGGACTTCAACAAAATCAATGATATCTTTTTCATTGCCCTTCCAAAATATTAAAATATCATCTAAAAAGCGTACATATAACGCTATATTCTGTTTAAATGTAGGAGAAGTAATAACATGATCACTCTCCCAGTCAACCAGTACTAAATTAGCATAAAGTGGGGCACATTTTGCCCCCATTGCTACACCAGTAATCTGCTTGAAGTAATCTCCGTCAAAGGTTATAAAATTGTTGTTGAGAACCATATCAAGTAAATCAACCAACAAGTTCTGTTTCACTACATGTTGCGTAGTTAGTTTGTTCAAGCTATTCCTAAACAATTCTATTCCTAAATCGTTGAGAATAACTGAAAACAAGTTAATGACATCAATTGTCAAAAAAATATAGTTCTCATCCCATGGAGTAGTTCTAATGACATCTAAACAGTGCCAGGAATCTTTCAACACCTGTGGGGCCCTGTCACAGATATCTTTACAATGAAAATCTATAAATGCAGCCATTGTTTCAGTTTTCGAGCCTTTTGCCGATACAATTGGACGAAACGGTGGTTTGGCAATAGATTTATGTACTTTAGGTATACCAAATATGGAGGGAATAACTGGTGAGTTCACTGTTAGAAATTCATATTCATCCTTGTCCAGTATTCCCTCCATAAATCACTCATAAATTTGCCAATCCAGCTTCGTATATGCCTTGTAGACGTCATACTTTGATACTCTCAAATAGGTAGATGTATCATTCAACAATTCCATCATACAACTACTATAATCAGTTTGAGTCATAATAACAACTCCCCCACCCTTATCTGGTTTCATCACCCTATGTGTATCTGAAGAGGTTAATTTTTGTAAACAAAACCTCTCACCATGGGTGAGGTTATCATTCCAGTTGTTATTATGTTTAAAATACCTCCTTAAATAAGTTTCACATATCTGTTCAAATATATGAATATTAGGGTTAGACGGGGGAATAAATGTACTTTTTCTCTTTAACAATGGCGTATAGTACATAGGTTGACTGCCCTGATTAGAAAAAAACATTTTTAAATTTAATTCTCTAGAAAACAATTTCAAAGATACCAAAATTTTAGCTATATCATGTTTAAAAGACGGAACAAAAGTAAATCCTCTAGCACATAAACTAATAAAATCATTGCTAAGTACTAGTTCACTATAATTGTAGATGGAGTATAACTCTGATGATGCCCTTACTGCAAGGGTGAAAGCGCTAAGTTACAAATTCTTGTTGCCTGTTCTCCTAATAAAGACGCTGGTGGTTGAAGATTCCTGTTTGGTTGTTGTTCAAGACCATTGTGCTTCTGTTTTTGGATTGGATTATTACGGAACTAGTCAATAAGGACACAGAGAAATTTCAAACACAGGACTCCTCTCAGTTTGGATTCATCAAGGGTAGTTCATGCTTACTCAACTTGGTGGACTTTTCTGAAAAGGTCACCAAAGCAATGGATGGGGATAAAACAGTAGACACCATACACCGTGACCTGGCCAAAGCTTTTGACACAATCCTTCACTCAGGCATAGTAGGACAATTAAATAAACTGGGAATAAATCCCTAATGTCACCTGCAGGATTGCCAACTAGATCACAGCTAGGAAGCAGGAAATCAAAATAGGGGAAGTTACCTCCATGAAAAGACCAGTCACCAATGGATTCCCACAGGGCTCTGTGGTGAGACCGCTCCTGTTTGGCATTTACTTTTCTGAAGTAAAAGCCAATACCAAAGGGTTCTGGCTAACTAAGATTGCAGATGACTCTAAACTTGGCACAGTCAATGAAACCCCAAATGACTTAGCCACCCTGAAGGAAGGTTTGTCCCAAGTAAATAACTGGTGCCAAAATCATGGACTGAATCTAAATGCTAAAGAATGCATTACTGTATTCTTGAGAAGTCCTCTACCCCAGAGAACTAAGAGTTGACCCTGTTGGTTGGAATCTGAGAACTTATACGAATAGTAACCTAACTTTCGACCAACATGTGTCCATTGTTATAAGAAAGTCCTTTTACACTGCACAGCTTATAAACAAAGGGACTGTGCCTACATCTAGGGATGTCATTATCTCCCTTTACTTATCTTTCATTCGGCCACTCACTGGGTATACTGCCCCCTTTGGCATGGATCCGTCTAGACACATGCAATAACTGGAACGCCCACAAATATGCCTTAAAAAAGGATACGAAGCATAAACAATATGTCCTACATGGATTGACTTCAAAGCCCTGTTATTATACTAGGTATCCTACAGAGTGCTAAAAGGTAAACTGTGTCTGGCATACAAGGCATCCCCTGACCCAATACTGATGGATTAACTATACATCAGGATCTAATCCTGTTCTGCACCATCAACAGAATGGTTTGGAGGGACAGATATATCACATAGAGGATAGTGCTGCTCTAGAACAGACTCCCCATCCATGTAAAAACAAAGCTCATCTCTGTCTATATTCAAGTACAACTTGGATCTACTGATGTGAAATGGAAAATTTACTCCATGACTGCCCCCTGTGTTACTAATGGAGAAAGTTGGTCCTAAATGCTTTATACCATGCATGAGTCCCCTTAAATTACCTATGGAATGATCCCAGTTATTCTCATTATAGGTAATATACAATTATTGACCACAGGATGGGTAAAGCCAATTTAACACCTAATGGGCTAGGTTAATTCAAGCACCAAAAGGGAAGTTAGCTAGGCTTAAAATGCCCTGCAAAGGCATCTAACCTAGTACTTACTATGAATATATAAGCAATATTTTGTGTGTGTGTGTGTGTGTGTGTGTGTGGGCATGCATGCTTGTGTATGTGTGTATGTACTTATATATATATAAATATATATATATATATATATATATATATATATATATATATATATATATTATATGTATATATATTTGTGTGTGTGTGTGTGTGTGTGTATATATATATACACACACAAACACACACACACACACACATATATATATATATATATATATATATATATATATATATATATAGAGAGAGAGAGAGACACACACACACACACACACACACACACACACAGTCTCTCTCACTATCCCCAGATATAGGAGTCATTCTTTGACCTGCTAGATTCCTATCCATTCCGTCACTTTACCATTCCAAATTATTTGCTGTCAGTAGTGCGGCACTTCCTGCATCTCTTGCCTATTTACTGTACACTTAATTGTTTGTACTTCTAGTGGCAAAATCTCCTTTCTCCAGAAAATGATTATTTTGATCTCCCCAAGGGTTTGCTTCCAAAACCCCAAACTCTCTGCATCCCTTTTACTTCCACCTTTCTCCACCGCCTTTTTTTTCAACTTTGAGTTATTGTCATACACATACACATTTGATCTGTGTACCATTCAAGTATACCTTCAAATCAGGTAGTCCTAAACCACCTTGTTCAATAGGAAGAATCATCTTATGCCACTTTATTCTTGTCCTCTTCTCTTTCCAAGTAAATTCCTTCAACTCTTTATCATCATCTACAACAGTTACTCTTGCTGATAAAAGTATGCTTAACCTCTGTACTGGACCAAAAGAACTAAACATTTTAGGATCACAGGAGAGTACTAGGTCATTTTAAGCCTAGCTGTTTCAACCGAATGTAATACCGTAGAAGTGCTAGTCAATACCAAAGACTGCATTTAGTGATGACTGCCCATGTCCAGGAGGGTTGTGGGTGCTATCCCTGGTAAGAATTTACAGTGCCCCATCCACTCATCCACTTTAGTGTATGCTCTGACGTAGATACCACCTTCAGCTTGGGGTGGGGCATGGAATGCACTTAATCCTTCACCTAGGAGGGTACAGTTTGCCCTGGTGAAGTTTTTTAGTCTGATTTCACCCTGCCTTTATCTTTCAATCCATGCCCGTTAGTTTCCAGTCTCTCACCTTTTTAAATAATCTTCACTGTGGTCTCTTGCCAAATACCCTTAAATGCTACAATGGAGTTCTTCTTAATACTTATTCCTAAATACTTCATTTTTTCATATCATCATAAGTATGGGTATTGTTGAATCAATTCTTGTATAGGCACACAATTAAACTGATCTGCTCCTGCACATCTCCAGGCTAAAATGTCACTGCTATCATTAGTTTGTCCTATCATTAAACCATTTCTCTTCATTCAGGATCCTATGCCCCACATCCAGTCCTTACTAATACTTGCAGAGTTTTACTAGCATCTCCCAGCTGTATACATTGCTTTGTGACACTACCCCCCACCCCACCCCTACACTTCTAATATAAATCTTATGATAGCCATATATAATGGTCTCGAAACCTGTTTTACATCCCATGGCTTAAATACAATATTAACATTTTCTGCCCTACCATGCTCTTTCCCTCACCTCTATTTCTCTGAATTTCTAATGCCAAGACATATTACCTCTCTGACAAACCCACTAATACACCTCTTTAAATGTTCAGTGCTCAACATCTACTAGTGCTAAGTATCTTTTATACTGTAGCAGTTGTCTATACTTTTCATATGAATGCAATCAAATTAGGAAATATATGTACAATTGTTAATGTATATCCAGAATAATTTTTTTCCAGTACTATTTTTCTACTAGTAATATATGTCTACATTTTTCATATGAATGCAGTCAAATTGGGAAATATATGTATAATTGTTAATGGATACTCAGAATAAGTTTTTTTCCATTAGTATTTTTTGTAAACATGCATATTTGAAAAAAAATTTGCATTAAAAGCATGCCTCCTAATTTTATGAAAATGAATACTGTTTGTGGAAAAATTATTTGTCAGTAGGTTGATTAGTGATGATTTATTTTATATGGAAACTGAGAATTTAATAGATATGTTTGTTTTAGAGGGTATACAAATAGCAAAACTAACTGAGGTTAGGGATGAAATTATTGGTGTGAGGTATACCAAATTTCCTCCTATTTTATTAAATGGTTTCACTCCAAAAGAAAAAATGTTGATTCTGGAAATAATGTTAAGAATTTTGCCTTCCTAGTCCAAATATATGTGGATTCTTATGACATTAAGACAATTTTGGTTGATAATTTGAAGGTCATTTTGGGGGAATGACCACCCACAATTTATTTATAAGAAAGTTTAAATATTTTTGGAACTTGGGGACTGGGTTAAAGTTCCAGTGGTTCGGGGACCTTTGGGGACTTACTCATGTCAGGACTGTAAACAATGTAAGTTGATTAATTCTGCCCAAAGCATTTTTTTCAAACATTTGAATAAGACTGTAAGACTGTTTATAGCAAAAGGAGATTTGGTTGCAAAAGTACAGGAATAGTTTATTTAGCCACTTGTGTAAACTGAAAATGTTACTATGTAGGTATATAAAAGGATTTATGAACATGGTATAGCAATCAAAAATGTGATGTTACTAATCCCCTAGCTAAGCATGCCAGTGAATGCTCCAATTTCAGAAAATTTATATTTTTATATTAGATTTTGTAGAACCCTGGCTATATATTGATAATTTTAATACTGTTTTAGAAATAAAGGAGTTAAAATGGCAGGCTGCTTTAAGAAATGATTGCACTCCTGGGCTTGGTGAGCTCATTAATATTAAATGCTTGCTGAAGAACACAGTTATTTATTAAGCATCATCTTAATATGAATTATCTTTTTATTGGTTATTCATTTAATTATTTTAATGATACTTCTTTCTTATTGGTGTTTTTGATAGCAGCTTTTACTATACAAGTAATATTGCTGTCTGTTCGGAAGTTATTTGTATATTAAATGAATAAAAGTGCTAAACTGTACTAATTTGCTCTGCATGGTCTTTTGAGTTCACAAGCACTTTTTTGTTATTTCGTTTTGTTTTCTAGTGTGTTTGCCAGTGGTGTTAAGTATTTTTATTTAGTTCTTATTCCTAAATACTTCTTTGTTTCATATCACCATAGGTACACAATTTAATGTCTATTCATGTATACAACTGAACGTCTGTTTAAAAATGTCTGTAATATTTTGAAATATTTCTTCCCTTGCCTTGGCTGAAAAGTTATTTATTTGCCTAAACCCAGTTGGATAAACCTGGTAAGTGCACACAGAATAAAACAAAATAAATATTGCTATGTTTGTTTTACCTTTGTTTCTTTTACACTCTGAAAATATCTGAAACTGTCTTAAAATATTCCATAACAACTTAATGTCAGATTAAGGATTTATAAAGTACAAGATAATAATATCCACAAACAAGCCTAGTTTTTTTTCTTCGTTTCCACACCAGTTATATCCCTGAATTTGTAAATCCCTTATCATTTTAGCTGAAGGTTCCAAGTAAATAGCAAATAATAAAGGAAAGAGTACAGACTTGCCTGGTCTCCCTCTCTCTCGTTTTTTTTTTTTTTTTTTGCCTCAGGTCCATTGTATATTTTCCTTATTAACTCTATTATACTATTTGGGAATGCAGATGCTAACACTGTCCTACTCATGAATTCCCAGTAATCCCTATCAAATGCTTTATCTACATCCAAACTTACCAACAGTGTTTTTAAATTCTAAATCCATCTGCATTGTCATCATTCTAGTAATGTTATCAGATGTTTCTCTCTCTTCCACAAAAAATGTTTCAACTTACATCTACACTGCTTAATCATGGCAATGAATGTGATGAATCCAGAATCACAATTAACTCACTGTGAAAGAAAAGCTGTGTGTGTGTGGTCTGGCTTTCGAACATTGTAGGTTTGAATGAGACAATGCAGTCCACACAACTAGGAAACAGGGCTGATGTTTTTGCATTTCTCCATTTCCCTTTGTAGAAGTGAATAATTCTTGCCATCACCCAATCTTCAGGTATGTCTGCAAACATCAGCAATTTACCAAAGATGTCTGTAAAGGCAATCTCCCAAGAATATGGTAGATTGCAGAGGAAGCTGTGAGGAAATCCATTTGATTCTTGTGACTTAACCCTCCTCTTAGGATAACCAGTTTTGTCTTCACATCCTACATTCTGTCTTATTGTCTTGCCCACTGCCCTCATCATTGTTCCCTATCACTCGCCTGGTACTCCCTTTTCATTTATGCAGAATGAAGGAAAGTATTCATTCGATAACACAATGTACTTTGCTGTGACAACTAAATTTACACGCCGATTTCTCATCCAACAAAAAACATAAGAATATCACTGGTTCAGTTCAAGGAAATTATGAAACCACTATTTAGAAGGAAACACAGGCTGGTTTTAAGGGACACCAAATTCTAGTGACAGGGAGTATTTACTGTAGATGAGGTCAGGCAGAAATCATACCTACCAGGAATGGAATTTTCCAGCAAATAAACTTCAAAGCTGCTGAGCCAGTAGGCTCAAGTGGAAGACGCAAAGTCTGACAGTCATGAAGTTCATACCATAAGGAGAAAAGCAGTTCTTCACAGGAAGAAGAACTTTAACGAGCTACTTGACCAGCAAACACAGCCAAATCCAGACTCCAATAAGGTCACTATTTCTGGAAATAGATGAATGGATGCTAACTGTGAAACTCTTATGACCCAAATCATAGACAGAGGGAACACTTACAGTAACTGAATGCAGTGTCACAGGATCTCTCTCTGTTAAACAGCAAAAGTTTTTTCAGTTGGCAGAATGTCTGTTTAGTGGAAGGCTTACCAACAGCTTCAATTACCACTGACACTCCAGTTAGGTCACAGCATGTCTAACAAAGTGAGAATCAGGCCTTGAGATTAAGCTGGCTGCTGACCAACCAAAGCACAATTCCATGGCTTAAGAATTAGGGCTTCCTGGATCTGGTCTGAAATCACAACCTTCTTGTTAGCAAGGGTGATGACAATATGATTTTTCTTCTCTGAATTCTGCAATTATAGGTTCATAGGCAAATACTAGGCTAGCTGCCAGTCACCATTCAGGATCTACAGCAGGGATCTTAAAACGTGTTTGTGGGAATCTAGAACTCTGTAAAATCTGTCAGGATTCCAAGGGGTGGGGAAGCAGTGTGGCTGTAAAGAGGAATCCTGAAAGATATCATCTACTATCTCTTAGACTGGAGGAATGGCAAGGGACTTATGCTCAGGAAGCTTCTGGAATTCTCTAACAATCTCTTGTTAGATTGTTGATAGTCTTGAACTTCCGATTTGAAGTGCTCTCTCATGGTATGTAATGTTTCCCCTAAAATAATGTCCTAAAGTTCTCCTCCAAATCACAGTATCAGAGTTCCAAAGGCAGGCAACAGATGCACCTTCCTCAAAAGTGGATTCATCATTATCAAAGTCATTGTACTGAAAAATATAGTAGAACCAAACCACAGCCAAAATCCAGAAAAAATAAACTTTTAATGGTGAGCATTTTCGCGACAGGTTTTGCCACTTCATCAGACAACACAACATTGTTTTACTTTGGTATTTAAAATATATTCCAACCAATAAAAAACTCCTATGTAATTAACAGTCAATTAAAAGCATTAACAAGACAATTAAAATTTAAAACCATAAATACATATTGTCATCTTGCTAAGTTCCTTTCTTGCAAAACTGGCTTTATAGAAGCCTTATCACTGAGCCCCTTCCCCATTGAAGCTCTCATCCTAATTATCCATTTTAATTCAGCTACTTCTGCCCTATTGGTAACATCCTCTCTACTTTCATTATTTCTAATTGTTTCTATAGCCATAAATCTAAATGTATGTGTACTATCATACTTGGCCACATGTTTAGCCAGTGCATTATCTGCCCCCCCCCCCCCCCCGTGTATATCATAAATGTGTTCTCTCATCCTTTGCTTTAACATACGGTTGGTTTTACCTATATAGTATGAAGAACATACTATACAGTGCACCAGATAAACAAGATTGCCAGTATTACAATCAACAAATACTCTAAACTCTATTGTCTTCCCTGTATCAGGATGAACAAAAGTGCTACTGCTATTGATATAGTGACAAAAATTACAGATGGAACAGGGAAAAGTGCCTCTGTTCCTATATAGGAATTATTTGATGAGTCCCTCGGGTGACAAAAACCTTTTTAAAGATTTTTTATTTTTATAGGCAAAGGTGGGGTTGTCACCCACAATCTAATTACATCTTTAGAGCATACTACTGCCCAGTTCTTCCTATAAATTTTTTGCATGAGATTCACATTACTTGAGTAGGTAATGAGTATTCTCATTGACTTAGGGGGCAGCTTGTTCCTGACCTGATAGTGCCATTTCCCTCTGTACTGAAAAATAAAGCTTTCCTATAGTCTCCTTTAGCCTTGTAACCATAGACAGCCCATTATTAACTTCATCTTCCTTATATCCTCTATACAAAAATGTATTCTTCAAACCTGTTAACTCCCCCATTTGTAGTCAACTTAGAGGTTCTCAGCCCCTGTCCTTTATATTTATATTTTAAATACCAAAGTAAAGAGATGTGTTGTCTGATGAAGTGGCAAAACCTGTTGCGAAAGCGCTCACCATTAAAAGTTTCTTTTTTCTGTATACTGGCTGTGCTTTGGTTCTACTATATTATTCAGTACATTGGCTTTTATCATTTGGTGGAACCATTTACTTGCACCATATTCTGTTTTCTCTTTATTATCAAAATCATCCTTAGATCCAATGGAGCCAGAAAACTGGGGTGAAGTATCTCTCCTTCTTTCACCAGGGGATGATTCAGGGGGAGGGAGGCATCTGGATCTGACCAAGGAATTCAAATCCTAAGCTAACCTTACTAGGTCTTGTTGATAGGCCTAAGTTTGGGGGCTGAGGTATGATGGATGAAGCTTTTTTTGCGAGAGGCCTTAAGCTTAGACCTAAGAGCAACATCCGTACTAGGACCCGAAAGCAAACAAACAACTCCTAAAGGCAGTGAGCCTAAGCAACCTCCTGACAACAAGAGGAGTGATCGTCAAAAGCTGGAACCTGCATGGATTCAACCAATGAACTACGTCCTTCAACTTGTAAGATATTAAGTAGACCCAGAGTCATACTGGACTCAAAACAGGTCTCAAATAGAGGCCTACACCACAACCTCAGTCGCTGAAGAGGGCTGCAAAGGTGACTTACCTTCTGTGATGATCATAAGTCTAACAGGATTGGTGGATGGCGAAACAAATATCTTCTGAGGCCCTAAGACTGAAGTACTTTTCCTCTGTATGCCTAGGGATATCAACTTCAGCTCGACCGGCAGATGACCTGGTAAGTGAAGGTCCTAATGACTCATTAAAATGTTTAACCAAAACCTCAGCCCTATGCTTGATAGCTCTGTTACTAAAGCGCAAACAGAACTGACAGTTAGGAAAGTACAGTTTTGTACCTACCATAAATGTAGATGTTCGAGGATCCACATTGCTGCAGTCCTAACTATTGGGTAGTCTGCTGTCCAGTCGGCCCGAATACCAAAGTATATGGCTGACGTCGGTCAGGGCGCATTAGACTGACGTCAGTACGTCAGGGTACTAATGCGCATGACCGACGTCATATCCTCAGTCTTTTCTTGCCCCAGATGTCAGAAGACCCTGAAAAGATAAGGCCCAAAACCAAACACTGCCAACATACCTGCACCAAAATATATATATACAAAATATACAAAATTAGCAGATCATAACCTCACCTACACAACCACCCCTAAACACAGACGGGAAGGAGGGAGGGTAAATTGGACTGCAGCAATGTGGATCCTCGAACATCTACATTTATGGTAGGTACAAAACTGTACTATGTTCTTCATTCCACATTGCTGCAGTCCTAACTATTGGATAGAATCCCAAAGCAGAGGTAAGGGAGGCTGGCAAATCATAAGGAAGCAGGAACTGACAACATGCCTTGCAAAATAGCTGTGGCAAAACCAGCCCTAGACTTAGAGTAGAGAGGAAGGTGATAATGCTTAGAGAAAGTATGCACTGAACTCCAAGTAGCTGCCTCCAAAATATCCTTAGTTGCCACCCCCCTTAGAAATGCTGTTGAAGTGGCAGTAGCCCTAGTGGAATGAGGCCTAATCCCCGCTGGAACTTTCTTGCCATGATGGGAATAACAAAATGTAATGCAACACCCAATCCATCTAGAAATAGTTTGTTTAGACACAGGCTTGCCCTGAGAACTCAAAGCAAAAGAAATAAACAACTGCTGAGACTGCCTAAAATCTTTAGTCCTGCTCAAATAATAACGCAATTGCCTGTGTACATCTAAAGTGTGCAAAATCTTTTCCCCTTTATTTTGGGGATCTGCATAAAAAGTAGGCAAATGAATAGTTTGGTTTAAAGCCACACTAGAAACCACCTTAGGCATAAAGGAAGGATTAGTACGTAAAGATACCCTATCCTTATGAAAAATCAAAAAAGGCTCCACTGCCATAAGGGCCTGCAACTCAGAAACCCTTCTTGCAGAAGTAATGGCCAACAAAAAAGCAGTCTTCCATGACAAGTATTTCAAGTCAGCAGTAGCCGCAGGCTCAAAAGGTTGTAGAGTAAGTTTCTCCAACACAAAATTGAGGTCCCAAGCAGGAGTAGGAGCTCTACGTGGGGGTCTTATATTCTTTGCCCCTCTAAGAAATTGCTTGAACAAAGGATGTGAAAACAATGGTGGGTCACAATCATAGTGAGCTGAAATTGCTGCAGCATGAATCTTAATGGAAGAGAAAGACAAACCTTTGTCCAATAACTCAGTAAGATATTGAAGAGCCACACTCAGATTTGGCTCCGAAATCTCCAAATTGTTTGCTGCACTCCAAAATAAAAATCTCTTCCATTTTTCTGCGTACACTTTCCTTGTACTAGGTCTCCTGGCTTCCATAATCACATTTAAAACTTGTTGAGGAAGTTGAGACCTGCTGTCTTTCAAAACAGAATATGCCAGGCTGTTAGATGAAGAGAGTGAAGCTTGACATTGAGCAGGTGACCGTCTCTCTGAGACAACAGGTGTGGAATCAAGGGTAAAGGCCATGGAGGCTTCTTTACCAGACTCCTCAGTAATGGGTACCAGTGCTGCCGAGGCCAATCTGGAGCTATTAAAATCATCCTTGGCTTGTCTTGTCTGACCTTTAGAAGCACCTTTGGAAGAAGAGGCAGAGGTGGAAAGCATACACATGAAGATTTTTCCAACTGAAAGAAAGAGCATCCACTTTCCAAGCTGTGTGATGAAACCTCTTTGTGCAAAACTTTGGCAGCTGGTGGTTTAGTGGAGAAGCGAACAGATCTATGTCTGGAGTTCCCCAGGACACTGTCAACTTTTGAAATACATGAAGATCCAGTTTCCACTCGTGGGGATCCATGATTTGTCTGCTTAACACATCTGCTAAGGAGTTCTGTGCTCCCGGCAGAAACCTTGCCTGAAGAGTTAGTTGTAAGCTGAGCGCAGTCTCCCATAAAATCATTGCTTGCCTGCACAATGGGTAAGAATGTGTTCCCCCTTGTTTGTTGATGTACCACATGACAGTTGTGTTGTCTGTTAGAATCAACACCTGCCCTGGAAGAAGTAACTCCTTGAAAGCCATTAATGCAAATTGGACTGCTAACATCTCCTTCATGTTGATATGTAGATGCTGTAGTCTGGCAGGCCACTTGTCTTGTATCCACTTTCCATTTAGATGAGCTCCCCAAGCAATGTCTGAGGCATCTGTCGTTAGAATCTGACTCGCCTCTGGCCGGGTCACAGAGAGTCCCTTGTTTAGGTGACATTCCTGAGCCCACCACAAAAATTCCTTTTGAATGCAAGGTATTATTTGAATGACAGTGTCCAAATCCTGGCAGTGCTGTGTCCATACATTTTGAGATACCATTGTAGCTTCCTCATATGCAGTTTGGCATTGGGAAGCACCAGAATACAAGATGCCATGAACCCTAAGGCTTGAAGGACTGTCCTTGCAGTCAGCCCGGACTGAAGAGATAGTTGATGGAAGTAACTGGAAAGATTCTTTTGTTTGTCTGGGGTTAAAAAGGCCATCTGGGCTGCTGTATTCAGTCTCACACCCAGAAAGCACATGTCTTGAGAGGGTACTAGACTGGACTTTATTTCGTTCACAGAATACCCTAGGCATCTTAGCACTGCTATGACATATTCCAAATGCTGTAGAAGGTCTTCCTTTTCTTGAGCCTGAATCAGGCAATCGTCCAAGTAAGGATAGATTTGAATTCCTTTTAGCCTGAAGTAAGCTATCACTGGAGCCAGAACCTTTGTAAATACTCTGGGCGCAGTAGATAAGCCAAAGGGCAATGCAGAGAACTGATAATGAGAATTTCCAGCTCGAAAATGCAGATACTTTCTGCAACTTAGTCTTATAGGCACATGAAGGTAAGCCTCCTTGAGATCTAAAGTTACCATCCAGTGATCTTTGCCCAGCAGAGGTAAAAGCTGTTGTAACGTCAACATCTTGAACTTGGGAATGTCCAGATAAGTGTTGAGGATAGATAAATCCAAAATTGGTCTCCACGTGTTCCCCTTTTTTGGTACTAAGAACAGGCGAGAATAAAATCCTAGGCCCCTTTCTGGCACAGGAACCGGCTGAATGGCCCCTATTTGGAGTAACAGAGAAATTTGCTTGTGAGCCTCTTGTCTTTGTAGAGGAGGAATGTCTGGCATGCCTTTGAAAGGAGGCAAGGTATGGAAATAAAACCTGTAACTGTGGTGAATAATATCCAGAACCCATCTGTCTTGGGTAATTAAATCCCAATTTTCTTTGAAAAGAGACAGCCTTCCTCCCAACGGTGCTGCCAGGCGAGAATGAACTGGCAGCTGAAAAGGCAGGTCATTGGGTCTGCTTACGAAAGGACTGACCCCTGCCCTCCCCAGAAGTCTGAGCAGGGGAACTCCCTGTCCTAGGCCTAAAAGAACCCTGAGCTCTGCCCCTACCACGTCTAGACCTACCCCTAGACTGGGAATCATAAGCAGGAAAAGTCCAACCCTTAGCAGGCCAATTTCTACTAAACTTCGGAGGCTGCACCTGTAAATAATCTTTAACAGTTTGCATAGATTTAGCCTTGTCCTCCATTTTCTTCAAAACTGCTTCCACAGGCGAACCAAACAACACATCAGACTGCAAAGGAGCATCCAAAATCCTTGTCTTAACATGCTCAGCTAAGTTCTGATCTCTCAACCAGGCGTGCCTACGAAGAACAGAACCAGTGGCAGCCACCCTGGAGGAGGCCTGCACAGCATCAAAACCACATTGCAAGGAATGTTTACCCACCTGTTCAGACACATGAACTAAATCCTGCAACTCTTTACAGTCAATACCTTCCGCCAGAGCATCCACCTTAGATTTCAACTGTGAAAGAAGATAATTCTGATATTTTAACATGTGAAACTGACAATTCAACGCCCTCATGGCTAAAGTGGAAGAAGTATACACTTTTTCCCCATCTATCCAAAGCCCTTGCCTCTTTATCAGGAGGGACAGGATTTTTAACAACTGAGGCCTTTACACCTTTAGGCCCCTGAGAGACAGTTTCCGGGTCTGCCCTAGGACTCTTAAAAAGATACTTATGAGCTTCAGGCACCCTATAATACCTATCCGGTTTAACTGGGGCAGGAGGCAAAGAATCAGGATTCAGGGAAGCCTCTGCAAAAACATCTTCCACCACATTCAAAACAGGAGGTATAGCTAAAGGCCTATGCTGGGGTAAAACAAGAACTCCCTAAGCCTTTTCCTGGAATCAGAGAAATCTTGGCCTTCCCATTTAAAATGCTCCCTCATGGAATGCAAAGTCTCTGAAAATGAAAAATCCTCAGGAGGAGAAGCTGAAGGAGTAGAATCATCCACATCAGAATCAGAATAAGTAGGGAACTCCTGCAAGTCTTCAGCCGAAGACTCAGAAGCCTCCGAGCATTGCTCAAAACTCTCAAGCTCAGGTTCCACCCTAGGCCTCTTATCAGGAGGGGGCATAGAACCCCTTATCATAGTAATCAAATCTTCTGCCATTTTAAGCATATGTTTCTTAGGCAAAGACCCTGAAGCACTAGGAGAAACCCCCACTGAAGCAAAACTTGGCCTGCCCCTTAAAGAAGCCTTGGAAACAGAAGGGGAGGCCCTAACCACCTTAGGAAGTGAGGGAAGAACAGCCACCTGAGAAGCCCCCTCAGCCTGGCCTACTTCCTGAGAGGAAACATCCTGTAACAGTAAAGTCTCTCCCTGAGACTCCAAAGAAACACCTGGCAAAACCTCCGGCTCCACTGAGCCCTCTAAAGAACCGACGTCTGGGACTGTCGGTTCTTCCCCTCTAGGCTTTGCTGTTTTGTCCTTGCGTTTTTTAGCCGAAGCTGGCGTCGGAGCATCCGACGGCATTTTATAGTTACAACGCTTCCCAAACACTAACCTGGCACAGTCTAACCTTCTCTTAATAGTGCGTTTGTTAAATCTAGCACAAGAACGGCATCCAACAACGTCGTGCTCAGGCCCTAAACAAGGTATACACAAAGTATGGTAATCCCTATGAGGTATCTGTTTCCCACAAGAAATACAGTTATTCACTTTTTCTGACATCCGGTTAAATACTGAGGCAAGAAAAAACCAAAATATTCCGCAACGGGGTACTTAGCCAACTTTGATTCGGTCTGAAAGTCTGACTTCAGAAATTTTCAGAACGCCAACCTGCACTCGCAAAATTGCTTCTGCATCGGACCATGCGGCAAAAAAGACTGAGGATATGATGTCGGTCATGCGCATTAGTACCCTGACGTACTGACGTCAGTCTAATGCGCCCTGACCGACATCAGCCATATACTTTGGTATTCGGGCCGACTGGACAGCGGACTACCCAATAGTTAGGACTGCAGCAATGTGGAATGAAGAACATCATTGTGTTCTGGGCCCAAACAAGTTACACAAAAGGAATGAAAGTCCCAATGTGGTATCTGCTTGCCACAATGGAGACTGTTATTAACTTTCTCTGACATTAATCAGAAAACACACGAGAAGTTCTTCAACAGGGTACTTAGCTTTAGGCATCATTTTTCTTTGGTGTGCACCGACCAAAGCACTGGCTAGCATTCTACTTCAGTGTCTGACAGCAAGAAAGAACTGAGATCATGGCGCCAGCCAACTCCCTTTATACCCAGATGTTGTGACGTCGAACAGAGCGTACACTGGCCTTAGGAGGAAGAGAAAGTTCTCTGGTAGTTGGGCTGGCCAATGGCTTCCATGTCAGAAAATCTCATAAGCTAAGACTGCAACAGTGAAGCATGAAAAACATTTTACTATTTCCACCCATTCATTCAAGTTGCGCATGCAAAGGGTCAGGGAGTTACTTTTCTTTAGAAACAAGAGAAGTCTATTCCACAAAAGAGGGACTCTTTCAAAGAGATATCTAAAATGCCAGCAGGCCCTATTTATGTTGTGGTTGAAATTTAGTTCCTTTGAATAGGTGTTTAGTGCACTGTTTCTTTTGTGGATGTTTAGGAGGTCACATAGGACCTGATCCATTGAGGGACATTATATTCCATTTACAGATCTGGGGATGTAAATGGCCTTATAGGTACACACAGAAAGCAAACAGTATTGAATTATCCCAGGAAATGTAGGGTGTAAATATCAATATTGCAGGGGACATCTTGATATAAGTGTGCATTTGAATTTGAAAAAACGGCTATCAGGGTGGACATACAGCATTACATCAGGGACAAAGGAAAAAGGGGATTTGATTACTATGTGGGCTCCATTAATAATATAAGAGGAAAAAAAGGACCAACAAATTTGTGGCAGTAAGGACTTACTTGCAGGGGAGGAGGGTTATACATGGCATTTACTTAAATGTGGGGAGAAATAAGTAGCTGTCAGAAAGGAATGGGGACTGAAACTTTGTTCGCACTAATGAGACCTAACGGGAAATATAAGAAGAGAGGGTAAATTCCTGAAGAAATATGAATATATTTGGTACTGAATATGTGAATTCAGTGGTAGAAACTCAGAATTTACATATTAATCTCCAAGGTACAACAACTGGCCTAGGTTGGATAGACATATTTCATAAGAACTTGTGTATTTAATTGAACGGTTTGATACACATCTACCAAATATTTCAGATTATGCACCATCAAATGCTAAAATAAAATAAAATAAAAATGCCAGGTAATGAAGTAAACTGACACTTGTGCTTTTTTACTTGTATGCTAAAATTTGAGGAATTTAAGAAATAGATAGTAGGAATGATTTCACACCCAGTAGGGAATCTGATTATGTGAGGTAGTGCGAGCTGTGTCAGGGGGAGTAGGGGCAGTGCATGTGTAACATATGCCAGCTAGCTAGCTGGAGTTTTATAAAGAATTATATGACATATGAATATCAAACTGATTTGTACAGATGATTGTGTTAAAATATACTTATAAAGTTGCTTGTGTTAAAATGTATCAACAGTGGGTCCTGCTGAAAAGAAATACATGTCAGACTATATTGTTGTAACTGATGAAATGTATATAATTTAACAGAGGATAATGGAAAGGAAGGGAAGGGGTTAAGCTCAGCCCAGCTAACCTTAAGAAAAATAGCCTGAAATTAAATGATTTGGCTTAGGCCATAAAGATTTTATCTTACAGGTCTGAATGCACCAGAGACACAATGTCTATGAAAAGCCTGGGCTGGGATCCTGCTATACTGTCCTTAGTGATAAACTAACTGCCATCCTGGGGTGCCAGAGAATGGCGCATTAGTTTCTGCAGGAAGGGTAAACATGTTGAAATTGTTTTACAATTTCCAGATGCTGTAATAAACCTCAGCTATAGTGATGTGTGTGTTTTATGACACATCAGTGCCAGATCCTGGCTCAGTTTCTAGTGAGAGGGAAGTGTGGGAACTACAGAGTCAAGTGACCAGATGTGATGTCATTCTGTAGCCAGCACTGAAATTGTACTTGAATACTCTGTTTTTGGACCTGACAAGGCACTCATCCACTTTCAGTTTGCCTTGCTTTAGTAACTAGGGAACAGTAATTCTATAGTCAAGTCAGAAAAAGATAGCGAGATTAGTTAAATGCTGTTGTTTTTTTCTGTATCTGTCGGAGTTTTTCCATCTATGTTGTTTTTTTTTTTTATATTTCCTGTAATTGAAACTCTGGTGTTTACTGTAAATAGATATCCAGTATTTTCAGATTTTTTTATTAATTATTATAAATTATATCTAGACCTTTCATTGTGGCTGGTGTTTTAGAAAATATTTAACCTTTGAGAGTTCTTACACTTATTTAGTGGCATTGTGGCTCCATATTCCTGAAAATCTTGCAGCCTAATTAAACACCACCATTTATATAAGTATTAAGTTTACTAAGTGTAATTGGGTATCCTGGTAAGAGCCTTAAAGTTGCTGGTCCGGGTGTTCTGGTGGCAGTAAATCTACCTTACAGTCTGGGTGGAGGTGACAGAGAGGGTAAACTGTGCCAGCCTTTCCAAGATGGGTATGTGTGTGTGTGTGTGTGTGTGTGTGTGTGTGTGTGTGTGTGTGTGCGCGTGTGTGTGTGAAAATCAAATCTAAAAGAGTGTGTGACAGTTACTTTGAACAGGGACACTGAAAACACTGATTTCTCAGACAGGGGTGTGGAGGAATTGGCATGGGACACCCCGCTAAGGACTCAGCTCTATAGAGGTCAGTGGGGAGTCTTATTTAAGGCCTGGACAGAAAGCCCAGCTCCAGAAATGGACTGTGCATTCTGTGTGTGCTCTTAAGGGAAATTCTGCTTGGTGCAGAGAGCTGTATCTGAAAATACTGTGTGTGTCTATTTTTCTCACAGTGAATGTTCCCCTCCAGTACCTGTGGTGAGCATTGAGCATTCTTGTTCACTGGCCAAGAGGAGGGATGTGACAGGGAAGATAAAGTTCTTCAAAAGGGATAGCTAGCGAGTGGGATAACATGAAAATGGAGTTTAGCATGCTAGAAATAAAAGAGAAAAAGATATGGAAAGGAACAATAGGACTGATGCAGCCTATGACAAGAAAAGTAACCCACTCCCCAGGAATTGACGGTATTCCTGTGGAAGTTTGGAAGCTAGGAGGGAAAAAAACTGATAAAGATCTGGAAGGTTTTGTTTTAACAGTATTTTAAGAGGAGGAGAAGTACCAATATCCTGAAAGAAAGCAGTGGTAGCTGTAATACCTACAGAGGGTAAAGATCCATCAGACCTAGCTTCATACAGGCTCATTTCAATACTAAACCATGATTATAAAGTGTTTATGTCTATAATAACTAAAATAATGACAAAGGTAATGCCAAATTGATAGATATGGATCAGTATGGTTTTGTGGAGGGGAGACAAACATTTGACAACATTAACAAAACACTGATGATCCAGAGGGAAGCAGAATGTAAGAAAATACCATTGTTGTTGTTGGGTCTTGATGAAGCGAAAGCATTTCACAGATTAAGCTGGGACTTTATGAGCAGGGCAATGGAAGCATTTACATTTCCTGAAAAAATTATAAGGTTGATTAGGAAGATATATGAGGGACTGAGGCGAAAATTAAACTGGGTGGGGTCCTTGCTGATAATTTCTGCTTGAGCAAAGAAACCAGGGAAAGGTATCTACTTCCCCTTTTGTTATTTGCATTATATTTAGAACCACTGGCAAAGAATATAAGGGACTCAAGAAATTCAAGGGTATAGTTTGTATGGCAGTCAAGGAAAACTGGCTCTACTTCCAGATGACATTATTTTATACCTGACAAAACCAAAAAGTGACATTACAGTGTTGTGGAACATTTTCAGACAGTTTCAAATCTTTTTGGGATACAAAATTAATGAAGCTAAAACAAAGGGAAAAGCAGTAAATTGTGTACCCAAAACAAATTGGTTCAGCAATATCCTTATTTATGGGGACATGATAAAAGTATTTAAAAGTTGTTGTACGTCTTTTCCTGGTTAGGGGTCGCCACAGCGGAACTCAGGTCCGCTAATGATCGGCATTCGATTTTTATATGCCGAGTTGTCAGCCCGACGCCCAACCTTCAGCGAAGGCACGCCCATTCACGCATGTCTTTCGAACGCCACTCGACTATGGGGAAGAGATGCAGACTCCACACAGAAGGTGCTCCAGCCGAAAATCAAACAGGAGAACCTCTTGCTGTGAGGCAAAAATGCTACCGCTGTACCACCGCGGCTCCATAAAAGTATTTAAAAGTATGAATTAAAAATTATACTGGTATCGCAGCTAAGGATATGTGGGAAGAGACTAAACAAAAAAAAATACAAAAACTGAGAAAATGGAAGCTTTGTTATATGGATATGGACAGTAAGATACAAGCAGTCAAAATGTTTTTAGTCCCTTTAGTCTTATACACACATTAGGCATATTTTTATCAACCTGAGGAGAAGTTGTGGATAGCAACTAATAAAAAGCTGAAGGACTTTATCTGGGAGGGGAAGATGGCAAGAGTCAAGTGAGATAACCTGATTCTTCCAGTAGAACAGGGTGGACTGGGATTACCAATTTGAAGGGGTATTTCAGAGCTGCACAGTTAAGGTTCCTATACATAGCACAACCAAAAACAGTCTAATTCATTGTGGAAAGGGATGATGTTGGAAAAGGTGGGGAAGCTCAAGAAACAGAGAGAGACTGGGATTTTGGATGCAGGCCTTTAAGGAAAATGACAGTAATCATACAGAATATTATATCCACAAAGTAGAAGAAAGTATTCTAAGAACTAAACCAACACAGGAGTGGAGAAAGTAGATTTTGCGATAGGGATAACTGCATTTAGGGATACAGATAATAGGCAAGAGGGGGCTGGAACTTATTGGAGGAAATTGGCAAAAGAAACGAGGTATTGGGAGCAAATAACTAGAGAGGGAAAGATGATGGAATAGGAATATGCCAAGAATTTATTTGGACTGCAGGTTAGAGACTGCCTTCCCTATCAAGAATTGACAGAGTATAGGCAAAGAGAAAGAAATGGGGGGGGGGGGAGTCCTAAACGAAAGACCAGCACTGGTAGAGTGTTTAGTAAACTCTAGAACAGAAGCTGCCATTAAAAAAGGAATAATTAGTAGAGCATATAAAATATTGCATGATAACTATAAGAATCAATCAGAGGAGATTAGAAGTGGTTGGGAAGAGAGACTGGATAAGCAATCCACAAAGAAACAATGGGAGGCTATATGTATGTCTCCAAAATATAGAACAAAATCTAGAAGATTTAGGATTTTTGCTTGGAAATGTTTACATAGATATTTTTATACCCCAAATAGACTCTAGAGAATTTTTCCTCAGGTAGACAGCAAATCTTGAAGGTATGGGGGGGGAAGAAAGAGGTAATTGGGAACATATTTTCTGGGAGTAAAGTGAGTTAGTGGGCTTTAAGGATTCCCTGCAGGAGGCACTGTCAGAGATGCTGGGTGGGCAGATTGGTGTGATGAGAGAGATGATTTTTCTGAGTTATGATAGAGAATTGGAATTGCCTAGACATGGTAAGGCTTTGCTGTCTCTAATTATGTTCGGTGACAAAGAAGCAATTACTAAAAAACGGAAATCAAAATGTAAACCAACTACATTAGAAGAGATAAAACAACTGAAATGGAGATCTTTAGAAAAAGGTAAAAGCAAACTACATAGGAAAAATGGGAATTGTGGGAACAATACATACAGAGGAGGAATGAGGTTTAAAAGAAGACAGGACTCAAATGAACTATGTAATGTTTGACTGAAAAACGACTGGGTATATTAGAAGTGATGCATAATGTTCGCAACTGGGAATGTGTCACTATGGTTTGTGATGTAAAATGCTTGCAACTAGGATTGTGTCGATGTGGTTTGTTTTCCTTTATATAAATGTATGATTGCTTATGTTGTGATAGTTTAATAAAGATTATTCTTGTTTAAAATAAAGGGGCAGGAATTGAATAATTTGTGTAATGTTGCTTAGGTTATATGATATACAGCAATATATGTGAAGCATAATGTTTATCAATTTTAACTTGTTTGATTACTTTTATATAAATATAAATGTGCCTATGTCACAAGTAATAATTCAATTAAGGTGTTTAAAAAAAAGAAAAATAACCCACTATCCTGCACGTATTAGAGATATTTAGGAAATTTTAAGAACATCTGTATAAATCAGAGGAAAGTGGAAACCAAGAAAAAGCATAGATGGAACAGGGGCACATCAAGCATTTGCCTCAAACCTGGCCATGAGAAAGAAGCCCAAACCTATAAGAGTCTATAACAAGAAAAATAACTAGAATCATATAGAGGTATTAGAGATACTTCAGAATTTTTATGAAAATGTGTATAAAGCACAGGGATGTGGAGATCAAGTAAGAAAACAAATGGAAATATTTATGGAAGACTTAATTATGCTGAGGTTAAAGGAAGATGAGGCTCAACAACTATTAGCTAAGATAGGAGAGGATGAGAAAAACAGTGAAGTACAATCAATCTGCAGGAAAATCTCCAGGAACAGATGGTATTCAAGTGGATGTTTGAAAGTTAGGAGGGAAGAAAGTGAAAAAGATCTGGAAGACTTTGTATAACAGTATTTTAAAAGGAAGGGAAGCACCAATTTCTTGGAAAAAAGATCTGGTGGCTGGATTACCCAAAGACACTAACACAGTGGCACATCATATAGCATTGGTGCCTCACAGCAAGAGATTCACTGGTTTGATTCTTGGTTTGGTTGCCTTCTGTGTGGAGCCTGCATGCCCTCCTTGTGTTCATGTGGGGTTTTCTCCAGGTGCTCCTCTTTCTTCCCACATTCCAAAGACATGCAATAGATGGACTGGATATTCTAAATTTGCCACATGTGTGTGCAATATGGAAGAACAACTGTGGCAGGGCAAGCCAGCTGGAGGTGTGAACCCTGGCTCTAGATTATTGTCACTGTTGAAGTGACAACCCAACCCCATGTGCAAAAAAAAGGGGTTGTGGATAAATGGATGATAAAGACCCATCAGACTCAGCTTCATACAGACCCATTTCAATATTAAACCATGATTATAGGTTCATAGGTGCATACAAGGTTAATAACCACTAAGGCCCTTAATAAGCCTAGTCATGCAAGAGCCAGACCAGGAGGTGAATTTCAGATTATCCATCCAGTGGTCCAAGCCGAACTTAAACAGACATAGGGAGGAACACGGCTTCACATGTATAGGAAGACTGTTCTAGAGAAAGGGAATTCTCTGAGAAACATACATGTCTCTCCAGCATGTCTTATTTGTGTCGCAAGCAACATTTAGGTCTTAGAATCTAATATGATGCTGCTTGCAAGAGCCAGACCAGGAGGTGAATTTCAGATTATCCATCCAGTGGTCCAAGCCGAACTTAAACAGACATAGGGAGGAACACGGCTTCACATGTATAGGAAGACTGTTCTAGAGAAAGGGAATTCTCTGAGAAACATACATGTCTCTCCAGCATGTCTTATTTGTGTCGCAAGCAACATTTAGGTCTTAGAATCTAATATGATGCTGCTTGTTTTGTGGATGTGCAAAAAGTTATGGCGTGTTTAGGAGGCAAACACATAACATTAATAGAACAATGATGATCCACAGGGAAGCAGAATGTAAGAAAATGCATCTGCTGTCGGTGAGTCTTAATTCTGACTAAACATTCAACAGAATAATCTGGGATATTATCAGCAGGGCAATGACAGCATTTGTATTACCTGATACAATAATGAGGTAAATTAGCAGGATATATGAAGGACTGGAGACAGGAATTAAAGTGGGGTTGGTTTATTCCTGATAAGTTGTGCTTGAACAGAGGAACCATGCAGGGGTATCCCCCTTCCCCTTTATTATAGGTTTATAGGTTGGTACTAGGCTATCGGCCCTAGGGCCTATAGAAGCCTAACCATAACAATTCCCTGGCTATTTCTTCCCACACTATTTACTTTCATGAACCCCTGTCTAGCAGGGCGACTGACGTGATCCCTGGGGTGAATTTCCTTTCTCCCATCCAATCATCAAGGTTCCTTTTGAAGAGGGCCAAAGAGGTGCTCTGCTTGACATGTATGGGCAGTCTATTCCAGAGTCTGAGGTGTCTCTGGGTCAGGAACCTATCCCTCCAGCATGTTTTGTTTACTGTGATGACAAGGTTTAGATCCCTGGAGTGTGTGGCTCTGAGGGATTGGGATTTCTTTAAGTGTAGCATGTCCAGCAGCTCTGGGTTTGACATGGCCTTGTATGTTAAGCAGAGATCGCCTCGGAGTAGACGACATGTGACAGAGTATAGCTGGAGTTTTTTAAGGCGGTCAGCATAGGGCATCTGCTTTAGGCCTGTGATTCTTTTAGTGAGGTATTTCTGTGGCCTTTCCAGTTGCTGTAGATGTCTTGAGAGGTGCATACCAAATGGGGCATTGTATTCTATAATGGGTCTAATGATGGATGAGTACAGTGGGACAATGACCTCCTTTTTTCTGGATGAAAAGCCCTTAGTGATGAGATGTGCCACATAGAAGGATTTCCTGACTGTTGTGGTGATGTGGTTATTGAAGGTGAGACCACTGTCCACCTGTGTCCCTAAGTCTCTTATCACACTTTCAGTGTTTAGTGTACTGCCACCTATATGATAATTCATGGATACATATTTTTTCCCAAAGGGGATAACTATACATTTCTTGGCATTGAGCTTGAGCCCACTGCTCTGGCACCAAGCATCTGTTTCTGTAAGGCCCTTTTGTAGAGTATCGACATAATTTGGGGATTCAATAATGGCTCCCAGTTTGCAGTCATCTGCGAACTTTTTTTAGCCACAGTCCCTTAGTGTTGGCCTGTACTTCAGAGAAGTAGATGCCAAACAAGAGAGGTCCCAGGACTGAACCCTGAGGTACTCCACTTGTCACTTGTCTGGAGCTGGATTTGAAGTCAGCTACTTTTACAGTGTGGGTTCTGTCAGTAAGCCAGTTGGCAACCCATCGAATGATGTAGGGATTAATGCCCAGCTTAGTAAGTTTATCTATGATTCCAGAGTGGGGGTTGGTGTCAAAGGCCTTGGCGCGGTCCAGATAGGCTGTGTGGGCTGCCTTACCCTCGTCCACGGTTCTGGAGACTGATTCAAAGAAGTCAATCAGGTTCAGGAGACAAGATCGGCCCTTCACAAACCCAAACTGGGTGGGGTCCAGTGTTTTAAGGTTGCCAATGTCTTTGTTTATAAGTTCCATGATAATACGTTCCATGGCCTTGCAGATCAGGCTCATCAGACTGATGAGGCGGTAGTTCTCGGGATCCAAGGTGAATCCCCCCTTGGGGAGTGGGATAACTGTAGCTGTGCACCACTCAGTGGGCATGAAGCCTGAGGTGAGGGTATAATTAAATATGACACTTGGGTGAGGTGCCAGTTCATTTTGTAGTTCATGTAGTACACAGCCCAGGATGTCATCCGGTCCCATGGATGCTGTATTCTTAGCTTTGGAGAGTGCGTTTTTTACCTGTGTGGCCATTAGCGAAATTTGGCAATCTTCCGGTATTGAGATGGGCCATTTAGGGGGTGAGAGGGGGGGTGAAGTTGGCACTGAATCGATCTGCCAGGATATTGGCAATATCCTTGGGATCAGTATATTTTATTTGCTTTATACTTAGAGCCACTAGCAAAGAAAATAAGGGACTCAGAAATTCAACGATACAATTGGTATGGTAATCATGAAAAGCTGGCTTTATTTGTATATGATATTACTTTGTACCTGATAAATCCAGAAAATGATGTCTCAGCCTCGTGGAACATTTTGAAAAAGTTTCAAGATATAAAATTAATGAAAATAAAACTAAGGCTATGACCGTAAATTATGTTCCCACACATCAATTGGTTCAGCAATACCCATATTTATAGGGACACAATAAGAATTTAGCAGTTTGTAGTAAAAAAACGCTTCTGTTACGGCACCTAAGGATATGTGGGAAGAGACAAAGCAAAAGATAATACAAATACTGAGAGACTGAAAGCTCTTGTTTATGGCTATGGATGGTAACACATAAGCAGTGAAAATACTTTTAGACCTTTTAGTTTTATATATGGATCAAGCATATTTTTATCAAGCAAAGGAGAATTTGTGGAGAATAATAAAGAATTGAATGAATTTATTTCGGACAGGAACAGGACATGAGTAAAGTTGATCCTTCCATCAGAACAAGGTGTTTTAAGATTATATGATTTGAAGTTATACATGAGCTACTCTTTTGGTTATAACACAAGCAGAAGGTTATAATTAAATGTGGAAAGGAAAGATGATGAAGCAGGGGGATGTTAAAGAACTAAGCAGAGAGTAGGATTTTGGACGCAGATCCTTAAGGAGAATATGAATATAATATTCTGTATGACGGTTGTTAAACTATCAGAAAGTATTCTAAGAACTAAGCAAACGTAAGAATTGAGAAAGGAGATTTTTGCCAATAGGAAGGACTTCAAGTAGGGGTACAGAAAAAAAGGTCAATGGGGTTTGGAATTTGTTGGGAGAAAACTGGCAATGGACCAAGGTAATGTAAGCGAAGAACCAGAGACTAGGATGAGAAACTGGAAAAGCAATTAGCAAGGAACAATGGGAGGACATATGTATGGCTTCCAAGTATGCAACAAAGTCCAGAAGGTTGAGGACTTTTGCTTGGAAGTGTTTGCATAAGTAATTTTATACCCCAGGTACATAATGTGATGGAAAAGAAAGAGGAATCTGGGGGCATACATTTTGGGAGTGTAATGAGTTGGCAGATTTTAAAAATTCCACACAGAGTACTCGTCAGAAATACTGGGTTAGCAAATGACTGTAACTAAGGAAATTATTATTTTGAGCTGTGACTGAACACAGGATCTGAATTGCCTAGATATAGTAAGGCCTTGTTAAGTTTAATTCTGTTGGCTGCCAAAAACAACTACTATTAGAAGATTATAATCAAAGTTAAAACCAACTATATTTGAAGTGCTGAATATGATAAAAGAGATAAAACAAATGGAAGAGGGAACTTTATGAAAAAGGAAGTGGTGTACTACACAGAAATAAATGGAAGTTGTGGGAACAATACATGCTGAATAATGTTCAGGAAGAGGAGGAGAGATGTTTAAGGGAAGGCAGGAATTCAGTAAATTATATAATGTTGGACTGATGACAGTTATAATATAAAGAAAAGATATGTAATATACAACATATGTAAAAGGAAAAATATTATTATGGTTGGTTTTCTTTTCTGTTAATGTATGTTTGCTGATGTATTAAGTGATAATTTAATAATTGCATTTAAAAAAGAAATGGGAAGGAGCAAATTAAACAAAAATGTATTTATTTCTTTATTTAACATTTGTTTACTGGGATTGTCTGACTAGACACCAGGTGTCCTTTTTTCAGCAGAGTCCTGGGGAGAAAAGCTTCACAAGGTTACAGAGTAATCTAATAAAATATAGTCAGCAAAGTTTAACAATGCTGATCAATAGTTTAAAAAAATTAACAATAGTTTAAAAGTTTGACAAGTTGTTTAGGAGAAAATTTATCTCAAAAACATTTATAGGTGAGCATACATACAGTGTATATATACGATTAACTTCACAGAAATAAAAATAGATATTTACACTGTATAAGATATGCATGGGGTAGAGTATAAGATGGTGGAGACGTGTTCTATAGGCTGGAAGTGGTGGGTTCAGGGAGGGTCATTGCAGTTACAAAGATGGTTTTCATAAAGGTGTGTTTTAAGGAGTTTTTGAATGTGGTAGAGTGGTTTTATAGCCTGAGGTGTGGGGGTAGGGTGTTCCATATTTTTGCAACTTCGTAAGGGAATAGAGATTCCCCTGAGCTGTTTTTATATGGAATGAATTCTACTAGGGATTTGTTACTGGATCCTAGTTCCCTATTGGTACTATGGAAGTTTAGCAGGCCTGTTAGTGCAGGGGGTTTGTCAGAGTGGTACAGTATTTGATGGGGTAAGTTGAGTTGGTGGTAGTGAAGTAAGTTAGGAAATATTCTAACCAGTGTGTAATTTATGCAGAGATTGGCAGTGGTGAAAGCATTATTTTGCGTTGGTTGCAAACCTAGCGATTTTGTTGTAACATGTTGAAAGTTTGTTAAGGTCAGTTTTATTTAGATTTGTTAATACTGGGGAAGCATAGAGCAGGGTTGATAGGAGATGAGTTCTGGCTATAGCAGTTCTGGATTCAGAGGTTAGAAATTTGTTGCTATGATAAAGGCAGCCTAGCTTTTTGTGGACTTTGGAGATGTTAGGGATATGTGATTATTGCATTTATGTTGGTGATCAATTGTAAGTCCTAGAAGTTTGGCCTCAGAGACAGGAGTTATAAGTGTCTTATTGGCTGAGAGAATGGAGAAGGTGGGGTCAATAGTCTTTGTTTGGGTTTAATAGAATTAGTTGTGTTTTTTGGGGGGATTAGTTTTAGATGCAAATTGTTTAGCCAGTTTTCTATTTCTGAGAAGGATTTTTGGGCTCGGGTTTGTAGCAGTTGGATGTTGGTTGTAGCGCAGATAAGGGTAGTATCATCTGTGTATTGGATAATGTCAGCTTTTGTGGTTGCTAAGTGGAATGGGTTTGTAAAGACATTAAATAGAAGGGGGCCAAGTATGGAACCTTGAGGTACGCCATATTTGACTGGGAGTGGGGGGGATAGGGAGTTTGGAATTTGTTGGAACAATACATGTAGAATAATGTAGAAGAGGATAGAGGTTTAAGGGAAGACAGGAACGGAGCAATTTAATGTTGAAAGTAAACAATAACTGTTAAAAAGAAAACATATGTATATACACACACATGCATACTCTGCATTAAAATAATGAAAATGAAAATTTACTATGGCTTATTTTTTTTCTGTTAATGAATGTGTACCAATGTCATTAAAAGTGTGGTTTAGTAAAGATGTTTAACAAATAAGTCTGCTGGGAAGGCAAGTACTTGTTGAACTATTCAAGTACAGTTTTAAACTTCACTTATTTTCACTGAACTGCCTGCTAGTATCCATTTAAGTTAACTACAATGCACTTTGCAGATTCACTCAGAACACACTGTTCAGATCTCTCAGTTAAATGCCTGCACCCACAGGCTGCTTGTCCCAAGCAGATGATAATGGGGAAAGTGGCTTGTAACTTTGCAAAAAACAAACTACTGTTTTCATCACCCACTTTTTGGTTAAAAATGAGGAAAGCTTAAACTATGGATATTAATCTCCACTGTCACCTCTATCTCATATATATATATATATATATATATATATATATATATATATATATATATATATACCCCCACAGCAGCCCAAAATCACATTTACCTAGCTTGCTTCTTTCCACCCTTTCTTACCTTGTTACATATAAAACTTGGTTATATACTCTTACTTTAATATCACTAGTACATACAAAAGCCACTGATAACAATCCCTCCAACCCACATTTAAAATACATCTGACTACATATTACACATAGCTACAATATAACATGCACTGATATTAATAAATTGTTATACAAGCAATAAACTTTTACTCATAATTATTTCTTCATCCCACAGTGTCCTTCTAAACATTAATGAGAAAATGAAGGTTATGCCTTCTGGTTCTCTCATTAGTTTAACATAGTCAACAATCCCAATCTTTTTCAACCACTTGAAGAATCAAAGGTCACGTCTCCTAATAATATCTAATGGTATAAAGAAGTTATATCTTACCATAACGTTCCATCTGAGTTGTTGATCTTCTTCCAGTCATCACTGATGGGTTCGGTTCCAAGCTCTCAGAACCAAGTCAGCCTTATACCAAGCTTGCGTGCACCAAAAACTCTCAAGCTAAGCTGCTACCCACAATGCCCTTTGCTCAGTTACCTCAGATCGAGTTTGCATGCAACATATAGAGCAAGAATAAGCCAGAGGCCATCTCTGCGCAGAAACCCTAACGCACCACGAAGACTCAAAAGATCCGCCAGGAACCTAAGGAGGGGGTTGGTGGGAGGGTGTGATGACTGGAAGAACATCAACAACTCAGATGGAATGTTATGGTAAGACAAAACTTCTTTATCTGAAGTCGTTAATCGTCTTCCTATTCATCACTGATGGGACAGAGTCCCCAGCTACTTGGAGAACTTGGGTGGCCCTTATGGAAGAACATTCCTTAGAACCACTGAGCCAAAGGCCGCTCTTCCCCTGGAGATCAGATCCAATTTGTAATGTTTGATAAAAGTGTGGGGCTTAGCCCAAATGGCAGCTGCACAAATGCCATCCATGGAGGCCCTAGAGTGGAAGGCACAGATGCTGCAATAACCCTAGTTCAGTGAGCTTTGATTTGGCCCGGCTTAGATCCCTCCGTAAGTGAATATGTGAAGGCAATGCAATCCCTGAGCCATTTAGACAAAGTAACCTTTGATACTGCATCTCCCACTCTAGGACCTGCAAAGGAAATGTAAAGCTGGTCTGACTTGCCGAATGATTTAGTTTTGCCCAGATAAAAGCGTAATTGTCTATGAACATCCAGGGAATGTAGGCAATATTCTCCCTTGTTCGAGTAATTTGGGAAAAACACAGGGAGCTCAATGGACTGGTTAATGGAAAAGTCAAAAACCACTTTGGGGAGGAAGGATGGGTTAGTTCGAAGTGATACTCTCTCCTTAGGAAAGATCAGATAAGGGCTCTTGATACATAATGCTGGTAATTCCAAAAATCGTCTTGCTGAAGTTATAGCCACAAGGAATAAGGATTTCCAAGATAAGAATTTTAGATCATAGGTGGCAGCCAGCTCAAATGGGGGTAGAGAGAGCCTGCAGAACCCAGGACAAGTGCCATGCCTCTACCGGCTGTCTGATGGAAGGCCTGCTATGAAAAATACCCTTGAGGAAGGTCTTGCAAAGAAGAGAGGAGATAAGTGGTACTCCTTCAGACCTGTTATGGAAGTTGGAAATAGCTGCTAGATGGACTTGGATGGTAGAAGCCGAGGCACCTTTGTCGAACAGCTTAGCCAAATAATGAAGAATAGTGGCTAAGGGAGCTGAGAATGGGTCTAGGTCCTGATTACATGACCAAATAGAGAATCTTTTCCATTTATCCTTGTAAAGTTTTCTGGTGGATGGTTTATGAGAAGCCAAAATAATATCACGGACAGGTGAGGAAAGGGTTTCTTGCCTGGCAACTAATGAAAGTGGAAAAACCAAGCTGTCAGCTTGAGGGTGGCCAGATTCAGAGGAGTCAGCCCTTGTGGGTGAGAAATTAGGTCCTGACGAGTGTCTGGGATCCAAGGAGGTTGTAACAGATGAGGTCGGAGGAAGAGGAACCACACTTGACAAGGCCAAAATTGAGCAATGAGGATCACTTTGCTTCTCAACCAAATAGCCTTCCGCAGAAAGAGGAGAATCAGAGGAATCGGAGGGTAAGCATAAAGGAGACCCGTGGGCCAATCATGGACTAGAGCATCTCTCGGTGACTCCCCGAAAGGGGGAAAGAGGGCAAAGTAGCTGCTGCATTTTGCATTTGAAGGGGAGACAAAAAGGTTGTAGCATGGCTGGCCCCAGTGACTGAAAATTTCCGTTGCCACACTCTGGTTGAGAGACCACTCATGCGGATGAATTGTGCATCTGCTCAGTCTGTCCGCAATCACGTTGGAGCTCCCCGGGATGTGCGTTGTGATCAGGAAGCGGTTGGAAGCTATCGCCCACTGCCAGAGTCTCATGGCTTCACGACAAAGGGGGTAAGATTTGGTCCCTCCCTGTTTGTCTATGTACCAGACCACGGACATGTTCTCTGACTGGACAGCAATCGTTCTGGACGGAAAAAGCGGATGAAAAGCTTGCAACGCCAACAGCACCGCTCTTAACTCCAGTACATTGATATGCAAACTGACCTCTACATCAGACCATGTGCCTTGGACTGACTTTTCCTGGAAGTGGCCCCCCACCCCAACAGAGAAGCATCCATGGTCACCATGGCACTGGGCTGTGGAACCTGGAAGGAACGACACGAAAGATTTTTGTCTGTACGCATTCAACAAAGGAGATCTTGTTTGCAAATGTTGGTGATGAGAATCTTTGAGCTCAGGGGGTGGAGATTGGGTATCCACTGGGCCTGAAGGAGCCATTGTAGTAATCTCATGTGTAGTCTGGCTAAGGGGACTATGGGGATGGCTGTGGCCATAGATCCTAAGGCTTGAAGAATCTCCCTTGCAGACACCTTGCTTTGGCAGAGTATCACCTGAACTTGTGCCCTGAGTCTCTGAAGCCTGTGGGGAGGAAGAGATATTAGGCTTGACTGCGTGATGAATACTGCCCCTATGAATTCCAGTTGTTGTGATGGATGAAGGTTTGATTTCTGCCAGTGTATGGTGATGCTTAATGACTCCACTAGGGCTAAGGTGTAGCGGAGGGCCCTGACCAGGAGATACTTGGAGGGGGCGGAGAGGAGCCAATCGTCTAGATATAGAAACACCTGGAATCCCTGAAGTTTCAGATGAGCTGTTACCACTGCAAGACATTTCGTGAACACTCTGGGGGCCATTGAGAGACCGAAAGGCAGGGCTCTGAATTGGTAGTGATTGGCTCCAAGCCGGAAGCGAAGGAGTCTCCTGGAGTGATTGTCCATCTTGATATGGTAATACGCATCCCAGAGATCTAATGAACACATCCACACACCCTCCTGCAGATAGGGGAGGATGGATTGAATCGTGACCATGCAGAACTTGGTCTGAACTACTGATTTGTTTAAATGACTTGAGATCCAGAATGGGCCTCCAGTCCCCTGTTTTCTTTGGCACCAAAAAGAATCTTGAGTAGAACCCTGATCCAACTGATCTGAGGGGACCTTTTGGATGGCTCGTTTATGAAGTAGCTTTTGTATCTCAGAAGCTGTCTCCTCCCTTTGAAAGAGTGGATCATCGGGAAGGGATTTCGGTGGTCTTGGATAGGATACTAGTGGAATATGGTAGCCTCTGGTAATGATTCTCTGTACCCACTGATTGTTCGTAATGGACAGCCAGGCATCTTGGTGCAGAGAGAAAGGCACCCCGACTGCTTCCAGAGGAAAGCAATTGGGCAGCTCCTCAGGAGCGCTAATATGGTCTACCTGAGAAGGAATCTCTGGGGCCCTGGTTCCGGGGACCCCCTCTACCCCAAAAGGGATGTCTTCCATTATTAGAACCCCCTCTGCCTCTGGAGGAATCCTCACCACGTGCGTCTCAGAAAGGACTTTGAGACTCTTTGTACCACATCTTTCCTCTCCTATGATTCCTGGAGAATGAACGCTGAGGTTTGGAAAACTGTAGGCCAATGGCAGACAAGGTATTCCCATCTTGCTCGCACCTGGCTAGTGTATCCTTGACCTTTGCGCCAAACTGCGCTGAAGGCTCGATAGGGGCATTTAGATAGGAAGACTTGAAGGACTCCACAAGGTCACAGATGCACATCCAGGCGTGACGTCTCATGACTACGCCTGCACCCGCTGCTCCTTCGGATGCGTGTGACAGCAACTTCATTTATGAATTAGATATGGATTCTAGGGTGGCAAGTTGGGAAGGAATCTTATCTCATGCTCCATCCGATACTTGACCCGAGAGGGCTGTGGAGAGTTTGGAAATAAGATCTCTCTGGAGCCTCGTAAAATGTGCCATAAAGTTCAGAGACCAAACCGCGAAGGTCGCTGATGCACAGACTCACTTTCCTAACCTGCCCACTGCCTGGGACTCTCTGTTGGGCGGGTGAACAGCATGACTTTCTTCTGCAAGGTCCTTTTTCGTGGCAGCCATCACCACCATAGCATCTACTGGCAAGCCTCTGGACCAATGGGGTTGATCCTCTGGAGGGGAAAGTACTTTGTCTGATCTCCTGGGGATGGCCTCAATGGAGTTGGGGTTCCTCCAAGCCCGTTGCACGATGAGTTTAACAAGCTCATCAGCGGGGGGGGGGGGTCACCCAATAAGTAGAGGGCCGAAAGCGAAAGGCCTGCAGGAATATGGATTTCTCTGAGAAAGGGGTTGAGGTCTTCCAGTCACCCCTTACATCATCAGGGGGCGACTGTGGGGACCCTTCCCCATCATCGTAGTCCATATCCTCTGTGAGCGACTCCTCCGGGGAGTCCGTGTGTTTCCTCTTACACACCTGTTTCTGAGGGGGTTCTTCAGTGGGAACATCCGAAGAAGACTCGGAAAGTGAAATGCCCTGGACAGGGGTCTCCTGGGCCTTGCACTCCCGGAGTCCTGGGGGGGGGGGTGGACTTAGACAGCTGCGGCTCAGAGGGAACTGGGGGAATAACCAGTTGTGGAGGACTGCTGGCAGCAAGCACCCTCTCCATCACCCAGAAAGCGGGCCTGCCCAAAAAGGAATGGGAGCCCAGAACCGAAGAAGACAAAATCGGAACCGGGGTTACACCCCTCTCCAGATGGTCCACCCCCGGGGACGGAGCCTCAATCAATCTCGGAGCGGTAGTCACCCTTTGCTCCAGAGTCGCGGCCGACGTAACCATCGGAACTGACACAGGGACCGGAGGCTCAAACCCCCCCCCCCACCAAGCATGAGATTGAAGAAGGGTGGGTTCCGATGGAACCGGCACCCAAAGGGATCTCAAAACCTCAGACAGAGTTGTCAGCACCGAGGAAGGAATTCCTACAGTAAAAGTTGCATAGATGGCCCTTGGATCCGAGGAGTCCAAGGGAGGACAGTAAGTAGGGGTTGCTGGAGAGATAGACCCAAAGCCAGGAGTGGTTAAGGGTCTAGGTTGATTTGAGATTCCCCTAGCAGTCAGCAGCTGATCAAAAAGTCACACCACATCCAATTCAGAAAGGCTCTTGGTGGATCTCACCAATGCACCTAAAGGGAAGTCAAGCCGGTCCAAAAAGGGGCTGCAGGCTTGTCCGGCAAACAGGCCCACACTGGATGAGTATCGGGTCCGTGGTGTGTCGCAGAAAGTACAGTTTTGTACCTACCATAAATGTAGATGTTCGAGTGCTCATACAGCTGCAGTCATAACAGATGGGTTATCCTGCCGTCAGGTGGGTCCTCGGTCGGCCAAATTCCAAAGTCTAGGTCCTGCGTCGGTTATCGTCGCTTCCTCCCTGACGTCAGTGCGGCAGGGGTATAAAAGAGGCAGCCAACACCATTTTCTTCAGTTTTTCTTGCTACAGATGTCAGGTGCCCCCAGAAGGAAGGCAAACATAATGTTATCCAAAAATGCAATGCTGATAAATCAAAAACAGTAGTTGCAAGCAAATACACCATAAAAGAGTACCCCAAAAGGTTATATGAAAAGGCTTTGTCATAAGGTCTGTCCTAAGAGGGGTTGGAGGGAGGGAAACCTGGACTGCAGCTGTATGAGCACTCGAACATCTACATTTATGGTAGGTACAAAACTGTACTATGTTCATTGTGCATACAGCTGCAGTCATAACAGATGGGTAGAATCCCAAAGCTAAGTAAGGGTGGTAGGCACTAAGTGGAACTAGGAGGGGCTAGGATGCCCTGCAGGACTGCTGTGGCAAAGCCCGCTCTAGATTTAGAGTATAGTGGGAGGTGATAGTGCTTGGAGAAAGTGTGCACTGAACTCCAGGTGGCTGCTTCCAAAATATCCTTGGTAGGGACCCCCCTGAGGAAGGCTGCAGAGGTAGCTGTGGCTCTGGTGGAGTGGGATCGGATGCATGCAGGCACAGTTTTTCCATGAAATGAGTAACAAAAGCATATGCAGTGGGCTATCCATTTTGAAATTGTCTGTTTGGAAATAGCCTTTCCTTGAGGACCTGCAGCATAGGACACAAAGAGTTGCTCAGATTTCCTGAATGGCTTTGTCCTGTCCAAATAATAACGAAGTTGTCTGTGAATGTCTAAGGAATGTAGTAGTCTTTCCCCTTTGTTCTGTGGATTAGGATAAAAGGTAGGTAAGTGGATAGTCTGATTCAAAGCTACACTGGATACTACTTTTGGCATAAAGGTAGGGTTGGTTCGTAAGGAAACTCTGTCCTGATGGAAAATGATGAATGGTTGCACAGCCATGAGGGCCTGTAGCTCCGAAACCCTGTGAGCTGAGGTGATAGCCAGAAGAAAGGCTGTTTTCCATGACAAGTACTGTAACTCTGATGAAGAAGCTGGCTCGAAGGGAGGAAGGGTCAGCTTTTCCAATACGAAGTTGAGGTCTCAAGCAGGGACTGGTAGTTTCCTTGGGGGTTTTTGGGGGTTTTATATTGTTTGCCCCTCTGAGGAACTGCCTTAAGAGAGGATGAGAGAATAGAGGAGGATCTGTGTTGTAATGTGCAGAAATGGCTGAAGCGTGGATCTTGATGGAGAAGAAGGCAAGTCCATTGTTTAACATCTCAGCTAGGTACTGTAAAATTTGAGGTATATTTATTACCCAAGGATTCTGTCCCTTCTTTTGATTCCAGGCACAAAATCGTTTCCATTTGTTGGAGTAGGCCTTTCTAGTAGAAGGTCTTCTGGCTTTCAAGATGACATCCTGCACCTTCTTGGAGAGGAGAAACTGTTGTGAAATCAAGGAATTCTCCATGCAGCTAGATTTAGAGTTTTGAGATGGCTGTGAAGAGTTCTGTAGTTGTGCTGGGACAACAGAAGAGGGACTAGAGGTAGGATCCATGGTGGGGAATGTGTCAGGCTCTTCAGGAGCGGATACCAGTGTTGTCTTGGCCAGTCTGGAGCAATGAGAATCATTTTTGGCCTCTCTGCTCTGGCTTTTAATAGAACTTTGGGCAGCAGAGGAAGAGGCGGGAAGGCATAGACTGTCAATGCTACCCAATTGAAGGAAAGTGCGTCCACTTTCCAGGCCTGTGGATGATAGGTCCTTGAACAAAATTTTTTCAACTGGCAATTTCTGTGTGTAGCAAAGAGATTTATGTCTGGCTGTCCCCATGCCTGAGTTATCTTTGAGAAAATTTGAGGATGCAACTTCCATTCGTGTGGATCTGTCATATTTCTGCTTAGGTTGTCTGCCAGTGTGTTTTCCTTCCCTGGCAGGAATTGTGCCTGTAGTTGAATTTTCAATTCCAGTGCTGTGTTCCATAGGGTCATGGCTTGCCTGCACAGGGGGGTATGAATGAGTTCCCCCCTGTTTGTTTATGTACCACATCACTGTGGTGTTGTCTGTCCTTATCAATAGCTGGCCTGGATGCAGTAGGTCTTTGAAGGTCATAATAGCCTTTTGCACGGCTAGCATTTCCTTTTGGTTGATGTGAAGGAGCTTCTCTTTTCGTGCCCATTTTCCCTGAATGCACTGATTTGTCATGTCTGCTCCCCAGGCGTAGTCTGAGGCATCTGTTGTGATGATTTGAGTTGCTTGAGGTACACAGAAAGGAAGACCTGTGTTTCTTTGGCAAGCTTGAGCCCACCACATAAATTCCTTTTGAAGGCATGGAATGAGTGGTATAATTGCTTCCAAGCTGTGGCTGTGTTGAGACCATAAGATTTTTAGGTACCATTGAAGTTTCCTCATATGCAGCTTTGCACATGGGATAAGTAGGATGCAAGATGCCATGAATCCCAGAGCCTACAGGACTTTCCTTGCAGTTACCCTGGTGTAAGTTGCCATTTTTCTGAAGTATTGAGACAGTTGCCCTTGCTTGTCTGGCGTGAGGTAGGCCATCTGGGTGGTTGTATCCAAGTTGGCACCCAGGAAAATTATTTGTTGAGAGGGTATTAGTTTTGATTTCTTTTTGTTGACTGTGTATCCCAGGAAGTTCAACAGTTTTATTACAAACGCCAGGTGCTGCAGTAGTATGTCCTTGCTGTCCACTTGGATCAGGCAGTCATCCAGATATGGGTAGATTTGTATCCCTTGTAGTCTGCAGAAGGCGATTACTGATGCCAGGCATTTCGTAAACACTCTGGGCGCAGTAGATAAGCCAAAGGGCAATGCAGAGAATTGGTAATGGGTTGAACCTGCAAGAAATCTGAGGTATCTTCTGCAATCTTGTCTGATAGGGACATGCAGGTATGCCTCCTTGAGGTCCAATGTTACCAGCCAAGACTCCTTGCCCAGCTGCTGTAATGTGAGCATCTTGAATTTTGGCACCTGTAGATATGTGTTTAGGATGGATAGGTCTAAGATAGGTCTCCAATCTTTGTCTTTCCTTGGTACCAGGAATAGTCTGGAATAAAACCCTTGACCTTGTTCTTTTGCAGGTACCTCTTGAATTGCTTTCATGTCCATGAGAGCTGAAATTTGTTTTTGTGCCTCTGCCCTTTGATTTTGTGGCAGGTTTGGCATGCCTCTCATTTTTGGAAGGGTGTGAAAGTGGAACCGGTTGCCTCTGTCTATAATGTCCAGAATCCATTTGTCTTTTGTAACAATATGCCAATTTTTTGAGAATAATGTCAGTTTTCCGCCCAAAGGTGCTGCCATTAAAGCTTTGCTTGGCAGGTGTAGGGGGAAGTCATTGTGTCTGCTTTCTAAAAGACTGTGATCTATCTTCTCCACCTCTTGGGGTTGGTGCTTGCCACTGTCTGGCTCTGAAAGATCCTTGAGGTTGCCCTCTACCCCTTGGACGCCTGTATCTGCCCCTTTGAGGTCTGTCCGTGGCTGGAAAGGACCAATTTTTTGAAGGCCAGTTTCTGCTGAAACGTGGAGGCTGTACCTGCAGGAAATCTGTTTGCATTGATTTCACTTTTTCCTCCATTTTCTTTAGCACCTCCTCTGCTTTAACACCAAACAATACATCTTTTTGAAGAGGTGCATCTAATTATTTAGCTTTGACATGATCTGGTAAGGTTTGCTCTTTGAGCCAAGCATGCCTACGTATAACAGACCCCGTAACAGCAGCTCTACATGAGGCCTCTAAAGCATCAAAACCACACTGCAAGGTATGTTTACCCACTTGCTCTGCACCATGCAACAAATCCTGCAACTCTTTTAAATCTGGTTGTTCTGGTTGTGTCATTTTGCTTTTCAGCTGAGATATCAAAAACTGTTGATACTTTTAACATATTGAACTGACAGTTTAATGCCCTCATGGTTAAAGTGGCCGAGGTGTACACCTTTTCCCCCCACCTTTCTAAAGATCTGGAATCTCTCTCTGAAGGTAATGGGTTTTTAGCAGTGGAGGCCTTAATTCCCTTGGGACCCTGTGAAATAGTTTCTGGGTCAGCAGTATGGCTTTTATATAGGAACTGGTGAGAATCAGGAACCCGGTAATACCTGTCTGGTTTAACAGGAGCTAGAGGCAAAGAATCAGGATTAAGGCTGGCTTCTGTGTACACATCATCCAATATATCTAAAACAGGAGGGATAGCCAGAGGCCTATGCTGGGGGAGCAGAAGAAATTCCCTGAGCCTTTTCTTGGAATCTGAGTAATCTTGGCCTTCCCAGTGAAAGTGTTCCCTCAATGTATGCAGGGTTTCCCCAAAAGAGAAGTCCTCAGGAGGGGAGACCGAGGGAATAGACTCCTCTGCATCAGAGTCTTCGCATGGAGAATAGGCACAATCCTGGTCCTCAGATAGTTCTGAGGTAATAGAAGCTTGATCTGA